>NC_045169.1:14625464-14627964 GCF_900700415.2 Clupea harengus
ATATGCATTGGAAAGTATACACACACACACACACACAAACCCTCATCACACACACGTACATGCACAAACACACGCACAAACACACACAAATCCTCATCTCACACACACACACACACACATACACACAAACCCTCATCACACACACACACCAGCACACACACACACACACACACACATGCGCACACACAAACCCTCGTCACACACACACACACACACACACACACACACACACACACACACACACAGGGACTTGGCTATACTGTATACATCAGCGGGGATCAAAGGAGAGAAGAATGCCACTCACTGGAGCTTGAGTTTTATGTGGCCAGGTGGGGGGTTTGATGTTTGTGTACGTGTGTGTGTGTGTGTGTGTGTGTGTGTGTACGTTTGTGTGTGTGTGTGTGTATGTGTGTACGTGTGTGTGTGCATGCACGTGTGCATTTGCGTGTGCATGCAGGTGTGTGTGTACGTGTGTGTGTGTGTGTGTGTGTGTGTGTGTGTGTGTGCATACACGTGTGCATTTGCGTGTGTGTGTGTGTCTGTGTGTGTGTGTGTGTACATGTGTGCTTGTCTGTGTGCATGCATGTGTGCATGTAGGTGTGTGTTTAGTATGTGTGTGTCCTTCTGTGTGTTACTGGTTATTGTAAGAGACAGAGAGTGTGTGTGTGTTACATGAACGCTTATAGGAATAACAGCAGCTGTGTATAATCAACCTCCCTCTCTCCCCAAGGTTTAATCTCAAGGTCTAGTGTACATTTTGAGGGGAATTGTTCTGGCAACTTTAAAATGGTGACTTGAAGCCCCACACCAGCATTCAGAGTTAGCTGTTTCTCTTCTCTGCTGTCAGTTGGCCACTGTCTCTCTGATTTCTATGACAATTGTCCCTTGTGATGCTCCATAGCTGAGCCTCGATGATAATTGGGCTTATGGATGATAATTGGGCTTATGGAGTTAGTGAAATAAAATCACATGTGTGGTGGAAGAGGAAGAGCTCTGAATGATTCGCTTAGAGATGTTTGTCGAATGTGAGGCTTGAGGATCCTTATCTTGTGTGTGTGTGTGTGTGTGTGTCTGTGTGTGTGTGTGTGTTTTGATAATGCACTGGGCCATCTTAATTCATCAGCTGCGTAAGACTGGACTGTGCTTCATCACACAAAGCTGCTCACTTTAGGGGTGTGTGTGTGTGTGTGTGTGTGTGTATGTTTGTGTGTGTGTGTGTGTGTTTGTGTGTGTGTGCAGGGAAAGACTAATCCTGTTTGAGAGTTTTATCGCCACCCCTGCAGACTGGGGAGAGAGGAGGGGATGGAGAGAAAGAGAAAGACATTGATAGATAGATAGTGAGAGAAGGAGGGGGGGGTGAGAGAGAGGAGGAAAATGAGAGAACGAGAAACCGATTGATACATGAGAAGAGATGGAGGGAGACAGGAGGGGATGTAGAGAAAAAGAGAGAAATGGATAGATACAGAGAGAGAGAGGGAGAGAGAGAAAGAGAAAGGGATAAATACAGAGAGAGAGGTGGAGTGACGGAGAGAGGTAGAGAGAGAGAGAGAGAGAGAGAAATACAGAGAGAGATAAAGAGAAATGTATAGATACAGAGAGAGCGAGGGGGTAAGAGAGAAAGAGAGAAGATACAGAGAGAGCGAGGGGGTAAGAGAGAAAGAGAGAAGGTGTGAGAAACCGATGCATACAGAGGGAGGATGAGATAAAAAGGAAGAGAGACGAAGAGAGTGAGTAGGAGTTGGAGGGATAGAGACTGGATGCAGGTGTGAAAGAGAGAAAGAAAGAGAGAGAGAAAGAGAGAGAGGGGGAGACGGAGAGAGAGGAAGAAAGGGAAAGCAGTAGTGCTGGATGAGACGGAGAGGAGAGAGGGGTGGGGGGAGAGAGGGGAGAGAGAATGAATTAATTAATATGTGGTCACTGTCTGGCAGGGGAAGTAGAGACAGAGGTGCACTTTCTTCTACACTGCAATAAGTACTCTCCTCAAAGAAATCACTACCTCGACACATTTAATTAAATTGAATTTTATTCCACATTTCAAAACATTGGAACAGCAGGAAAAGCTTGCCATCGTTTTGGAGAAGATATCGGCACCTGCCATCCCCTAATCAGTACCGTGCAATCCCCACCCAACAACCCTATCCTCAGTCCCTCATCTGTCAGATACCCCCCACCCCCCACCCCAACAACCCTATCCTCAGTCCCTCATCTGTCAGATACCCCCCACCCCCCACCCCAACAACCCTATCCTCAGCCCCTCATCTGTCAGATACCCCACACCCCAACAACCCTATCCTCAGTCCCTCATCTGTCAGATCCCCCCCACCCCAACAACCCTATCCTCAGTCCCTCATCTGTCAGATACCCCCCACCCAACAACCCTATCCTCAGTCCCTCATCTGTCTGGTCATACCATCTCTTCTGTTCATTTATTTTGCTTTTTATGTGTGTATGTACCTAAACACTAGTATATGCAAATGTGTATGTGTGTGTGTGTGTGTGT
>NC_045169.1:14632964-14637964 GCF_900700415.2 Clupea harengus
CACTTGGTGTGTGATGTATGATGTTGATTTTATCTGAGAGAGGGAGAGAGAGAGGGAGGGAGGGACAGAGAGACAGAGAGAGAGAGAGCGAGAGAGAGAGAGACCATTAGAACAGTGAGCAGCAGCCCTTCCTCCAGTCTCTTCTCTTATGTCTGAGCCATGTTTTCCCCCAAAGTCACTTTCACTCCACTTTCATATTAAATCCAAGTGAGGAGTCTATCATCTGTGGCCCATAATAAGCAGTCCTGCACCGCACTGACAGCGAGTCTATTTTAGACGCGATTCATCATCTTCCTGCTCAGTTACACAAGGTGTTTGTTTCTTTGGGGAATTAGTCATTTGATACGGATCCAGTAGGAGGAAATAGGAAAAGGAAAAAACAATCAAAAAACAGAGTGTTGGGTCTGAAGGGAAGAGTGGTGGAGGAAGGAGAGGGGTAGGGAGAGAGAGAGGAGGAGTGAGGAGAAGAGAAGAGAGGTGATGGAACTGCAAAATAGCTATTCTACTGTTATTTTGTATAATTTGTATTTCCTGCTCTGATTGGCTGTTGCATGGTGGTTATTGTGTGAGCGTAGAAATGCTCATATGGGGGACTGATGGAACCGGAAATATTGCTATTCTGTTGTTGTAAGACATTAACTAAGTGTAGCCTTATTTTGTATCTGTAACTCATTCTTGGATGTGTACTCTGTCCGTCTCACTGAGACCTGAACAAATGGCATGTGAACCCCCCCCCCCCCCACCCCAGATAGCCTCCTTCCTGCTATCACCCTTTGTACCCTGTTATCACCCCCCTCCCCCCATAGGTGAACCCCTCACCCCACTGTCTCCCCCTTCCTCTCATTTATAGGGTTAGGTCATCCCTTCCCCTATTGTATTCTACCTGACTGAAATATATAAATGCCAACATAGTCTACAATAAGGTGGGCCTTTCTCTGAGCACCAGCTGAGAGGGGGTCTCCACGCCGAAATAAATTCCAGAAACCTGACTACGTCCTCCGGTCCCTTCTTCAACTTTGGCATGCTCATTTAGATTATATCAGAGGTATGGAGAGAGAAGAGAGATACTGAGAGAGAGAGAGGAGAAAGTAAAGAGGTAGGGAGAGGGTGATGAAGAAAGGTAGGGAGAGAGTGATGAAGAGAGAGGTAGGGAGAGAAGAGAGAGAGATGAGAAGAGGGAGAGGAGGATGGGAGACTTTGACTTTTAAAAACCCTTTAACACATCAAGTCAAATAAAAACATTCCATATCAGTGATGCTCCCACATGCTATGACCACATAGATCTTAAACATCGCCGGAGAGGAAAGAGGAGATGAGAAGAGAGAGGAAAGGAGGAGAGGAGAGGAGAGGGGATGTGTGAGGGTAGGAGTGGGTGATAGAGTCAACACTGTTACCGAGAGTACACACTCTTAACAAAAATCTGATTAGCCCTCTCGGACACCCTTATAACTACCATCTTAAATCCGTAAGGGTTTCCTGCAATGAACCTCTGGTGTGCATCATATTTCACTACTAGGGCTGATCTAACTGTTTTTTCCCCATTATCCCTACAACGGATGTATAACCTTACACCGCAAAAGCCGCTGATCTATGCTGTAGGCCTAGTGCATTTAATGAAAGTTACCTGTGAATGCTGCATGAACAACTTTAGCCACTTGAGGGCGCCAGTGAAGCACATAATACTGACTATAGCATACATGAGAGTACAGATGAAATGGTAGTCAGGACACTTTGGGTCGGGGGAATGATGTTAGACTGGTCTTTACCATAGACGCTCTTTGGGTCGGGGGAATGATGTTAGACTGGTGTTTACCATAGACGCTCTTTGGGTCAGGGGAATGATGTTAGACTGGTGTTTACCATAGACGCTCTTTGGGTCAGGGGAATGATGTTAGACTGGTGTTTACCATAGACGCCTTCGTCGTCCTCTCTGTTGTTTGTGATGCTGGCTCTCAGCTGACGCAGTTTCTCCTGAAATAAACAGTCAATAAGCACAAATAAAACAAACAACAAACATCAAAATGTACCTGAGAAGTGGACTCTGTAAACAATCAACCACAGTAAACATGAATACATGACAAGTGCTGTGCGCCTGGAAGGATGCTTTAAATATTTAAATAACAATAAACGTTTAAAACAACAAACACTTATGAAATATTATATTGAACCATTGTAAGGGTGTTAACACAGATCAGCTGTAAACAAGATAAACATTTAAACAGTGCACATTTAAACACAAACATTTAAGGACAAGAAGCCTGCAAAGTCAAAACATGTGTGAATAAGGTAAACTTGTAAACAAGAAAATTGGCACAAACACAACAAACTCTTAGCACCTGTGTGTGTGTGTGTGTGTGTGTGTGTGTGTGTGTGTGTGTGTGTGTGTGTGTTCCAACTCTCCAGTGTTTGTCTGTTGCCACTTAATCAAGCTCCACCTGCTCATGCAGCGTGGAAATTTGAACAGCAAATTCATCAGCCAGCAGCAAGCTTTTTCCAGAGTCCCTGGCAGCAGGAGGAAATAAAACAGTTCCAAAAACGTCTCTGAAATGTGTGTAGGAAGACGCCAATACTAATATGATTTAATGCACAAAGCTCCCATATTATTGTTGGAGTGTGTGATTATGTTTTGTGCGCGCACAAGCATGTGTGTGTGCAAGCATGTGCGTGTGTGTGTGTCTGAGTGACTGTGAGTGGGCGACTGAAGGCTACACGATGGAAGTGTGTGTGTGTGTGTGTGTGTGTGTATATATGTGTGTCTGAGTGACTGAGAGTGGGCGACTGAAGGCTACATGATGGCAGTGTGTGTGTGTGTGTGTGTGTGTGTGTGTGTGTGTGTGTATGTGTGTGTGTGTGTGTGTGTGTGTGTGTGTGTGTGTGTGTGTGTCTAAGTGACTGAGAGTGGGCGACTGAAGGCTACATGATGGCATTGTGTGGGTGGACATTGTGGGCCGTGTTTCACACCCGCCCCCTCAAACCAGAGTGCATGCTGGGAGTTGTTAAAGGTCAATGGTGAGCAGGTTCACCAGGGCCATTGTTTAAAAGCCTCAAGCTCACACACACACACACACACACACACACACACACACACAAACACACACACACACACACACACACACACACACACACACTTTTAAACGACCCTCTCTCACACTGTGTACTTTTTGTGCACTGGTTTACACATTTTTCTAAAACTACCCTCTTTAAACCTGTGTTGTGTTAATGCACTGGTTCAGTTCAGTTCAGTTCAGTTCAGTTCTGTTACCCTCTTTAAAACTGTGGACCTTCAGTGTACTTCTCACCTCTCTTACCCTGTGGAACATTAATATACTGGTTCTGTTACCCTCTCTTACGCTGTGGAACATTAATATACTGGTTCTGTTCTGTTACCCTCTCTTACGCTGTGGAACATTAATATACTGGTTCTGTTCTGTTACCCTCTCTTACGCTGTGGAACATTAATATACTGGTTCTGTTACCCTCTCTTACCCTGTGGAACATTAATATACTGGTTCTGTTACCCTCTCTTACCCTGTGGAATATTAATATACTGGTTCAGTTCTGTTACCCTCTCTTTCGATTAGGATTAGGATTCATCGCCTACTATTTACTACTTTGTTGCAAGTGTGGACAGTTAAGTAACTTTTAACGAAAAAAATGAAACATAATTTTTGAAAAGAAATTAAATCAATTATGATTTTAGCACAGTGTTGAATAATAAAAACAATCTTCAAAAATGTTGGATAATTTTTGTCATAATTCATGCTTGAAAGTGATACTATACTGGTTCATTCTGCGCAGTATTTCTACTCTGGAAAGGTTTGTTGTATTTACTGAAGCGCTGTAGAAGCAGTCTCCTATGTCTTTATCAGAGATGGCAGCAGCAGCAGCACCAAATGTCTGGTTTTAGACTCCGTGGGAGCTCTGATGATATGAAGTGTGTGTGTGTGTGTGTGTGTGTGTGTGTGTGTGTGTGTGTGTGTTTGTGTGTGGGGAACACCCTGCTGTGTGTGTGTGTGTGTGTGTGTGTGTGTGTGTGTGTGTGTGTGTTGTGTGTGCGTGCGTGCGTGCGTGCGTGCGTGCGTGTGTGTGAGTGAGTGTGTGGGGAACACCCTGCTGTGAAACGATGATGGAGTCTTTGAATGCAGATGCTCTGACGCAAACACACACTCAGCAGGGTGTTTGTAAAATGACTATTCCCTCGAGCACACAAGGCGAGGGTGTGTACAGTAATGTCTCTCGCAGGAGAGGAGAGGTGCAATCTGAGACTGGGGTGTGTTTGCGCTCTACTTTATCTCTATCCTGTGTCGTTTCTGAGTCCACTTTCTGCTGAACCGGCCAGAACCCTCATCAATTCTCTACTACAGAGATAATGCTGACGGCAGCAGATTCTTGCTTAAAAATACCTCTGTGTGTGTGTGTGTGTGTGTGTGTGTGTGTGTGTAACTGGGCCTGTATTTCCTGTGAAATTTTGTCTACCCGCCTCTGCAGATGTGTGTGTATGTGTGTGACTGTGTTTGTGTGTGTGTGTGTGTGTGTGCGCGTGTGTGTGTGTGTGTGTGTTGTGTGTGTGTGGCTGTGCCCTGCATCACCTGTTGAATGGAGTCTACCCCCTTCTGCAGGCGCTGCCATTGGCTGAACTTGTCCAGAGCCGCGTCCACACTGAGCGTGCCCAGTTTGACCTGCTGCTGTAGCGAGATGAGCGCGTCCAGGCCGGGGGCGCCCTGACTGGGCACGAACGTGTCGTAGGTGGAGGAGATGCTTTCCCGCTCGCGCACTGCGGGGTACATACGCATACACACACACACACACACACACGCATACACACACACACACATACACACACACACACACATTTGTCATCCAATGTTATTTGGATAGCATTGGATTCATTGTATCGATCTATGATTTATTTCAGTTGTGCAAGGGTTTGGGGTTTGTTATAATTAATGTCATATAACGATGGGTTTTAACTGTGCTGGAACATGAGGTTTGTCACGGTG
>NC_045169.1:14642964-14647964 GCF_900700415.2 Clupea harengus
TACAGCATTTTAATATTTGAATTTAGAAATTGTTCTAAGTCAATTTGTAAATTATTTACATTAGATTGTGGAGATTCAGTTCTTGGATTTGACCAGTCATGATTCAAGACATAAGATTCTTTTAAGTCCAGATTTCACAATGCTTTTGATAAAGTCAGATGTTAGACTGCTAAATGATAAACTGTGTCTGTTCACACAATAGCTAGACAGCTCTCACACATACCACTTAATTCACACTTCAGGCACAGCCGCGCCTGTGACCTTGATGGCCCATTAAGCTGAAGTGAGCCACACCAAAGACACATAGCAAGACAGACTTTAAGCATTTGTTTTGCCTACACATTGATTTTCTTAACCCAAGTTAAAATCAGTGTATGAAGTGTTACAATTATGAATAATTGTAAGCATATTTTTTAACAGAACAAAGTCTGCATCCTTAGTGTATGGGTTTAAGGTACATGGAAAATAAGATGTTTTTTTTTTCGGAAACCGTACGTGATCTCACAGCAGCAGACGACTGCTGGTAGATCAAAAGGGGGAGGTGTTGAGCTTCAGAGAGAATTGACCTTAATAAGATGATAACTGCTAAATGTTTTTTTTTTTCTCAAAACAGGTTTAGCTGCTGAATTTCTGACTTCATCAAATGATCCAGGAGCAATTAATGAATTAAGGAATGCCTTAAATGGTTTGGCATTCAAGTGCCATTGGAATCTGGATAAAAATGGATTTTATGAGATACTTTTGTAACTAACTAACTGTAACGTAACTCTGTTAACAGATTGATTCCTTTCTCTTAGGGATGGACACACCTGTCTCCTGAACAAGCGAATGAATGTGTGTGTATGCCTGTAGGCTGGCCAGCCGTCGTATGAATGAATGAATGAACTTACAGGACTGTTTAACCTACATTTGACCACTGACTTTGTCTTTAAGTGAAATTGTTTGAATTGAAGGAGATTTAAAAACGTTTTCTTTCTTTCAATCATTCCATTTCTTTCAAACATTCAACTTCTTTCAAAATCCCCACTCTCAGTTCTTTATTTGGTTAGTATGGGTCTGTGGTTTTTTAAATGCCCAAACCTTGCAGATAACAGGATGATGTGATGTCTCTTGTGAGATTAAAGGAAACCTGCTTTTGTCTGAGATTAAGCTGTCTGCCGTCTTTCACACCCAATACCAAATGTCTATTGTCTGATGTGTTGAGTATGCTAACAGGCTTCCTGCCTCATGGAGGTGTTGGCCGGTATTATCTTTTTCTGAGATCTCGTTACAGACAGTTTTTAGGAATATGGAGAATAGCGATGACAAAAAAGGAAGCAGCTTCTCTCCAAGGTGTCGAAAGGGGGACCATTCCAGAAAATCAACAGATGAAGGAACAGCAGAATCGTTTGAACTTCAAACAAACGCCATGCCGCATCTGGCCAGGACGTCGAAATGAGGACAAACTCAGACCACAGCCATCAACCCAGATCAACACCTCTGGAATCCACAGGACCACCGCAACACCTGAACCGATGACCACCACCAAGAAGAGATGACGGGGACACCTCAAAGAAATGGCAATCTCCTGATATGCTAAGAGATGCATAGGTGGAATGACCCCATAAGGAGCAAAGACCACAGGAGGGGAACAACTGAGACAAGCCAAGCGTCACACACACACACACACACACACACACTAACACGCACAAACACACACACACGTCCTACCCCCTCCCAAGGAAAGTCAACCCTTGCTTTTAAACAAAGGCAAGACACAATACACAGAGTGTCAAGACACACACACCTTCAACCATCATAGACGATCAACTCCAAGGGACCACGGAAAAATCGGGAACGATTACCATCACCATCAAAGACACACACATTCTGGAGTCACACACACGAACACACACACACAGAGACACACACTTAACCGTATTACCGTCAACCCACATTACAATAAAGTAATGCTCCATGTCATGTACCCCTCAGTAACCAGAAAGGAAATGTTTTAAAATGTTGTGACACTATAATGTATCTCCCATAATCCGTTATCTTCTGTACTATTGTTTAATCCTAACCTTTCATTTTAGCTTAGTTTACCTTAGAGTTAACATGTGTGATTAAGTTTGTTCTGTGTTCTCACCGCTTGTAAACTGCATTTTCCGAATGGGTACCATGTACATATATGTATTACTTCTGTTATATTTCTCTGCTCTCACGGCTAAAAATAGGATGGTTATGTTGATATAACATCGGTGAAGGAATTTGTCCCTAAATCAGAGGTCCACACAATTGGCGAAAAAGCGTGGGGCACTCTGTAACATGGGTTTCGCCTTCCCTCGTGAGAGAATGCCACATTTATGAGACAAAGACTGAACAAAGCCACTCACTCAAGAAAAAGAAAATAGTTAAATGATCTGATGTTTAAGACATACAGTCTTAAAAAGGGGGAATGAAGGGACCAGCATAGGTCATAAGAATATGCCATAGTCAATAAGTCAATGATATTATACCTAGTCATAATTGTTGCTTTTATTTGGATGAGTCATGAGCCATGAGTGGACCTTGCTTGGTGAATATTCTTTGTCTCTGACCTGGGTAAGTGAGGTGCGACATTGGTCTCACCTCCCCCCCCAGGTCGAGACAAAGAACCCTGCATGCATGGCCCATTTGGATAGACGGTAACACCCCTTAATGTCAGTGTATTTAACAGACTGTTCCCCAAGGAACAAGTCAGATATGCTGAGGTGAAGTTCTGTGAGGGAGGATGGATCTGAAAGTCTCTGTCTCACAAAATGGTCGGCCGCCATTCTTCAAGAATAAACCTGAATCCTGACTGATCAAACCTAAGACTGAATCTTCAATATATGGTATAAAATTAATTACCATCACTTCATAGGAACATCCCCTCCCACTCACATGCCCCCTTCCCCACATTGACCTGTAACAAACCCCCACTCACCCCCAATGTATCCTCCCATGATTGACTGGTATTTAACCTGTAACACTGTGGTGCCTCTTTAGTCTTTGCCTGCCTCTACTTGATGTTGGAATTGACTCCCTGCAGGAGCACCTTGAAATACACCCCCAGAAACCTTTGATTCGCCTCGTGGTCTTTTGTCTAATAGAATGTTGGCCTGAGATTCTCTATCACAGGCCACAGCCATCAGCAACTGTCTGAGCAATCGCACAGACACACAGACAGACAGACAGACAGACAGACAGACAGACAGACAGACAGACAGACAGACAGACACACACACACACACACAAACTGATATAACACCAGGCCACAGCCATCAGCAACACACAGACACACACAGAAAAGCTGAAATACAACCTTGCCACAGCCATCAGCAACTATCTGAATAATCCCGCACACACACACACATTCACACTCACACACACACACACACACACACACACACACACACACACACACACACACACACACACACACACACACACACACACACACACACACACACACACACACACACACACACACACACCAACACATTCACACAAACACACTGATATACAACCAAGCCACAGCCATCAATTACTGTCTGAGGAATCAGACACACACAACACACACACACATGCAACCATACACACACTGATATATGACTCGGCCACAGACAACAACGACTGTGTGAGCAATCACACAAACGCACGTACACACACACAAACACACACACACACACAGACACACACACACACACACACACATACATACACACACATGTATGCACACACATGCATGCACACACACACACACAGTAGTGTCATGTCTATTCAAGCTGGGGGGGGGTTGATTATTTTTATTTATGTTATTACTTTTATTTCTACAATATGTAGTTATAATCATTTAATATCATGAGTTACGTCAGATCATACCTCAAGAAGTCCCCCCCCCCCCCCCCTTCCCTGCACTATTGGTTTCTTCCAGAAGTTGCAGGGTGAAATAGGAACACACACACACACATACAGAGTTACACACACACACACACACACAGAGTTACACACGCACACCAGACACACACTTACAGGTCTGCTTCACATCAATGGAGGAGGAGATTGATTAACGATGTTTGGCGGAAGTGGTTGGTTGAGCATCAATCCCCTTTTCAAACGAGTAAAAATAAAATGCAATTAATTATATTAATTGTTTCAGAAACATAGAAATAGTTGCATCCTCTGATAGCCTAGCCTCCTGTGATAGCCTAGCCTCCTGTGATAGTCTAGCATCCTGTGATAGCGTAGCATCCTGTTTAATGTTGAGAAAGGAGAGCTGAAGGAGTCTTATGGATCTTATGACACTGCTATGTGATGTCAGCTTGTTTACTCATGCTGCTTCCTGTGCATGGGGTTTGAAAATACACGCTGGCAGGGTTCTTTCATCTGTGACTTTATTATCTATGTTCTCTAAATTAATTTGCATTGTGGAAATGGTCGTCCTATGGGAATTTATGCCCTTTAACATTTTTGAGTGAAGCAGACAAGATGTATCTCTTTTTCTTTCCAAGAGAAGAGGCAGCAGTGTAGAAGCTGGTGTACAGGTGAGTGAGCCATTTTCCGTAACCATAGCAGCACACATAACTGATGTACAGTAATACATGTGATTTACACTGATATACAATGGGAGAATACTAAGCTACAAAAACTGATGTGGTGAAGTTTTTAGAAGACGCCCCCAAAGTAGACATGTCACAAGAGTCGATACTTCGATGAGTCGATGGCAAAATTCTGAAAAGGTGACTGTACTCTACAGTACCGTAGGTACCGGGGATGCAGTTCTTCCCCCGGACCTGATGGGGGCAGCATATGCTCCTGCTAGTGTTCTAGTCTGCCGTTAAATGCCACAGGAAAGAGAACAACGCCTAAAATAATAATAGGGTTTTAATTAGATATTTCTGGACTAATGGTCTGTCACCATGTCAGTAAATTTACACAATTGCTTGCATTGAGTATATACAGGTGTGTGTGTGTGTGTGTGTCTGTGTGTGTCTGTG
>NC_045169.1:14652964-14670464 GCF_900700415.2 Clupea harengus
AGGAGCAGGGAGTAGGTCCTCAATAATGGCCTGGGCCTAAAGTACCAACGTTGCGCATGCACTAAAACGTTGCGTATGCACTAAAACTTTGTGTATGCACAAAAACGCTGCGTATGCACAAAAGCGTTGCGTATGCATGGAACAGATCTGTGCTAGATCAGGACCACATTAGAGGTGCGTTCAAAATAGCAAACAGAGGCAAACCTTCACAAATGTTTTTTGTTTGCTTTGAGTTCACTGAAAATGTTTGGGAACACACAAACCGTTTGAGAAGGTTGTTCTCGGCGAACAAACATAGACGCTGGACTGGACAGTTTAAATCAGATTTAGGTAGGTGTAGTCTGGGGTAGGTGTAGTCTGGGGTGGGTGTAGTCTGGGGTAGGTGTAGGCAGGGGCGGACTGGCCATCGGGGATACCGGGGGAATCCCCGGTGGGCCGACGGGGTTGGGAATGGGGGTGGCCCACTGTTTTCACCAACTGGCGCACCCACTCAGACCGCTGAAACCCCTACAACTTTATTCCATATCACACAGAATACGTGTAGTTTGCTCTTAGCCTTTTGACAAACCAAAAGCACTGACTTATGTTTATAGTTCTCCTCGCGCTCTGTATTCACACTCATGGTGCCTATTTTTCTAAACATTTCTGAAGTGTCTTCTGAAATGTGTTCTTACGGACTTCAGAAGTTTAACGTAAGAAAAAAGATCTCCACCTTATTAATGAACGCCTGAAAATGGGTTCTTACACAGCCGAAGTGTTCTCAGCTGTGCGGATTGAGGATGAGGATTCTTAAATTTGGATTTGCATACATACACCCCCCGTCAAGGCACGCAACCGTAGTGAAGTGTGCAGTCAGCCCTAGCCTGAAACTCTGATCCATTTACGACTGTTATTTCGCATTCTGAAATTCTGGTCTAAATTCAAAACGAATCCCAGATGATAAAACGTTCATGAATGCCCGGCCTAAAACATCATTAGTGGAGTTCAAAAGAAATTCCTTCTTAAATTCTTCTGAACTGCGTTCGAGAATTAGGCTCATGCTTTACTCATCTAATCTCTTCGGTCAGTCTAACTTTGTTTTAGGTGTTATTAAATGTCAATCACTCTAGCCTACATTTTATTTTATTTATTTTAATTCTTTGTGGCCTTTCCTGTTATTGTATATGTAAAGCACATTGGCTTGCATAAATAAATAAATAAATAAATACGTAAAGTTGCCTGGTCTTGCCTACTCAACACTTGCGTCACTCGCTAGCAGACGAAGTTGTTTTTGAGAGTGAGAGCATGTCATCGGCACCAAAACGCAAAGGTGGAGCTGAAAAGCTCAGTGAGAAAAAGAAAAGATGTCTGGAGGAAGGTGCATCAAAATATGCAAAAATCTCTGATTTATTTGGGAAACCACCGACTGTTGACAGTGATAAGGTAAGTTGCTGACGGCCAATGTTAGCTTGCTTTTCACAAATGAGGTAACGTTCCCTAGAAGCTAGCCTAACTAATGTTAGGTAGATGTCCAAAATTGAGACCGTTATGATCTGGTAAAATAAGCAAGCTGGCACTGTTGTCATCATCGAGATTATCCATTTTAACATGTTAGCCGTAGTCACTTGCTTACAATTGATGAGCAAGCTATCCATGGTGGTAGTTGTAAAGAGGGCAATCTTATCATTTCTAATAACTTAAGTTAACCAGCTAGCTTGTTATGCTAAAATCACTGTGTTACACACAACACTTACATTATAAACAATGTTAATATGTTATCTAGATTGATGATTCTGCTGCTGGAAGCAGCAGCCAGGGCCCCCAGAGCCAAGATAAGACCCAGGGTACAATGTACACCGTAAGTTACACTTTAATATACAAAAATAGTGTATTTCAATTCAGGACATGTATTTAAAGTATATTTATCTAATACACTTTGAGTGTACTAACCAATAGTGGAAATTTAAGTACAAAAAAGTATCCTTAGTACATTTAAATGTAATGTACTTAAGTGTAGTTTTTTTTCACCTCGGGCACTAATATTAAATACTACCATAGTTTGCTGATAGTGTTGTGTCAATGGTTTAACATACTTACATAATAATCTCTATTTACCACTCATGTAGGCTGAAGATGACAGTGACGCCACTGACTGGTCAATACATGCGATGCATTGAGTGGGCAACGTGCCGTGTACTGACTGGGCAACGCGCCGTGTACTGACTGGGCAGCGCGCTGTGTATTGAGTGGGCCGGTCTGACAGTAACTCCCGGGCCACTTTTTTCCCCCAGTCCGCCCCTGGGTGTGGGTGTAGTCTGGGGTGGGTGTACTCTGGGGTGGGTGTAGTCTGGGGTGGGTGTAGTCTGGGGTGGGTGTAGGTGTAGTCTGGTGTAGGTGTAGTCTGGGGTGGGTGTAGGTGTAGTCTGGGGTGGGTGTAGTCTGGGGTGGGTGTAGTCTGGGGTGGTTGTAGTCTGGGGTGGGTGTAGTCTGGGGTGGGTGTAGTCTGGGGTGGGTGTAGGTGTAGTCTGGGGTGGGTGTAGGTGTAGTCTGGGGTGGGTGTAGTCTGGGGTGGGTGTAGTCTGGGGTGGGTGTACTCTGGGGTGGGTGTAGTCTGGGGCTCACCTTGCGCTATGAAGGGAGTCCTATCCTCTTTGTTGGGGATGGTTTCAGGGCGAGGGGTAGGTGCTGGGGGGCGGTTGGCGATGACCACAGAGTTGCTGGAGCTCAGGATGGTGTCGTACTCTTCGTCGTTCACACCCAGAGGTGCGTATGGGTCTTCCTCTTCATCATCCTCCTCTTCCTCATCCCTACCTGCTTGCTGTGGGTCCTCAGGTCGGCTGGGCTTGGGCTTACCTGAAAGGCCCAATCAAGAGACAGGTAAGCTTCTACCACCCTAGAGTAAATACTAACAGATATACAAGGTCTTTTATACCATCAGTAATGGAGGTTATACACTCCTAGAGTAAATAGAGTAACGAATATACGAGGTCTTTTTATACCATCAGTGACTGGCTCTTTAAACAAAATGAGATTTGGCCTGTAACTATCTGTGAATGTGATACAGTGTCCCCCATTTTTCATTTTCTATTTGTCTTTCCTTCTTGCTGCTTTTTTGGACGGATCTGGTGGCAATGAAGAATGACAACAAATTTCCCTCGGGATTAATAAAGTATCTAACCGTGTACTTGTGTTTACGTATGTATGTCTATATTCTATGAATAGATAGATAGATAGATGGATACTTTATTAATCCCGAGGGAAATTTAGGCCATCCAGTAGCTTATACACTTAACTTAACTCACAAACATACATACACAAATCACAGTAGAAAACAATACACAACATGTTCACAGGGAGTGGGGTGTATACAGATACAGGATAGGTCTGGCCCTATATTACAGTGTGCATTGATTGTGTCAGTGTTGATGTCCACGAGGATATATATGCTGTGGATTCCTTTTTAAATCTTTCATTATTGGTGTTTGCCAGCCAGTTGTCCCTCAGGGACATACAAGCTTCATTCTACTCTACTCTATTCTAATTGGTGATACGGTACTATATAGTAATCTAAAAGCACTCATAAGGTCACACCAGGGCCATGCATGTCCAGCTGTTCTTTGACGCAGATTGAAGGAGGTCTATTCCATTCCCGTCAGGTCCTTGAAGCAAATTGAAGGAGGCATAGTCCTGTGCTTTGCTGTTTATTCTCTACGGTAGCAGGCACAGGACCCTGGACCGCACTGAAAAACCTTTACTCTGAAAACACCCGGCCTTGTTGGAGGGATCACAATTAATTCACGTAACCATGGTTACATTAGTAACCTTGGATCTGTACTGCCGGCCAATTTTAAGGAAGAGTTATTAGTTTCAACAATACACACGCTCACACACACACACACACACACACACTCATGCACATGCTCTTTCTCTCTCACACACACACAAATACACTCTCACTTACACACACGCACACACACACACACAGTTATTAGTTTCAACAGTACAGGCGCTCAGAAGGTTGGAAGCTCTTTCAAGCCTGACTGCTCCGAAGGACGTGGAACACAGAGAGAGAGAGAGAGAGAGAGAGAGAGACCCCCAGATTCACACCCCGATATACATCGATAAGTCAACCACTTTAATAGTCTCTGTACTGATTGTCGCAGTATGGGCCATGGCAGGCGGAGCGAAGGGGCCTTCCGCTCGCAGCAGAGCTCATTTGGAGACGCAAGCCAGGTGGAGAGCAATCATCGCACAATAGGAGGCTCCTCACTTTGGGTGCTGCATTACTGTCAATCACTCTCCCTGCACTCACACACACACACACACACGCATGCACATGCTCTTTCTCACACACACACACGCACACACACACACACACACACACACGCTCACTTACACACACACACACACATGTACATGCTCTTTCACACACACACACACACACACACACACACACACACACACACACACACACACACCACACACACACACACACACACGCTCACTTACACACACACACAGGCAAACTCTCTCATGCACACACACACACACACACACACTGTGCGTCTCTCTGCACTTACCTGCAGTGCTCATCATTTCATACACACTGGAGTCTTCACCTTCCTCTCTGTTCTGGATGTTCTGTAACACACACAACACACACAACACACACATACATATGTGAAAACACACACACACACACACACAAAGGGGACAACAAGGGGACACTGATGCTCATTTTCAATGTTCATCATTTTATTTTGGGGGTCTACTAGAACATCTTTATATTCACTTAATATTCTTAATGTCTTTATATTCACCTAATATTCTTAATGTCTTTATATTCACTTAATATTCTTAATATCTTTATATTCACCCTCTGTCTGAAATTATTTGTTGAACCTCCTGTCCCCATCCCACCCCCCGATGAGGCCAGTGTGTTCTGATTGGTCACCTCCGCAGGTAATGACATCATCATTAGACAATAAGTACTGTCGCAAGATTGCGTCATCATGTAACAGAGGAAAAGGCTGCTATTCCAAAGAAGCGTTTCAGGCAGCTGAGAAAAGGGGTTTCTGTGGGAGAGAGTTACTCCCTCTGGCGTGTACTTTGGGTTTTTGTAACTTGCAGGCGGTTTCATGCACAAAAAGTTATATAACTCACTAGCGGAAAGGGAAATCCCAGAAAAGCATGAGTTTGATTGGCAAATTACATTACACACACACACACACACACACACACACACACACACAACCACACACACACACACACACACATACAACCAACCACACACACACACACACACACACACACACACACACACACACACACACACACACTGCACTGACATTCAAACCCTCTCTCTACCTGATGGCCTCAGTTATGAATCATAAATATGAAGAATAAAGATATATAACTCACTAGCGGAAAGGGAAAACCCAGAAAAGCATGAGTTTGATTGGCAAATTACATTACACACACACACACACACAGACACACAAACACACACACACAACCACACACACACACCCACACACACACACACACACACACTGCACTGACATTCAAACCCACTCTCTACCTGATGCCCTCAGTTATGAATCATAAATATGAAGAATAAAGATGATGGCCTCCTCACCATCTAGTCTGTGTGGTATCCCATCCTATATACACTGCACATACACTGCACATACACTGCACATACACTACACATACACTACACATACACTACACATATACTGCACATACTGTGCATAACACGAACTATGCCATACATGCTGACAGTACATTTCAAATGCCTCCTGTCAGAATCAGAATCAGAATTGTTTTTATTGCCAAGTAATACGCCTACCACAAATTTGTTTTGGCATATTGGTGCAGACAATAAACATAAACATAAACAACTGTTGGTTGGCGTGTCATAATACCAAGGGCTACAACCCAAGTTCACAAGTTGGGCAAGACGCTAATGGGTACAGACTGCCAGTGGCAGTGTTAGTCTAACCTCGCCATACCCAGCGCACAGTTGGCATGGCGCTGGTTGTCCCAACGATGCCAGCTGTAAATCGTGTGGCACAATGCTACTGCTGTGTGGAGAGAACTTCTAAGGGAGAGCTGTGTCTGTGTGTGTGTGTGTGTGTGTGTGTGTGTGTGTGTCCGTGTGTGCGTGTGTGTGTGTTCTAACGGAGAGATTGCCAGGGCTTTGGGCGGGAGCGGGTCAGACCAACAGTGACCGCTAATCACATGATTGGGAGCTGGAGGAGAACTCGTCTAATTGTCTGATCATAGATTGTCAGTCGCTACCCCTTCAAACGTACCATTAAGCTGAGTGAATCATCGGATGCCATCGGACAGCGCACGGCCCTCGTGTTTTGACGGTCGCTGTGGCAACCCGAGACAGGGGATGTTTGAAATGGGATGCTACTTTTTGAAGCAGGCTTTTTTTTTTCTGGTGGCAATGAGCCCTGTCATTTGGCCAAAAGAAAAAAGGGGAATCTGTCATTGAAAAGCCCATCGTTGAAGTATAGTCATAATCTTAGCCATGGGTGTCTAGGGATGCATGTGCAATGTTCTTGTTCTTTTTTTTTCTTCTGTTTTGCCTATCTTTTCATATTCTTTCTTTCTCTCCTTCTTTCTTTCTCTCTTTCCTTCTTTCTTTCTTGTCTTTTCCTGTGTGCTGTGAATATACTTGTCCTGTATGAACATGACTTTCCATACAGGCAGCGTCTCAGCCAGCCCAAACATCTTCTCAGGACCCAAGGGAAAATGCCTCTGCCATGCCAGTAAAACTCATTTGTATTTAAATAGATATTGCCTTTTGGTTAGATTCAGCACTGAAAGGTATACATTATAAACACCCTCACTGCTATGCTAGCATGAGAGAGAGAGAGAGAAAGAGAGAGAGAGAGAGAGAGAAAGAGATTGCAAAGGAGGAAATGTTTAAACCTGTATACTCCAAGACAAAGGCTACTTAGATGGTCTCTTAGCAACAACTCCCATTGAGAAGCAATAATAGCCCATCTTTCCCGTCTCTCAATATTGATAATCCACATTAGACTTTCAGCGTTGTGCATGAATACATTCATTAGCGCACAAAGGCAGCGCTGACAGAGAGACAAGCCCTGCCAATTACATCTCACGGTGGCGGAGGATTTGGAGGCATCGCTTTGATGTCGGACATAAACGCACGGAGCGGCTGAGGCGAGTAGGCTTGCGTTTCCATGAATAATGGAGATCGGCGAGATCCCGGGGAAGATGATGATGATGTGATAATGTGATGAAGAGTAGGTATCAAAGCCACTAAAGGAGGGGGGCGGGACAACAAGAAAATATGAGAGAATTGATACGGACACAGTTGGCTCATTAAGACTTTTTCTAATGAATTTCATAATTGGAAGGGACAGTCATTACAAAACAACATAACAGACTTACTGATAGATAGCAAGAAATACAAGATGGAAGTAGATAATAGACACTTACACAGCGTTTACTCCGTTTGCTTCATTCTGGTTTATTATTGACAATAATGAAATGTGGTTATAAGGGTGTTATAAGTAAATCGTTTTTTTATATGGTCAATTGGTGCATTAAGTGAATTAACAAAAAAATCAACGACAGTCAACCAGGATAACAAGGTTGAGATTCATGATAAGGATTTTATTTCTGACTTGCCTTTAGAACTGCAGAACATTATAACATGGAATGAAAATAATAAGTGTTTTATTTTTCTCTCTAGCAACAGGTCACGTGTGGTTTGTACACCTCCTCACATCTTTATTATCACCCTTTCATCTTGCTTTTTCGCACTATCGTTTGTGGCTAATGTATGCAGGCAGTCACACCCACACAAGTGTGACTGTCTCTCTCCAGTAAGAGATTAACCCTCCTGGGTCTCACACACACACACACACACACACACACACACACACACACACACACAAACTCAAACACACACAAGTGTGACTGTCTCTCTCCAGTAAGAGATGAGCACTCCTGGGTGTTTCCTGAAGAGTCGTTTCACACACACACTGTCTCACACACACACACACACACACACACATACCTACAAAGAGTTGTTGTGCCATAACCACCGTTAAGCATTTGGTATACTTCTGCAGACACGGTCTGCGCACGGTCCCTGCACCGTGCAAATTACAAAAAATGTCGTCATCCATATAGCAAAATGTTGACATGTCCATGTTGACTGGATTAGGGTGTGTGTGTGTGCACTGTAAACCCAAACAGTTCTACTAACTTATTAAAATGATGTATTCATTACTTAAAACCTGGTATTTAGTTGACCCAACTTTAAATGTATTAGTTTTCTGAGCAAGTGAAGACGTTTTAATTGTATTGAAATGTATTTGTTTGAGTAAACATTGCCTGATAACTCATATTTTTTTTGTTTCATTCAAACGTGACGTCTGACGTCATCAACGTCGTTGCAGGACTAGTTCAGAACAGAATCAGAGATCTTGTGATGAGAGACAGAGACAGCAGACTTAATAATTGTATAGTATCAGTTAGACTTCTATAAGCATGTTCCTCCTGTAGAAGAGGAGTCGACCAACTTTGTAGGGTGACCATATTTGAGTTTGTGAAAAAGAGGACACTTCGTCGCGGGGAGGGGCGTGGTAGTGTGTAGCATACAGATGACCCCCGCCCCCTCCCCCCGCGACGGAATTTTGACACCTTTTCCACATGCAGATGTCATGTGCTGTTGTAAACAATGCAACTAGTGGAAGCGGCACGGTGCTCAGTGTTGCCAGATTTGGAAATGGTGAAGTATCGTATTAAATGCTCAAAATGATCGTCTTTGGAGGATAATTATCGTGAATCTGGCAACACTGAGAGGCCGGTCGACCAATGACAGTTCTCGCTACAGTCAGAGCTTGTGCTAGAAGGTGGAACGTAAGGGAGATACCCTTTCCTAAACTTGTAAGGGCGTACAAACTAGTTTGTGAAGGACCCAGAGAAACACAAATATCCGACGAGGCAAAATCCCGGACGATTTTGCAATCACTGCCGGACGCATGTCCGGGTAAAAGAGGACGTCTGGTCACCCCACCAAAGGAGATATTTTAGTAATCCTGTCGCTGCTAAGCGTCCTTATCTGGTAAGTAAACAGTGTTTTTTAGGTGTTTGTTGCGACAAAATTGCGGGAGCAAGTGAAATTGCGATAAGAAGTGGCTAATTTCCCTCTTTGTAATTATTATTGAGTAATCACGTTTTGGCTGTCAAGTAGCAAGTTCAGTTGCACGACTGTTGGCGCTGGCGGCTAGGAAGCTAAAGAGCTAAAGAGCTAGTTAGTGGGTTATTTCCCCCCAAATATGTTCATGTGCAAAGTAAACAACAATCAATTGTTTATGTTGAAAACAACTCATGTTCTACAGAAACACCATATAATTCATATCAGCATGCTAAGGTTATATGTAACTTTTTAGCAGCTAGCTAGCTTCTATGTGTTTTAATGGATCTGATGGATAAAAGTGTTAGCAGCAAGCTAACAATAATGGTCGAGAACTTCAGTTAAGACCTACAATATTCTTTTTGCCCTGACAGCATTCGTTTTGCATATAAACAACAAACCGATTTGATGTAGACATATAAGAAGAGGAGTCAACCAAAGGAGATATTTTTTGTGTACAGGCATCACGGACTGGCACGACAGCAGAGGTGCTACGGGTGATCCTCGAGGCTTATGACCTTCAGGTATGTCTAGGTGATCACATTTTGTTTGTCACTGAAACTTTAATATTAGTTGATACTATGTATTATTAATTGCCAGTTTTTTTGTAAGTGTTTCCATTGAAACTCTCCTGGTAATTGTATTGATGGTGTTTTGCAGGAGGAGTAGGAGCCAGATTTTGATGATGCTCCTGTTGCTCTCCTTACATCGGGCCCCGACCCCTTCAGCTGCGAGAACATCTTTGAATTGGGTGCAGAGGATTTCTGAGGCATTTATGTTGTTGTTTGGCCTGACATATGCTTTCAATTTAGAATATCCCAAAAAACTCACGCACACCTTCTCATACAGAACCTTTTTATGTGTCTGGAAGACAACAAAACCTCTGAAACCGTCCTTACTCACCTTAAAAAATTATTTGTTGAAATAAACGATTTGTTGTTGACTTGTTAACTTTGTAACACTGTTCTTTAAAGCTTTAATGTAATCTTTTATTTTGTCAGTTGTTTTACAAGAAATATAAATGATGTGATACCTCTTAAGTTTTCTCATCTCACTCTTTTTAATAGAAATCTTACATAGATTTTAATGTTTCTTGTAGAGTAACTTTCAGTTTAAAGTCAGTTTGTAAACACAACCAGAAAATCAGTATATGTGGTCAATAATTGAAAATAAGTAGTGCTCAATTAAAAAAAGTTAGCTATTTAAGTATTACCTACTCAGAATAATCAAGCGGAGTTAACTTAAAAAAAAGTATTATTTACTCAGAATAATTAAGTTGAACTCTGAGTTGAACTATTAAGTGCACTGAACTTGATTTTTAAGGCTTAAAACTTAATTTTATTTTGTGTTGTTGAGTGAAAATAATTTAGTACATAGAGGTTAAAAGATTTAAGTATAAAAATATTTGAATATAAGTTCAGAGAACTTAAAAATTATGAAAACGATAACAAAATAAATCAGTATAGCCGATGTATCATTTTTAAGTTAAGTTTACTTAAAAATAATAATATATGTACTCAAATTTTATTATGTAATCGGTTACATCAAAAGTTTTAAGTACTCTGAACTTGTTCAGGTTTACAGTGTGTGTAAGTTAGCGTGTGTGTGTGTGTGTGAGTCTGTACGGACATATCGGTGTTGACTGCGAATGTGAAACTGCCTGCGCTCAGTACAATAAGATGGAAGTGGGCGCACGCTTAGCTTGGCCGTATTCTCTTGTCCGCAACAGCACAAAACACACTAATGCACACGTCAGTATCCATATTGTGCAAAGCCGCGTCCGCAGAAGTGATGGAGAGACGACATTTGAGCCGTCTCTCTTGGCCACTATGTTTGTTGCATCCCAGAGTCGCAGGTGCATTTTAACCCTGCAAACGCTATAGTGTATTAGTGTAGCATAAGGCCACCAGTCAGGCACAGATCCTCAGGATAACTGCTGAGTCAGGCACAGATACTCATGATAACTGCTGAGTCATGCACAGATCCTCCAGATAACTGCTGAGTCATGCACAGATCCTCAGGATAACTGCTGAGTCATGCACAGATCCTCATGATATCTGCTGAGTCAGGCACAGAGCTGTTCTGAGCTGGTGCGAATCCTGCCTATGTAGATGTTTTACAGTGTTATCTACTCTTAAACGTGTTAACATAATAAATAGCAATCAGTTTAATCGGTTCTGTAGCTATAGGACACGTGTGTTTAATTCACCTCCTCTTTCCCCCTCTTTCGTCTTGTTTTTTCTCACTATCGTCCCCTAGTGTATGCAGGCAATCACACCTACACAAAAATGTGTGCTGATACGTCCAGCTTCAGCAACAGCTGCATCTACAGTCTGTCAAGTTTAATGGCTGTAAAAAATATGTGTGAAATCTCCGCCATTTTAAACTCCCTCCAGCAGCTTCACTTGAGTTGGCTGAGAGGTCCTTCTCAACTTGAGTGTACATGTGAGTGAGACACACAGGACATACAGGACCAGGCTCAGCTCCAGTCCACACAGGACATACAGGGCCAGGAGCGCTCAGCTCCAGTCCAGCTGTCTTTGGGGGTGAGTCAAATAAGACAAAATTATAAAACCGCACCCTCAAGCGTATACTCTTTTTGTTATCGATTTCTTGGATGCATATTTAACGACGAGCGCGTCTCTGCACTAAGCCACCTTCTGCATCTGAGAGGTCCTTCTCAACTTGAGTGTACATGTGAGTGAGACACACAGGACATACAGGACCAGGCTCAGCTCCAGTCCACACAGGACATACAGGGCCAGGAGCGCTCAGCTCCAGTCCAGCTGTCTTTGGGGGTGAGTCAAATAAGACAAAATTATAAAACCGCACCCTCAAGCGTATACTCTTTTTGTTATCGATTTCTTGGATGCATATTTAACGACGAGCGCGTCTCTGCACTAAGCCACCTTCTGCATCTTACAAAGAACAACACAGGCTGTGGTTTGGTTAGACCGCAGGTGGGCCATGTGATGTCCCAAGGGTGCACCAGGTCAAAGGCAGCACGTTTAGTTTGACCCGACACCCAGGTCGTTCATTAGGTTGACTAAACGACGACAGGAAGAGGGGGGTTGGAGCAGACGACTAAACATCAGATCTAGCCCCTAGGCTCCTTGCTCTCTGGGCTCCTATGGTGGGCGAGTCCTGCTCCGGTGCAGTCCTGCTTCTCAGTCTTGTGTCGTAGATGCCAGTTCCACTCCTGTGTCATCGTCAGTATAGACGACGGCCATGGAGGAGGTTGATTAAGAAACTGATGATGAAGAGAATCAATCAAGGATGAGGATGATGAGAATTTTGTTGGGCCGTAGTTCATGTAGCGAACGAAAGCTTGCAGGCACGTTCTCTTTTGAAGAGATTTCGCCTTAGATTTGAGTCCAGACCTCAGTAGGGGGTGGAGATGTGGCCATTAGGAAGCTATCTGAGAGAGTGGAAGTGTGTTTGTAAAGAACCAAATGAACCGTAACTAATGTCATTTCACACACACACACACACACACACACACTCTTTCTTCTTCTCTCCCACACACACACACACTCACACACATACACACACACTCTCTTTCTCCCTCTCTCCTTCCTGCACACACACACACACACACATTCTCTCTCCTTCTCTCTCTCACTGATTCAGCATACCATTACATTGAAAATTAGTAGCTAATGGGCTGTGACAGGATGTCAGAGAGAAGAAATGTGTATACTGCTGACCAGCTGGGCAAGTGCACAAAAATACTGAAAATATCTTTAAATGTGTTTTTCTTCCTGCAATTCCCTGCCCCCCCCCCCCTTTCTTCTAGAAACTCCATGCCAGTGACCTTATGACCCCTCTGGTTCTGCCTCACCAAAAGCCTGGCTGGCAAAGCCGCTTGGCTTTCATCATAACCTTCTGCCATCATGCAGGGACGCTTTCGCGCAGGGACGCTAACGGATAGACATTCAGAAGTCACATTGATGGCAAGAGCTGTGGCTTCTGCCAAGGTCGCATTGTTTTGTGAAGGTCTCCTCATGAAGCGAGTGTTGAGTAGCCTTGGGAGTTTAATGGTGTAAAGGGTAAGGGTGGTGTGTGGAATCGGTGGATAATCGACTTCCTTTGAGTCTCCGAGTGATTATATTCCGTTACCTTGAGGAAGTGTTGTACATGTTGTCAGCGCAATGTGACAAAAGTGGATGTGCCTTTGGTAGAAAGTAGAGCAGGCTTTCATGACAGCAGAGTCTAAAATAAAGCCTTTCATGCAGCTTGTGGAGGTGCATAGTGGAAGGCAAAAATATTGACAAATTAGATACAGTATGCCATGTGTTATGGATTAGATTGATATTCACACCGTAGTCATGTCAGCATAACTGGATATGCTTAGCCATTCATGACCACTCATAATTTTAGATTCAATAACCATTTGTGTGACATGCTAATGAACTGACATAGCGTCAACCCTAATTAGCGAGGTTGAGACAGTTTGGAAATCCCTCCAGCAAAGCGTTTTGTATGAATGAAGAGATCTTCAACAGTGTGTCTCAAATGTGTTTTCTCAGATAGAAAGCTTTAGTATTTGCTGTTCATCCCTGTACGAGGCCTTTTTCACTTTCATGGCAACCGCGGCCATAGAAAGAGAGAATTAAGTGGTGAAAAGAACATGGAATGTAGGATCATGCGTCACCATGGATACCTCGGATCAAATAGAATGAGATGATAGAACCTATGATGAATGGTTAAGCTGATGCTGACAGACAACTGAGGAACTGAGGTCATGGACTTCAGAAAGCTCTGTTGACCTAACGTCACTGTGGCCTTTGTGTTCCTGTACGATGTATTAGCGCGCAGAGCAAAGCTGTGTGTGTGTGTGTGTGTGTGTGTGTGTGTGTGTGTGTGTGTGTGTGTGTGTGTGTGTGTGTGTGTGTGTGTGTGTGTGTGTGTGTGTGTGTGTGTGTGTGTGTGTACATCTGAACACTGTGATCTGGCTCTCCCTCAGGGGAGAAGGAGAGGATGATGAGCTCTCCGTCAGGCTTAGAGAGCGACCATCGTTCACAGGAAGTGTGTCACGCAGAGGTAAGACTGAGGACATGACTCCAGTGATGAGCTGCGCTTTAAATAGCTTACGGCTGAAAGCATCAAAAAGCGTCTATTTAAATGAAGGAGATGATCTCCAGCTGCTGTCGTCTTTATGAAACAAACAAAAGAGCTGGGGGGGTCAGCAGGCAATACGCCGCTACGCAAAACACCTGTAACTTTAAAGTTCAACTTGCGTGAAGGAGTATTTCTCTCAGTGAAACTTCCCCTATGAAATGGCAATAAAATCACAAATAAGAGAAACCGTATAACATCGAGTCCTCTGCGCGTTGGGATCCTGTTGGGATTGTGTTTTTCATCAATGACCGATGGACTATACATTATCCCTTACATAATACTCATCAGTGACCGATGGACTATACATTATCCCTTACATAATACTCATCAGTGACCGATGGACTATACATTATCCCTTACGTAATATTCAAGCACAATTAAAACCAATAACTCCTTAAAGAGGTCTCCGCCTGTCTCTGCCCTTGTCCAGGAGGCCTGCCCTTGCTATGCCAGAGAGAAAGAGAGGAGAGAGAAAAGAGGGTGAGATAGAAAGAGATTAACACTATTTAAAGGGGTGTGCATTAGACTGACATGATTCCATCATAACCATGACATGACACCTGTCATGAACATGATGGAGTCTTTATGAATGTGTATGACTGTTGTCATTAAGTGTCATTTGATCAATTATTATTTAATGCAAAGTTGACAGTGTTAGGGACATCTTTACTTTACAGTAACAGTTGCCAACATAACCTGTCAATGTCTTTGTTATGACAAAATTGGCTGAATGAGAGAGAGAGAGAGAGAAAGAAAGGAGGAAGAGAAACATCTTTGACGTCTCTACACCTTGCTCATTATGTCAGCAGGAAGGAAGGAGAGTAAAATGGTAGATGAGGGAAGAACAGTAAGTAAGTAAGTAAGACTTTATTTATATAGCACATTTCATACAAGAGTTGCAGTTCAAAGTGATTTACATAAAATCAATAAAAACAAGCAGCAAGAGCGATGCTTGGAGTAAAATAATGATCAACATCGTATCAGAACCTGATGTTCCGATAGGCTTCTTGGATTACTATATAAGAACAGGCGGGAACCTTTCTGCTCTTGTCCATGAGGCCTCCCTCCTGTCAGTGTCCAGCTCTAAGCCCAGGCCTCCCTCCTGTCAGTGTCCAGCTCTAAGCCCAGGCCTCCCTCCTGTCTGTGACCAGCTCTAAGCCCAGGCTGAGCGAGAGAGAACTGGAGACGCAGACTAATCATTCCTGCCTCAGGCGCTGCGGACAGGTTTACTACCGGCTCGCCGCTAACGAGTAGCTGGGCCTGTACATAATTAACACGCCGTCGACGCCCTCATTAAACTTTCATTCTCACCATTAGGCTGTTGATTTGCCTGAATAATGAATGGGCTGAAATCACTGGTATGTCTGTGACTAGGGATATGGTGGTTTGGTGAGCTAAAATCACTGGTATGTGTGTGACTAGGGATAGGGTGGTTTGGTGAGCTAAAATCACTGGTATGTGTGTGACTAGGGATAGGGTGGTGAAGGTTTGGTGAAGCTCGGTGAGCTTGAAACGGCTAAGGCAGACGTGGAAAGCTCCCGTTCAGGTTACTGCCAGCGGTGTATGTGTGTGACTATGTGTGCAGACGTGACACGCTCCCGTTCAGGGTACTGCCAGCGGTGTATGTGTGTGTGACTATGTGCCAGCGGTGGTGTTTTGTCTGAGCTGTGCACTGAAAATGACCTGAACTCGAGAGTTAATCAAAATTCAATTCAGTGGAAATGTGATTTGTGACTGCTTCAGTTCCGCCTCTCATCCAGGGCTTTTACTTTGGGAAGGGAAATGAGGATTGTCCTGAGGAGAGAGGCATGAGATTCCTGGAATTACATTCTGGAATTACTATAATAATCACATATTAGTCACAATCCCAGACCACAGAGATATTCTTATCTAATCTTATTCCAACCTTTTTCTCTCTTTTTTTTCCACTTTTTTTTTTTTAAATCTTTCCGTCTCTGTTTCCTCTCTCCCCCGCTTTGATCCTCATTTGACTATTTTTCTCCATCTCCCCTTTTCTCTTCTATTCTCACATTCTTTCATTCTTCACTCTGACTCAAATCTTCCTCTTGTAATATCTCTCCCTAATTTTCTCAATCAATCTCTCACACTTTGACTCCCTCGTGTGTGTGAGTGTGTGCGAGTGTGTGCGAGTGAGAGTGTGTGTGTGCGAGTGTGTGTGTCTGTGTCTGTGTGTGTGTGTGTGTGTATGTGTGTGTGTGTGTGTGTGAGTGTGTATTATAGCTGTCTTCCTGTGCTAAACATTCTGCGTGTGTGTCACAGAGAGAGACTGTGCATTTCAGACTTAGCGTGCATATAGCGGAAACAGTCTGTGTGTGTGTGTGTGTGTGTGTGTGTGTGTGTGTGTGTGCGCGCGTGCATGTGTGTTTGTGCTTGTGTGTGTGCGTGTGTATGTGTGTGTGTGTGCATGTGTGTGTGCGCGCACATGTGTGTGTGTGATTGTGTATTTCAGACTTAGCGTGCATATAGCGGAAACAGTGTGTTTGATCAGATCTCTGTTCCATCTGCATTCGCTCACAATTAGTAGCGTTGCTAGGGGAAAGATAACTCTGCAACAGATGTTGGACCATCTACCGTTCCCATTGGGAAACAACATTGTCTGTGTGTGTGTGTGTGTGCGTGTGTGTGTGTGTACGTGTGTGTGTGTGTAGGTGTGTGTGTGAGTCTCTGTGCTCAGAAATGTGTGAGAGAAGTGGTGAGCAATCCAATACAACCCCTGGCAAGGGATCTCTCAAGCAAAACTAAACATTAAAGTCTTGCTCTTTCACATGCACGGACACACACACACACACGCACACACATACACACACACACACACACACACACACACACACGCACACACACACACACACGCACACACACACACGCACACATACACATACAGAAGGAGATAAAAAATCCACTGGGACGTTTTCTTCATACTTCCATATCTCTCTCACCTTAAGCCAAGGAACATGTTTGTCTGTCTGTCTCTCTGCATGTCTGTTTGCCCGCCTGTCTCTGTTTGTGTGTCCGTGTGTCTGTCTCTCTGCATGTGTGTTTGTGTGTGTGTATGTGTGTCTAACTTCACTTTACTTCATAATACAGTCTTGTGGGACCTCTATCTAAATTAGGCTGATGTCATGTCTGACTAAACCAGCCACTTTTCAGTTTCACTTTTCAAGAACAATGATCATGTACATCAGATTTGTACTA
>NC_045169.1:14675464-14702964 GCF_900700415.2 Clupea harengus
AAGTATCTATTAATGAGGTTTAAGAACAGTTAGGGAGCAGGAGGGTGTAGACGTCACGGTTGTGTTGGCGAACTCTTGTGTCTCGGTTCTGTTAGAGAACTCTTGTGTCTCGGTTCTGTTAGAGAACTCTTGTGTCTCGGTTCTGTTAGAGAACTCTTCGGATGTCTGCAACATTCTGAGAAATCTCCAGATGTCGCTCATGACGTGTTTATAAAAGCACGAAAGGGTCTGATGAAAATTGTGAAGAGATCTTTGAATTTAGACTTAACAGAGATCATAGAAAATTGAAATGGAGTCTTATTGAAACGTCGATGAGTCAGAGGTAGTCATAAGCACATCCTTTTGGCCCTGGGATAGTAATAGTCTAGATCCCTATATTTCATTATCCCATCTCATTAAAATTGTATTAAAACCCGTGGACATTTCTAGTGTAACAGAGCTGAATATTGCATACTATTGATCATTTTTATTGAACCGCTGTCAAAATCTCACACAAATCACACACGTTGAGTTAATATTTAATATGTGTCTAGTGAGGCTGTAATATTTGATGTTATATTAAAAGTAGGAGTCCTGCGGGTGAGTGGAGATACATGGTTTAACTTGGACAACCGGTATTGGAATAGACCAGCCACGGACCTGATCTCCATTAAAGCCTGACAACTTCACCGCCAAAGACCATCAATTTTCACCGTCTTTCTTTTCAGAGTATGTTTTTTTTTCTAACTCCAGTGAAACTTTGAGGCTGTAACTTTGACATACTAACTCTAAATAGTAAACTGTAGGCGCTTCACAAACACAACTTCAAATGACAGACACAGAAGACGTCTCCTTCCACCTAAGACACAGACGCAGTTAGATACTATATCAGCTGCATAGAGCACAGGAAACAATCCAGGTATGAGATGTGTAGCGGTACCAGTTCCTGTTCTTGCGTGGTGGTCCCTTGGTTGGCATCACCGCCTTGCGGTGTAAGTTTGACCCGTTTGGACAAAAAGCTGAAATACCTGACCTGACCTATACCTCTGAAGATATGAAGTAAAGCAATAAGGAGATAAGACTTGACATAGAGACAGGTCATTGCTAAGAAGCCCCCAGTAGGGTAATGAGATAGGACTTGACATAGAGACAGGTCATTGCTAAGAAGCCCCCAGTAGGGTAATGAGGTAGGACTTGACATAGAGACAGGTCATTGCTAAGAAGCTCCCCAGTAGGGAGGAATCCCGCCCTGCACTACAGCACTGTCAGCTATAGAGCCACAGGGTGCAGGTTTGTCACGTCACACTGATGTCACACTGACTGATCTTCGGCAGCCCGTATTGTTTCCGAGACAAAAGCTCCGTACGTTTCACACACTGTACCGTAAGTGTCACACACTGTACCGTAAGTGTCACACACTGTACCGTACGCGTCACACACTGTTCCGTACGTGTCACACACTGTTCCGTACGCGTCACACACTGTTCCGTACGTGTCACACACTGTTCCGTACGTGTCACACACTGTTCCGTACGTGTCACACACTGTACCGTACGTGTCACACACTGTTTATCAGCGCCGTGAGCCTCAGGTCCCAGGTGTCAGGTAACTCCAGAACACGCCTGGGTCGGATCAGTCCCAGGCCCGGCCCGGATCCGTGACAGCGTTGGCATGTATCGGGGTTGAGAGGCCACCCTGTGTTAATGCTGCGTGCTTTCATATGCCGAGGCAGGACCAGCATTAGAAACGAACAGTGAGCTGAGGCCAGTGATCTGGAGAAGATGGCATCGTAGGCTGGTGGGTGAAAACACACACACATACACACACACACACAAACACACACACACACACACACACACACACACACACACACACACACAGCTCTGATGGGGCAGGTTAGCACATCAAAAGGGCAACAGGTCAGTGAGAGGTCTGAGGCATTAACTGCCCACCTTCGCCATCGTTAAGACACAAAATGGGTAAAATCGCTTTCTGCTGTTTTTCGACCACTAAGACCACTCAGGTCAAATGTTTTTATTTGAAACGTGTCTTAAGGCAGAGTTTGCGTTTTTCCGATAACATTGGCATGCACAACAACTCAAGACAACTGTTTTTAATATGTTATGTAAGCAACAAGGTCATACAGAGGTCAACCAGAACTCCACCACACAGATATCCACAGCGCCTCCCACAGCAGGACAGCGGAGATGGTTCTGTTTATCGCCAGTCATTGGTAATTATGCTGTGTATTGCATTCATTATGGCGGTGCATCATCTGTAATTGCCTTGTTGAGTCGGGCATATTTTCTGTCAGTTGGACTATGCCGAACAATCAGCAATTATGAGAAATTCTGATGGGATCAGGCAGTTTAATCGTGCGATAATTAGTGACTGTCAACAAACGGTTTAATTATTGATGAGAAAAAAAATCAGCACGTGTGTGTTGTGTGTGTGTGTCCCTCAGTGTGTGTCGTCACTTATGAGGTGATCGCCTCTAAACTACAAGGCACGGAGTTGCTGTGTGTTTCTACAAGTGTATTTCTTTCAGGACTTGGTACTGAAATGTTATCATCAAGTTATGGAACACCCAGCTTCTAGATGTTGTGGACTCCCACCTAGGCCTGTCTGACCACCTCTCGCTGTTCCTGTACCCCTCATACCAACAAAGAATAAAAGCGACAAGGCCTGCCACCAAGTCCATAACAGTGTGGAATGAGGATGCCATCCCTCAGCTGCAGGACTGTTTTGACAGCACGGACTGGACAATATTTAACAGCCTGGAAGCTCCTGTTGACCCAAAAAGGGCACTGGAGGAATACACATCTTCAGTTATGGACTACATCAACTTCTGCGTGAACAATGTCACAAGAAGGAGGACTGTGAGAGTGTTCCCCAACCAAAAGCCATGGATGTGCAGAGAGGTGCGTACACTATTAAAGGCCAGAGACGCAGCCTCCAGATCAGGTGATGCACCAGCGTACAGCGTAGCCAGGGCAGCACTGAGGAGAGGCCATAAAATCTGCAAAAGCCAAGCACAGGCAACGTGTTGAGCAACTTTTCCACACTCACACCAATCCGAGACAAGTATGGGAGGGAATAAGGGCAATCTCGGACTACAAAGGGACTGCGTCATCCCCCCCGTCCAGCTGTGCTACCCTGTCTGAAGAGCTGAATCAGTTCTATGCACGGTTCGACAGGGACAACACTGGTCAGCTGCCTCTGCCCCTACCCTCTGACGCTGCTGCACCCACTCTGAGCCCCCACGAGGTCAGACTCTGCTTGAAAACCATCAACCCCAGGAAAGCGGCAGGACCAGATGGTGTGGCAGGCCGCGTACTAAGGAATTGCGGGGACCAGCTGACAGAGGTTTTTACAGACATTTTTAACCGCTCTCTAGCCCTTTCTCATGTCCCCCCATGTTTCAAAGCATCAACCATCATACCTGTGCCAAAAAAGACTGCGGTCACATGCCTGAACGACTATAGGCCAGTGGCTCTCACCCCCATACCTGCTAAATGTTTGGAAAGGCATGAAACACATAAGAGGCATCACACCAGCTTCCTTTGACCAACACCAATTTGCCTACAAAGCGAACAGATCTACAGAGGATGCAGTAGCCCTGCTGCTTCACACTGCACTGGAGCACCTGGAGCTAAAGAACACTTACATCCGTATTCTATTTATAGACTACAGTTCTGCTTTCAATACGATCCTTCCAGGCAAACTCATCTCCAAACTTCAGGACTTAAACCTCAGTGCTACACTGTGTAACTGGGTATTGGACTTCCTGACCAATCGCACACAGAGAGTACAACTGGGGAAGCACCACTCTTCGAATTTGACCATCAGCACTGGTGCCCCACAAGGTTGCGTGCTCAGCCCACTATTATACACTCTCTACACCCATGACTGTACTCCCTCCTGCCCATCCAACTACATCTTTAAATTTGCAGATGACACAACAGTGCTTGGCCTCATCTCCAACAACGATGAGGCTGCCTACAGGCAAGAAGTGGGAAACCTGGCAGCCTGGTGTTCTGAGCACAACCTCAGTCTCAACTTAAAGAAAACAAAAGAGATGATCATTGACTTCCGGAAGTCTGCTCAGCACAATCACCATCTCCCACTCTACATCAACGGGGAAGAGGTTGAGCGAGTCACCTCTTTTAAGTTTCTGGGTCTAACGCTGACGGAGGAGTTGTCCTGGGACAACAACACAGCTTCCGTCTTGGGGAAAGCCCAGCAACGCCTCTTCTACCTCCGGAAGTTGAGGAAAGAACACCTTCCTCAGAGACTACTGAGCAACTTCTACCGCTGCGCTATAGAGAGTGTGCTGACATACTGCCTGAACATATGGTTCTCCAGCTGCACAAAGGCGGAGCAGGCAGCCATCCAGAGGCTGATTAAAACAGCAGGCAGGATCATCGGAGCAGAGCTGCCCGACATCTATTCCATCTCCTCCTCCTGATGCCTGCAGCGTTCAAATCGCATCCTCACGGACCCTTCCCACCCTGCCCATTATCCGTTTTCCGCTACTCCCGTCAGGGAAAAGGTTCAGATCAACAAAAGCGCGCACCTCCAGAATGGCAAAGAGCTTTTACCCTCGTGCAATAAGGCTTCTCAACAGCTCACCCAAAACCACCCCACCTCCCCCCCGGCCCGGCCCGGCCCGCCCTCATAGACTGCACTCTTAACACTCCACCCTGCAACTATTGATGCACCTCAATGTATATATTTCTTTTTTAATTTACTCAGGGATATTTATTTATCTATTCATTGATTGTTATTTATTATTATTTAGCTGTGGCAGTTAATGTCCACAGCAATTTAAATGTTTAGCTGTCTGTTGCTGCCTCTACTGTCTCGTTGTTTTTGTGACAATGACAAATAAAGTACTTTGAACTTTGAACTTGTAACCGTGTAACTTTGAACTTGTAACCGTGTCAACAAAGTCCAATACGAATGCAGAGTGTGTTTTTAGGGCTGTGTGTGAGAGTGTGTGTGTGTGTGTGTGTGTGTGTGTGTGTGTGTGTGTGTGTGTGTGTGTGTGTGCGTGTGCGTGTGGCTGTGTGTGAGAGTGTTCCTGCACTGAGAGTGTGCTGGTTAATGATATGCATCTACACTCGCTGGCTTTGCCATTTAAGAAACAAAAATTGATGAAATGCTGCTCATCTCTAAGGCAACACTGTTGGTATGGATTACAAAAGACAACCATTTTATTTATTTATTTTTTAACTCTCTGCAGCTAATGAAGGTATACTGAGATCAACCGCAACCTAAAGCATAGAGCGACAACCAGGCGTTGAGGTTCCTCTCTCTTGCGTGGAATGCGAAGGGTGAATGAGCGATGTGTAACAGTATGCATCTGACCTCAGTGGCTTTGCCATTTAAGAGACTAAACGCTGCAAGATGAGCAGGACACACACACACACACACACACACACACACACACACACACACACACCTAAATGAGGGATGAGATTGCTTCTGCTCTTATTAGGGGATCCTCACAGCAATCAATAATGCAGATCCAGGCAGAGAAATGTGTCTGGAGATAACAGGTTTGTCAATCCCTCACGCACACCATGGATTATTCAAGCCATTATCCTGCCCTCTCATGTAAATGAGCTGTACTGGGTAGACCCCGGCATACAATACGTGTGTGTCTGCCTGTGTGTGTGTGTGTGTGTGTGTGTGTGTGTGTGTGTGTGTGTGTGTGTGTGTGTGTGTGTGTGTGTGTTTAGATACTGCAGTCTGCCGTGATGTACATATCCTCATGAGTCAGAATACGTTGCATAGCAAACTCTGATGATTTAGTCCTTCTGGGGAAATTATTTAACATTTGCACTTATGTCTTCTCCGAAACACAAGTCTACATATCTAAAACAGAAGATGATGACGTGAGTTAAACCAGTGTAACTACACACTCACCGGCAATCACAGATAAGGCTCTATGACTTTGAACTTTGCACACCCCGAAAGCTTTTATTAAACTGAAACCCCAGAGGCCGTAGAAATACGCTTTCATCTACGGTTTCTAAGAGCCGTGGGTTCCATTCAGAAGTTTTAAACGACCCTTTTTTCTCTCTTGTACGTGTTTGAGCACCTATGCTGATGGCCATGGAACAGGAAGCGGGCGTCTCGGGGGGACCATTATCAAGGGGATCAGTCAGCCAGATCCAAAGGTCATATTGAGAACAACGCGGCCCCGCTTGACTCTGCCGATATTACTCCCGCAACACCCACGGCGAGACTGAGCGTGCCCAGACAACGCTAAATATTCATGACCTGAACAAGAGGGGGAAGCAGGGAGAGCGAGAGAGAGAGTCAGAGATGGAGAGATGGGGGCAGGAGAGAGAGATGGAGAGGGGGAAGGAGAGAGAGAGAGAGAGAGAGAATGATGTGAACAAGGACAAAGAACAAAGGTAGGAGTGAGACAAATACAGCCGCACAGAGAATGAACAAGACGTATATAGAGAGAGGGAGAGAGATGAATGAACAAGATGTATATAGAGAGAGGGAGAGAGATGAATGAACAAGACGTATAGAAAGAGAGAGGGATGAATGAACAAAACGTATATAGAGAGAGGGAGAGATAAATGAACAAAACTTATAGAAAGAGAGAGGGATGAATGAACAAAACGTATAGAAAGAGAGAGGAATGAATGAACAAAACGTATATAGAGAGCGGGAGAGAGATGAATGAACAAGACGTATAGAAAGGGAGAGAGATGAATGAAAAAGACGTATATAGAGAGAGGGAGAGAGATGAATGAACAAGACGTATATATATAGAGAGAGAGATGAATGAAAAAGACGTATATATATAGAGAGAGAGATGAATGAACAAGACGTATATAGAGAGAGGAAGAGAGATGAATGAACAAAACGTATATAGAGAGAGGGAGAGAGATGAATGAACAAGATGTATATAGAGAGAGGGAAAGAGATGAATGAACAAGATGTATAGAAAGAGAGAGGGATGAATGAACAAGATGTATATAGAGAGAGGGAAAGAGATGAATGAACAAGACGTATATATATAGAGAGAGAGATGAATGAACAAGACGTATAGAAAGAGAGAGATGAAGCATGAACAAGACTGAAGGAACCGGAAATTAAGATATTTATAGTTAATAAGGATATGCCATAGTCAATAATTAAATCTTTCTTATACCTAGTGGTAATTGTTATACTTTTATTTGGACTTAACTAGTATGTAAACATTTCTGGGTGAATATACATTGATGGGTTGACCTGAGAGAGGAGTGAGGTGTGACAAATGGTCTCACTCCCTTCCCCCAGGTCAAATCAAAGCGCCTTGTCTCCAAGTGCAAACTCAGTGCATTTAACAGACAATCCTTCAAATGGATAATCAGATATGGCTTAGGTGAAGCTCTGTGAGTGAGTGTGGAACTCAAGCTCTGTCTCAACAATGTGTGGCCACCATTGTTCAAGATTAAACCTGAATCATGACTGACCAAAATCCAAGACTGGGTCTCATACAATATGGTATAAAATGAAATACCATTAAGACGTATAGAAAGAGAGAGAGAAGAATAAACAAGACGTATAGAAAGAGAGAGAGAGATGAATGAACAAGACGAATAGAAAGAGAGAGAGAGAGAGAGATGAATGAACAAGACGTATAGAAAGAGAGATGAAGACTAGAAGAAAATGAGAGCTATAGAGAGTGTGATGGAACAGAATGTTTATCTGATCTCTCTCTCTCTGCAAATAGATGTGAGGCTACAGTATGTATTTATGCACACATGGAACACAGGAGCCAGTTATGACAAATTATCTTGATTTCGCTAACAACTTCACTAGTGCATAATCACTTCAGCTTGAGCTCTACTTCACTTCATTACTTCTTGCCTGTTTATTTTCCCTTGTGATGTACTTTAAAGCCACACACACACACGTATATATATATATGCTAAAACACTATATATATATATATATATATATATATATATATATATATATTCTTCTAGTCATATATATATGACATGATTATATATTTATCCTGTATTTCTTTTTTCTTTCACTCTGCCTTTCTTGAACCCCCCCTCCCTTCTCTCTTCCTTCCTGCTCCCTTTCTTTCTCACTCTCTTTCTTTCTCTCTCTCTCTTTCTCTTTCTCTTTCTCTCTCTCTCTTTACCCCTCTCTCCCTGTCACTTCCTCCCCTTCCTGTCCCAGTGTTGGTGGGTCATGGTGAGTTCACACTGAAAGGCAGAGAGTTTGCCAGTGGAGGCAGTCCTCACTGATTCAAACAACAGAGGAGGAGAGAGAAACCGGAAGAGATGAAAAGAGAGAAGGGGGGGGGGGCACAGAAAGAAAAGAGAGGATGGGGGGGGCACAGAAAGAAAAGAAAGAGAGGGGGGACTCCTCTGATAAAGCAGGGGGGGGCTGATAGTTTGATAGACTGATGGTCAGATAAAGGAAAGGTTCAGTATGTAATACAGGTCTACATTAACATGCCATAGTGATCCTTATTTTCAGTTTAGTTTGTCTTGTTTTAATTTATCAGAAAAGGCAGAGATAGAAATGGATATTCTTCATTTGCCTTATTTTGTGCTGGATCCTAGCTCTGTGTGTTTCAGGCCCTAGGCTCTGTGAAGAGCCTTCAGACAAGTGTATTGTTTTAGCGCTATATAAATCAAATTGAATTGAACTGTTTGCCCAGGGTGAGTTGTCATGCCTGTGGGCTACATCCCCTGTGTTCATTGGGGGTTTGTCCAGGTTGTACAATAACTCTTTTCTTTGCATAGTTGATAACATTAATGAGAGGAGAGAAGAACTTGCACATACAAACACACATGAACACACTCATGTACACACACACATATGCACATGTTGCTGTGTAGTTACCCACCTCCCACTTTAGGTCTGTGAGTGTGCATATGTGTGTGTGTACATGAGTGTGTGAGTGCGTGTGTGTGTGTGTGTGTTTCTGCCATGTTGCTGTGTAGTTACCCACCTCCCACTTTAGGTCTGTGAGTGTGCATATGTGTGTGTGTACGTGAGTGTGTAGGTGTGTGTGTGTGTGTGTGTGTGTGTGTGTGTGTGTGTGTGTTTCTGCCATGTTGCTGTGTAGTTCCCCACCTCCCACTTCAGGTCCCTGGTCCCACTGCAGCTCCCTGAAGCCTCCTGTGGGCATCTTCTGCATCAGGCAGCCGGCCAGGCTCTCATCCAGCTCCTCCACGGAGCTCACCTGGAACGCCTACAGCAGGGGAGAGAGAGACAGAGGGAGGCAGAGAGAAGGAGAGGAAGGGAGAGAGATGGAGAGAGAGAGAGAGGGGGGGTAGAGAAAGTGAGAGGAAGTGAGATGAAGGGAGAGAGATAGATATAGGGGGGTAGAGAAAGTGAGAGGAAGGGAGAGAGAGAGAGCAGTTAGGCCAGGGTCTCATCCAGCCTCCACATAACACACCTAGAACACCTACAGGAAGGGAAAGAGAGGGAGGGAAAGAGGGAGTGAGAATGAGAGGAAGGGAAAGAGTGAGAGGAAGGGAGGGGGAGAGAGGGAAAGGAAGGGAGAGCAACCAGCTTCTCCACTGAGCACACTCCTTGAACGCCTACACATACAGAGAGAGTGAGGGAGAGAGAGAGAGAGAGAGAAAGAGAAGGGACAGAGAGAGGTGGGCTCTAGGAGGACGATGATTACACAAACACCGGGTAACCTTGCCGGACGATGATTACGCAAACACCGGGTAACCTTGCCGGACAGCACTGTCAAAGACAAACAAAAAAGAGAAAACAATCTACAAATGCAAGCATCTGGTTGGAACATCTGTTTACAAACACGAGGGCATAAAGGTACAGCGCACAGAAAGTTAAAGACCACCCTCGAATGTGCCCCTTTGGTTGAGTAACGCCTCTGACAAAGCATTTTAAAGAGACAGAGTCAGAATCAGTAATGGTATTTCCAGTGGTGGTCAAAGATGTACAAGGAGAGGGTCAGCTTAGAGCCGATCATACAGATGTTAGTAGATGTGTGTGTGTGTGTGTGTGTGTGTGTGAGTGTGTGTGTGTGTGTGTGTGTGTGTGTGTGTGTGTGTGTGTGTGTGTGTGTGTGTGTGTGTGTGTGTGTGTGTGTGTGTGTGGTAAGTATTTCATGTTTTTTCGCAGCAGACTCTGTTACTATTATGACAACAGAAGATAATACGCACAGGACAAAAGTTAGCCGTGTTTAGATCGATGTTGCGACCTGCCTATTGATTAGAGAGTAGTTAGACTGATGACTGGAGCTGACGATCCATCTCCCAACTGCATTACACACACTCACACACACACACACACACACACACACACACACACACACACACACACACACACACACACACACAAACGCACGCACACACCGACACACACACACACACTAAAACCAATCCAGGCCCCCCCCACGCCTAAACCAGATCGACGTGCTGTGCATACTAAACATGACATTTGCCACAGCTATTGACGTGGCCCTCCTCTCTCGGCACAAGTCAATACTTCTGTCCTGTGTGGCTCCCGTTGCCAGGGTAACCAGGGTAGCGTCCCCGGCCTGTGTGCCACTGGGACAGGAGCAGGGCCTCCAGGCCAGGGAGCAGCGTGCAGGAGCACTCCTACTGTTAAATGTGTCCGTGTGTGTGTGTGTGTGTGTGTGTGTGTGTGTGTGTGTGTGTGTGTGTGTGTGTGTGTGCATGTGTGTGTGTGTGTGTGTGTGTGTGTGTGTGTGTGTGTGTGTGTGTGTGTGTGTGCATGTGTCCATATGTATCCTCCAGGCCAGGGAGCAGCGTGCAGGAGCACTCCTAATGTTCACAAAGATGCATGTGTGTGTGTGTGTGTGTGCATGTGTCCGTGTGCGGGTGTGCATGTGTCCATATTTGTGTGTGTGTGCGTGCCCATATTTGTGTATGTGTGTGCGTGCACTCGTGTGTGCATGTGTCCGTGTCTGTGTGCGTGCGTGCATTTGTGTGTGCATGTGTCCGTGTGTGTGTGCGTGTGTGTGTGTGTCAAAGGGTATCCGTGTCGAGAGTCTTTTAGGGATAGCGCAAAAGGCAGCAGGGAGACAAAACTCTGGTTGGAAATGTATTTGTCCTCCACCAGGTGCATAATCCAAAATGTTAAAAAAAATATAAACAAAAAGACTGAGAATATAAAGGAAAACAAAAAGATATTTACAAACAGCTGTATATGTATAGAAGCTGATAGAGAAGAGCATAGACTAAGCTCAAAACCAGAGTGGATTCTCTAACACCTCACTGGTGCTCTGACTCAGAATGGAGAGGTACATATATCTGTGTGTGTGTGTGTACATATGTGTGTGTGCTAGTGTACATATATGTGTGTGTGCGAGTATACGTGTGTGTGTGTACATCTGTGTATGTGCGAGTGTACATATTTGTGAGTGCGTGTGTGTGTGTATGTACGTGTGTGTTTGTGTATGTACATATGTGTGTGTGTGTACATATGTTTGTGTGTGTGTACACATGTGTGTGTGTGTTTGTGTGTATTGTGGTAGCCCAAGCTGCTCTTGGGCTCCCACTTAGTTTAAACATGGCTGATTTCCCTTACTAGGACTATACAGGGCAGGCTTTAGGACCCTGGGGAGGTGTTCTGGGGACTAGGCAAGTCGGGCCATTCCCTAATTGGACACACAGGTGTAGATTGTCTGACTAGTTGCTGATCAGTGCCAACTAGTCAGACAAAGACTTTAAAACAGTCAGTAAGAAGGGCTGACGAGCGAGAGAGACAGACAGAGGGGAAGGTGCCGGTAGCACTGGGTGCAAGCCGGAGGGTTTACCCCATTTTCTGTTCATTTGATTACCTTTGTTGTAATGTTTGAGTGCCTAAGTTGGTGATTAAAGCGTTAATAAAGAACGTTCCTTTTGTAATTCCCTGGTTGCGTCCTTTTGAGAGCTGGGCAGCCACAGTATGTACATATGTGTTCTCTGAATGAAGGAAAGGTAAAAAAGCGCACTGTCAAGGCAGTAACTGTGGCTCAGTGACCAATCCGTGTGTGTGTGTATGTACATATGTGAGTGCATGTGTGTGTGTGTGTGTGTGTGTATGTACATATGTGAGTGCATGTGTGTGTATGTACATATGTGAGTGTGTTTGTGTGTATGTACATATGTGAGTGCATGTGTGTGTGTGTGTGTGTGTGTGTGTATGTACATATGTGAGTGCATGTGTGTGTATGTACATATGTGAGTGTGTTTGTGTGTATGTACATATGTGAGTGCATGTGTGTGTGTGTGTGTGTACATATGTGAGTGCGTGTGTGTGTGTGTGTATGACCATATGTGAGTGCATGTGTGTGTGTGTGTATGTACATATGTGTGTGTGTGTGTATGTACATATGTGAGTGAGTGTGTGTGTGTGTGTGTACATATGTGAGTGCATGTGTGTGTGTATGTACATATGTGAGTGTGTGTGTGTGTGTATGTACAAATGTGAGTGCATGTCTGTGTGTGTATATACAAATGTGAGTGTGTGTGTGTATGTACATATGTGAGTGTGTGTGTGTGTGTGTGTGTGTGTGTGTACATATGTGAGTGCATGTGTGTGTGTGTGTGTGTGTGTGTACATATCTGAGTGTGTGTGTGTGTGTGTGTGTGTACATATGTGAGTGCATGTGTGTGTGTGTGTGTATGTACATATGTGAGTGTGTGTGTGTATGTATGTACATATGTCATGGCTCAGTGACCAATCCAAGCTATATCCACAGAGACATACAAACCAAATATGGAGTGTCATATTCACAGGATTAACTTGTGGTCCTGAATAAGTAACTTTAACTTGGCCAAGAGATAATAAGCTCCAGTTTCAGACCTTAAACTGTGTATGTAAACTGATGCCGTCATTGCTGTATTCAACACAACAGCAGCTGTGTAAGATCTGTTTACGTCACTTTAAGCAGCTGTGTAAGATCTGTTTGACACTGACAGTAAAATGGGAGCGGATGGGTGTCTGTGTTTGGCCAATGACACGTTGAGTTAAGTGATTTATGAAGGGCTATTGAGCAGCGCGCCTCAACGCAGAAGACATTTGAACTTCAACTCTTCTGATGTATGATAACTGTATATGATAATTGTGCCTTTCCTTGACACTGGGGTTTATGCAGTAGGGGGGAGACGTGTCGTTTTAGCCTTGACCCGTTAAATGACTAAAGACTAAAATACTCCTCCTCGTGATTCCTGAATAACCGCTGATGAGCTTGTGCTCCTCTATGAGCCGTCTTGGTCCAGGTCTGTGTTGCTGCTTTTGGCATTCAGCCCCTGGTGTGGTCCTATTGGGGTTTCCCCCATTAAGCAAATTAAAGAGGGGCTGGAGCCTGCTCCGTCAGCAGACAACCGTAATCATGCTAAGTAGCAGAGAGTCTCGCTTACGACATCACTTCCTCCCAGTGTTTAGTTATTACTCCAGAGCAATGACTGGGTTTGGCTCAGCAGAGTCTGTTGGAGAATGCTGACGTGTTTGTTTAGAGAGAGAGAGAGAGCGCCGTGTCAGATTATTTCCATGTCTTTTACATGATTTGGTACTTTAAGAATGAGCAGCTAAATTCACCAAAAAATAAATAAACTGAATGAACAGAAGTTGCATCAGCAACCCTTCCTTTAGGAAAAAAGAAGAGATGAGTGTTTGTACTTCCTGGCCAACCATCTCTCTTCCCTTTAATAGTCACAAAAGAGTTGTTTAGCCCAAACAGACATAAAGACTAAAATAACCACTAACGGAGTTTGTCCAAGTGAGCCTCACTTCAACGACTGACTAGAGAGGTGAGTGTGTTCAAGTCCTCTCAGCCCTTCGAGTCCAGGCTTCCCTAATTGTCTCAGTTCTCAGTATTTTTTTGTTTTTAGTGCAGACATATTTAAATAAAACTTCAAAAATCACAAACAGAATTCGTACCAGTTTCCTCTCACTTCAAAAACATACTCCCTTTAGCCTTTTTTTCTAGCCCACAGCTTCCATTTCTCTCTGTATTCATGACTGTCTCCTGAGCCCAGACTCCTGTAAGATGGCCTCCGCTGTGGCTGAGGGGCACTGCAGTAATTACTGTGGTCAGTGGAGTAGGAGGAGGAGGAGGAGGAGGTGGAGGAGGAGAAGGAGGAGAAGGAGGACACTGCGCTTATTAAGACCAGGGTCACTTGTTGCTGCCACTGGGATTTTTCCAATTAGCAGGGGAGCGGTTAACCCCATCAGCAGGGCCAGGGGACGGGTGGAGCAGAGCCCTCGGCAGTGCATCCTCTCTCTCATGGTGTTCCCTGCTAGATGCTGATTAAGGAACCGGGGGAGGAGAACGCGGAACATGGGCATGTAGTCCAGCCCTGACATGATGATCAATGAGGCACTGAGGATCAATGAGGATTTTCTTTTTTATCGTGTTTTCCTGCAGCAATTGTCAATCAGAAAAAAAAGACTTGGCCCTCACTTGTGCCGGCTTCTCTGGCTGCCAGGGTTGAGGGGCAATAGAACCATAGGAGGGATCACCGCAAAGACGCCTCAAGCTCGCTGAAACCAAATGCAGCACTTTTACCAGGTGGTTTTCTCCAGAGAGTCTGTCTTTTGCTTTTTATTTTGTTTTCATTTATACAGTGACTTACTCACTAACTAACAGATGTGGCTTTCACTTGAATGCCATTTACAAGAGACCCATGTTTGTGAGCATAAAACAGTCAATTGTGTGTGCAAAGTACAAATATAAAACAGGTTATGAACAAACAAATATAAAAGAAAATAATCACCACGAGCATGAAATATTCATGACATGAAATATTGAAAGTCGATATTGGTTCATGCTTGAGGCCATCGCTCTCTCTCAGGCCATAGAGTATCAGCTCCTGTGGTGTCTCAACCCAGATCCTGGATAAGGGAAATGTTGTAAGATTGCACCAGGCATGTAAGTTTGGGCGTGTGTGGGTATGGGTGCATGTGTGTGTGTTGGGGAGGGGGTGGGGGGTGGGGGGGGGGGTGCTGTTTACTAGGTTGTACCTGGCACATGAAGTCCACTGGGTGAGCAGCTTTGGTGCGTAGGTAATGTGGGTGTGTGTGCATGTGCGTGTGGCTGTAGCAGTGTGCGTGTAACTGGCACATGAATTCCACAGGGTGAGCAGCTTTGGTGAGGAGGCCGTGTGTGTGTGTGTGTGTGTGTGTGTGTGTGTGTGTGTGTATGTGTGTGTGCACGTGTGTGTGTGTGTGTGTGTGTGTGTGTGTGTGTGTGTATATGTCCCGTGTGTGTGAGACCATCAAAAGTGAGTGTGTGTTCATGCAAAGTAACAACAGTGCAGCCGATATGAGAGAGGAAGAGTGACAGGAGGTGTGTGTGTGTGTGCATGAGTGACAGGAGGTGTGTGTGTGTGTGCATGAGTGACGAGTGACAGGAGGTGTGTGTGTGTGTGTGTGTGTGTGTGTGTGTGTGTGTGTGTGTGTGTGTGTGAGTATCAGGAGTAAACTGTTCACGTACAGTGGGAAGAAACGTGCTCATTTTGTGTGTGTCTTTGGATGTGGATTGATATGGATGCAATCGATTGGACCTAGAGATACAAGTGTGCACAAGTGTGATTGCATGTGTGATTGAATGTGTGTGTGTGTGTGTGTGTGTGTGTGTGTGTGTACCTGGCACATGAAGTCCACTGGGTGAGCAGCTTTGGTGCGGAGGTAATGTGGGTGTGTGTGCATGTGCGTGTGGCTGTAGCAGTGTGCGTGTGCGTGTGTGTGTGTAACTGGCACATAAATTCTACAGGGTGAGCAGCTTTGGTGAGGAGGCCGTGTGTGTGTGTGTGTGTGTGTGTGTGTGTGGCTGTGGCTGGTTGAGTGCGTGTGTGTGTGTGTGTGTGTGTGTGTGTGTGTGTGTGTACCTGGCACATGAAATCCACTGGGTGAGCAGCGTTGGTGAGGAGGCCGTGTGTGTGTGTGTGTGTGTGTGTGTGTACCTGGCACATGAAGTCCACTGGGTGAGCAGCGTTGGTGAGGAGGCCGTGTGTGTGTGTGTGTGTGTGTGTGTGTGTGTGTGTGTGGCTGTGGCTGGTTGAGTGCGTGTGTGTGTGTGTGTGTGTGTGTGTGTGTGTGTGTGTGTACCTGGCACATGAAGTCCACTGGGTGAGCAGCGTTGGTGAGGAGGCTGTGTGTGTGTGTGTGTGTGTGTGTGTGTGTGTGTGTGTACCTGGCACATGAAGTCCACTGGGTGAGCAGCGTTGGTGAGGAGGCTGTGTGTGGCTGTGTGTGTGTGTGTGTGTGTGTGTGTGTGTGTGTGTGTGTGGTGTGTGTGTGTGTACCTGGCACATGAAGTCCACTGGGTGAGCAGCGTTGGTGAGGAGGCGAGCCACTTCTCCCATGGTGCTGAAGTACTGGAGGTGGGCCTTCCCCTTAACCACGCCCCCACAGTAGAGAGTGACGCTCACACTCCCAGCAGGAAGGTCTGTCCAACACAGAGTCAGCATTCACATTAATGAAACACACGTACTTACCTGGTACATTCACACTGACTGAGAATAGGTGTGTGTGTTACCTGGTGCATTGATACTGAGTGTGTGTGTGTTTTCCCTGGTGCATTGACACTGAGTGTGTGTGTGTTTCCCCTGGTGCATTGACACTGAGTGGGTGTGTGTGTGTGTGTTACCTGGTGCATTATACTGAGTGTGTGTGTGTTACCTGGTGCATTATACTTAGTGTGTGTGTGTGTGTGTGTGTGTGTGTGTTACCTGGTGCATTGACACTGAGTGTGTGTATGTGTGTGTTACCTGGTGCATTGACACTGAGTGTGTGTGTGTGTGTGTGTGTTACCTGGTGCATTGACACTGAGTGTGTGTGTGTGTGTGTGTGTGTGTGTTACCTGGTGCATTGACACTGAGTGTGTTCTCGCTCCAGCTGGTGGATGGGACTCTGACTCTATGCTTTCCTGCGGTGAACTCCACCTCTGCCTCGCTACTGGACAGCGGCTCCTGCAGCAGCAGGTACACCTCTCCTGGACCCTACAGGTAACACAGCGCAGCACACGCGTGTGAGAATGACACACCTGGGTTAGGCACAGAGGGAAAAGCATTGTGTGTATGTGTGTGTGGGGGAGGGGGGGTTATGCGCATGGATGTGTGTGTGTGTATGTGTGTCAGAGAGTGAGTGGGTGTATGTGTATTTATATTTGTGATAGCCTGTGTGTGTGTGGGTGTGGGTGTGGGTGTGGGTGTGTGTGTGTGGGTGTGTGGGTGTGGGTGTGGGTGTGGGTGTGGGTGTGGTTGTGTGTGTGTTGGTGTGGGTGTGGGTGTGTGTGTGTGTTGGTGTGGGTGTGGGTGTGGTTGTGTGTGGATGTGGGTGTGTGTGTGTGTGTGTTGGTGTGGGTGTGGGTGGGGGTGGGTGTGGGTGTGGGTGTGGTTGTGTGTGGGTGTGTGTGTGTGTGTTGGTGTGGGTGTGGGTGGGTTGTTGCGGTTCAGTGTTTTCTCTTCCCTAAACACAGAGTGACTTGTTGCTTCTCTTCCCACGCTTGCGTCAGTTTATATATCTCTACAGAGTGCTTATGTGTGTGCGTGTGTGTGTGGGTGTGTGTGTGTGTGTGTGTGTGTGTCTGTGTGTGTGTGTCTGTGTGTGTGTGTGTGTGTGTGTGTGTGTGTGTGTGTGTGTGTGTGTGTGTGTGCGCGCGCGTGTGTGTGTGTGTATCTGTGTGTGTGTGTGTATCTGTGTGTGTGTGTGTATCTGTGTGTGTGTATGTATGTGTGTGGGGCATTCACTGCTCATTCACACTGGCCTCACTTCAAAAAGATAAAAACTTATATATATCACTGGTCTGGCATTTATGACCAATGCATTAGCGCACATGAACATATATCACTGGTCCTAGGGCAGTCATCACTCTCCATCCATCATGTTTGTTGTTGCTATGCTATTACCTTTTTTGATTCAACCGCAAACGTTAAACTCCTACTAAGAGGATTAGCGCTCCTGAATAAGGTACTAAAGCGCTGGTGGCATGGGGTTTGCCTCCACAATGGAATGCTTCATTTACAAATTAACTGAATGTTATTAGCCAATTAAGGGAGTGCATTCGGTAGAGTGGCTGCTGGTTATTCAAAGCCTCTGTGTTAGTTTCCTGAAATACTCTGCAAACGCACATAATTGGAACACAGTAAGAGAGAGGTTATTCTCTGAATCGTCTGTTTAAACTAAATAAGCTCATTCCTCCAACTGCCTCAATACTTCTGGTCTTTGACTGTGAGCGGTTCTTCATGAGCACAGGCTTTTCTCTCTCTCTCTCTCTCTCTCTCTCTCGCTCTCTCTCAGAGCTCTGTTTAGTCAGGGAATGCTAATTAGGCTTAGCGTTGGCGTTCATTAACAGCCTACGCGTGCGTCCCCACCGCTGCCTGCTGCCCTGGTCGCTGAATTGCGGCAGAGAACAACGCAAGAGCGACCACCGAATGAACAACGCGGGCGGAACGGCAACGAGCCGACTTAATCACTGTCCCGGTCTCCGTCCCTGTCCCCGTCCCCTCTCGTTTGAATAACCACTTAGTTACAGAGAGGCAGACAGGCCCTTCCTGACACATACTTTCCTACTGCGCTTTTACAGAACTGTAACACTGTATCCCTGTGTCGGAGTGTCACATTCCGATGAGATGTGTGAGGGAGGTGTGTGTGTGTGTGTGTGTGAGAGAGAGAGACAGCGTCCCTTTGTGATTGTGTGTACGTGTGTGTGTGTCTTTATATGTGTGTGTCTTTATATATGTGTGTGTGTGTGTGTGTGAGAGTGTGAGAGAGAGAGAGAGAGACAGCGTCCCTGTGTGTGATTGTGTGTGTGTTTGTGTGTGTGTGCCTATATATGTGTGTGTGTGTGTGTGTGTGTGTGAGCGAGAGAGAGAGAGAGAGAGAGAGAGACAGCGACCCTGTGTGTGATTGTGTGTGTGTTTATGTGTGTGTGCCTGTATATATGTGTGTGTGTGTGTGTGTGTGTTTTAGAAAGGCTTGGGGTTAGCGCGTCGCTCATGTCAACATATGGCTTTTATTTAAACTTGGATGTGTGCGTTTTCTGAATGGGTTTGGACGTCACATCTGAAGGATCAGACAGAATAAAACTGTGTGTCCATCTCTGTCAGCACTGGCTGAGCAGCTCTGATGAACTCCCCCTGCTCTGCCAAACTATTATGACAGGAGCGTCTGTGACATTTAATTAAATGACAAAAGGTCACTAAAGGTCGCCACTCGAGTCCCATAACAGTCTGTCATCTCCCGATCTTCGGCGGCTTTGCATGCCAGCGCCCACTTAATGTCAGACGTTCATTTACCAGACTGACACCGGGGGGGTGGGGTCTGGTTCAGGATGGCTTTTCACCTTGGGGTCTGGCCCACATTCGGCCCAGAGTCGGTCACTATCGGGGCCGTGTGTTGATAGACCAGGGGTATCATCGGATAATCCGGTACAGAGATCAGTCTCCACTTCTTCCTGCTGTAATCCTTCTGTGTTTGTGTGTGTGTGTGTGTGTGTGTGTGTGTGTTTGTGTGTGTGTGTGTGTGTGTGTGTGTGTGTGTGTGTGTGTGTGTGTGTGTGTGTGTGTGTGTGTGTGTGTGTGTGTGTGGATTGTCAGTGATCCACAGGGGTATTGATTAGTGTCTCTGGGAGTCTGAGGCGCTCAGGAGGGAAGTCTAGGGGATAAGTCCCTGAGTCTCTGCTTGGTGTAATGGACCCCTGAGCCACTGATGAGTGCAGTGTGGACCACCAGCATGTGGTAGCTGTGGTAGTGTCGACTCCAGCTGTTTGATACAGATGCGTGTGTGTCTGGTAGTGTGGACTCCAGCTGTTTGACATGGCTGTGTGTGTGTGTGTGTGTGTGTGTGTGTGTGTGTGTGTGTGTGTGTGTGTGTGTGTGTGTGGTAGTGTCGACTCCAGCGACTCCAGTAATAATGTAGCTATGTGTTGTTTTCCCCATAGTAAGCAATCATAGCACCTTCTATATCAGATGTTCAGATTCTCATTTGACCTCTACCAGATTGTAACAGCATTTAATGTATATTTACACAGCACTAATATTTACTCTCCATCTAGTAATTACCAAAGTATTGAGCATTTCTTCCCTGATGTGTTCCACTGTAGTTTATGTGTGACATGTGATACACATGTATATATATATATATATATATGTGATATTTCACGACGTGTCACAATGTACATTGTAGAACAGTTGCACTGTATCAATGCCTGTGTATGTATGTAGTGCACTGATGAAATACCTCTGTACATTTTTGGGGTAGTACACCCTATATGATTACTCTCAACATCAAGTGGAGTATTAGTGCTGATTAGTGTACTAAAATGCACTTGTCATTAGTACATTTGTAATATATATTTATTGCACTAATATTTAGCACAAAAAAAACAAAAGTATGCTTGAAATGTACTTGCTGATATTAAAGTAAATTTTTAGTACATTATAATACACCTCTTATTACCTTGTTACCTGGGGTTACAATGTCTCAATGCCCATGCATGTATATGTATGCAAACCTGATCCAAACCAGGAAGTGTGTGTGAGTGCCTCACCTCACAGGGCACTCTGGAGGGAACCACCAGTAGGCGGGCTTTGACCGCGGCCACCGCCCCAGCAGAGAGCTTCTTCTCCAGCCTGACTTCTGGCCCAGATGCCCTCCGGGAGACAGGCTCCATGGGTGTAGCCTGCGCACCTGTCAACCCAGAGCATGGAGAATAAGGTTATGTCCTGTGACTGCTTCACAGATGTGCTTCGCTCGCTGTGCTCATGTTCACATGTAGCCGGCTGGTTGGCTAATTAGCGACTCCTTTTGCCCGTAGGGATTGGCTGTTTCTGGTAGCGCCTCTGTTAGAAGAAAAAAACACCTTCCACCCAGCGTGTGTGAGCCTCTTTGCTGTTCTGACTTTGCCTGGTCTGCTTGTCCTTGGCCTATCCTGAGGGACAAATCATCAGTGTGACCTTGTAAGAAGGACTAGGAGATGGGAGCGCAGGCTAACTGAGATAGGAGTCTTTTTGTAGAGAAAATCTTCAGTCAGGCGTCTTCTGTACAGACTGCAGTTGTATGACCAAAAAGAAAAAAAAAGAAAAAACGGTACACTGTTTTGAAGTGAAAACTTAAAGAAAGCCTTTAATGAAGTATGACAAAAAAAACGTTTTGAAACATATGAGCCTACGCATTGTGGCTATGTCAGTGTGACCTCCATTTTGTTTTTATGGGTCATTTGAGGGAGTTGAGTTGTGGATGTTTGGCTCCGTTTCACACACAACCACCCACACACACATGAAAAGGCACAGATAATACACACTCACAGAAACACAGACAAGCAACCACACACACACTCACTCTCCCATACACTCCATTTTGCAAATAGTTCTCTTACTTCTCTATCTCTAACTCATCTATGTTCATGGTTCACTCCATAAGGTTGAGTCTCTATCTCTTAATCATCTGTGTTTATGGTTCACTCCATAAGGTTGAGTTCCCTGACCAATTTCTTCACATGTTAGGTTAGCTATGAGCCTTTTGTTTTTGAATATAGTTTTTTTAGAGTTGTTTTGAGCCTTGGGTCCCCATGAAGCTAAACAGCGCCACCACAGTCCTGGACTTAATTTAGTTATTCAGTAAATACTCTGATGGTTGAGTGTGAGGTGAGTGTGTGTGTGTGTGTGTGTGTGTGTGTGTGTGTGTGTGTGTGTGTGTGTGTGTGTGTGTGTGTATGTTTGTGAAATCATTCTACAATTATTAACACTACACAACTCAATAAGCCTACAATTGATAATTCTACACAACTCCGTAATCCTACAATGAATAATACCACACAGCTCGATAATCCATCCCTCACACACTATTGTCTTCTTGGGAGGCACAGAAATGTAACATTGGGTTCCTCACTTGGACCGAAGTGGCCCAATGCAGTACTCATAAGTACACACTTTTCTATCTTCCTTCTTCCAGAAGTGTGCCGAAGGATACTGTATATTCTATTGAAATAGAGTTTAAAATAAGTACACTTTTATATTTTTTACTGCTGTACCTCAGACAGTGTACTTTCCCGTGCAGTTGGCAGGAGATCCATCACGTCACGTCTACTGTGGTTCGGCCTGACGAATTCCTCTCACACATCTGGTGCGAGCCATCTGTTTGTGTCAGACTTAACGCAGGCTTGGCCCACTCAGGAGCTGCTTCTCGTGTCGGACTTAACGCAGGCCTGGCACACTCAGGAGCTGCTTCTTGTGTCGGACTTAACGCAGGCTGGGCCCACTCAGGAGCCGCCTCTCGTGTCGGACTTAACGCAGGCCTGGTCCGCTCTGGAGCTGCTGCTCGGCTGTGACCAACACTACCGCAGAGCGTCCTAACGGCTTCACCATGGTAAAGACGGCGCATCTGGTATATAGCTGGAGAATGCTAGGATACAATGAGTCAGGCGTGGGAGAAGTGGTGTGTGTGTGTCTGTGTGTGTGTGTGTGTGTGTGTGTGTGTGTGTGTGTCTCTGTGTGTGTGTGTGTGTGTGTGTGTGTGTGTGTGTGTGTGTGTGTGTGTGTGTGTGTGTGTGTGTGTGCGTGCGTGCGTGTATGCGTGTGTGTGCGTGTATGCGTGTGTGTGTGTGTGTGTGTGTGCGTGTGTGTGTGTGTGCGCGTGTGCGTGTGTGGATGTGTGTGTGTGTGTGTGTGTGTGTGTGTGTGTGTGTGTGTGTGTGTGTGCGTGTGTGTGGATGTTGTTTCCTCATCACTGTCACTCTTCTGTGCAGTTCGTCAGGATGTTTGTTTGTTAATCTGACATGGTGCCTGAATCGGAATCTGACTGTGCTGAGAAGCAGACATACTTCCATGTGTGCAGAAGCACCACACAAGGGGACATTTTTTTTATTTTCCCACTAATGTGTCTGAGCGATTTAAAAACAGCTTTCTGATAAGCTGCATTAACATATTATGAATGATAGTGAATCTGTTTACTAATAAACTAATAAATTAAACATCCTGGGATTTCAATACTGTACATCTACCCTCCCACCGATATCTGCCATCTATTCTATCTCAACATCTCAAGTCCCGGTGAGTGAGCACCTATGACCTTAAAGATTTACTAGCTTATTGCTATGTTATATCAATGTTATTACAACATGTATAATATATTTATAATAAATATTGCGTATTATAGCACATTTTGAGACTTGGTAGTGAGTTCACAGACCACTGCCTCTCGCTCAGCACTGTACGGAGCAGAGGGGGAAGTGGGGGGCGATTTGCATGGGTATCATGGACGTCGATAACAGACACGGCTGACGTAAGAGGAAACGGAGGCATTTGCATGTGATTTGCCACCAGAGAACACCTGTTGGACTGTCCCCTGACCAGTCCCTGTATCTTTCAGCTTTTAAGCACTCCACACACGGCACACTGAGGCAGAACACACTGATACACCAACACAGGCCTTTAAAGAACACACTGATACACCAACACAGGCCTTTAAAGAACACAAGAAATCTAATAGATATGATATATTTCATATAGTTTCGTATAGAAATTATGGAAAACATATATTGTTGATATGAAGTCATATTAATGCTTAGTTCTGACATGTTACAGACACACACACACACACACACACACACACACACACACTTGCACTGTTCTTGTTTCTGCTGTATATGTAGTGTGAGGTGTGTATGTGTCGTTCTCATGGTAACAGAGAATAGCATTTAGCAAACTGCTAAATTACTGCTGCCTCACCAGACCACAGATACATTTAGAACGAGTGTGTGACACACACACTAACAGATGTGTCTGGAACAAGTGTATGACACACACACTAACAGACGTTTCTAGATTGAGTGTATGACACACACACTAACGGACCTTTCAAGGTTGAGTGTGTGATGCACACATTAACAGATGTTTCTGGAACAACTATAAGACACACACACTAACAGATGTTTCTGGAACAAGTATACAGTATGACACACACACTAACAAATGTTTATAGGACGAGTGTATCATACAAACACTAACAGACGTTTCTAGAAGGAGTGTATGACTAGGAACAACATCTAAGGACACACACACACATACTATTCATAGATAGAAAGTTTCTATGGCCGAGAGTGAGAGAGAGGCCACCTCACCTGGCTTCAGTCTCAGGTATCAGACGTAACTCTTGTCCCCTCCCTACATGATCTTAGAGCCTGACCTCTGACCTCAGGTGTCAAATGTAACTCTTGTCCCCTCCCTACATGACATTACTCTCTACATCTGTACTGAACACTGAGGCTGAACTCCTTCACACTTCCATCTGTAGGTGATGTTCAGTACTCATGACAACCACAGCTCCTTAGGAGCACTGCTGGACTGATGAAGGGGTTTTGGATCCTTTGTGTCCTACCACACACACACACGCACACACTCTGTCTCTCTCTCTCTATCTCTCTCTCTATCTCTCTGTTTCTCTCTCTCTCTGTCTGTCTTTCTGTTTCTTTCTCTTTCTCTCTCTCTCTCTCTCTCTCTCTCTCTCTCTCCCTCTCTCTCTCTTTCTCTCTCTCTCTCTCTCTCTCTCTCTCTCTCGCTCTCTCTCTCTCTCTCTTTCTCTCTCTCCCACAGGTGGTCTCCAGTGTGCCTCATATGAGTGTAAGTCATTCTTTGAGTGGTGGTGAAGCATTAGCCAGACACACACACACACAGAGAGAGAGACACACACACACACACACACACACACACACACATACTCCTACTCCCTGTCTGCAGGTATGCCTGTGGATATATTCAGCCCTACACACACACACACAGAGTTAGAGCTCTGAGCCTATCCAGACACACACATAGTCCTGCGCCCACACACACACACACACAATTGAGACTACACCGCTCTTAAATTGCCTCCCACACACACTCAGATTCAGCCGTGTGCTTCGCAGTATCTTAATGGGGCTTCTTTCTTCTGGTGGACAGGAATGTGTGTGAATGTGCATCCCTAAGTCCCTGTCAGTGCCACGCAGGACTCACACACACACATACACCCACCCACACAAAACGCACACACACTTCCCCTTTGCAAACAATGTTGCATCAATGGGCATCACAGGCAACTCTGACAATACGCACAGTCTCATCCAGACAGACACACACACACACACACACACACACACACACACACACACACACACACACACACAGAGGGACTCCCCGGCACTACCTTTGCGTACGATGTCGGCCACAGTGGCGGTGTACTCATGGGCTTCCTGCTCGCTGGAGATCTGTAGGTAGGGGTCCCCCTGCAGAGGCACCTGCTCCAGGAAGGGCGCCAGGCTGGGGACTCCACACAACAGCACCACCACCTGCTCCGGAGGCCTCAGTACACGCGCCAGGAAGAAGCGCCTCAGCGGGCACAGGCCCTCCAGCATCCCCCGAGACAGGATCAGGAGCTTGCAGCGATACTGGACCAGGCACAGGAAGTCCTCCTGGCTCTTCCGGCTGGTCACCGCGGCAATGTCATAGCAACAGATGCCCTCGTCGGCGACGGGGCCAGACAGCACGGAGTGCATGTAGGAGGCCCACTGCTCGGCCTCGGCATCGTAGATGATGAGCAGATCGGCAGCTGGAGACAGAGAGGGAGGGAGATTAAGGAGCATGATGGAGAGAGGGAGATGAGGGAGGGAGAGATAGAGAGAGAGAGGGAGATAGAGAACAATGGAGAAGCAAGATGGAGAGGGGGGGAGACAGAGATGAAGAAGGGAGAGAGAGGGAGGGATGGATGGAGGGAAGGAGATATTGAGGGAGAGAGAGGTGGATGAGAAATGGAGAGAGATGGATGGACAGAGAGAGTGAGAGGGATGGAGAGAGAAAGTGAGGGGGTGGAGAGAGATAAATGGACAGAGACAGAGTGAGGGGGATGGAGAGATGAGGAAATCAGAGAGAGGACGAGATCAGAAAGAGGAAGAAAAGAAAGGACACAGAGGTAGAGATGAGAAGGATGAGGAGGGAAAAGAAAGCGAGAGGAGAAGAAATACAAATCTGTTAATCCCATTGGTTTAGGAAACAACACAGGATCGGATAGTTTATCAATATAACCCTCAAAAGAGAGCTTTTATCTTACAACTGTTGGAAATAACCTGAAACTATAAGACATTAAACATTTGACATTTAAATGTACTTGTTATTTTACAACAAGGTGTCATTGTTCAAGATTAGTTAAATGTCAACTTCATTTAGCCATTAAACGCGATCTGCATTGATAAAGGTTTTCCTTCAGTATTAAATATTATTGTATTTGTCAATGCTGACGTTAATGGTTCTTTCATGTTAACTGATTCATTCCACAATACTGCTTTGAAGGTCACTAATATAAAATATAATTCCTTATTTAAGATGGACACTTCTTAAACTTTAACTATATTATAATGAAGTACTCCTGGGACTTTATTGATATGTTAATTAGAGTATTAAAAATCATTAAAAATCAGCTATATATCAGGACACCACAATGTCACACGTTACCACAATCTGTGAACAGTGATAGACGGTTTCATTTTGCATCAGTACAAGTCAATCCATGCCTACTGTCTCTGTACCATGGGCATATTTCACTGTCCTTTAGTTATAGTCATGATCTGGACTGGACCCATGCTGTAAGGTAACCCCCTTGATAGTAGGAGTGATTATGTGGACCAGATTTCCACTAGATTTGAGCCAGATGTGAAACAATCTGTACCTGGCTACGACACTAACTCCTAAATGTTGTCTTCTTTGGTGTTTCTGTCTGTAACTATGTTTGTATGTATGCTGCTGCCTGTCTTGGCCAGGTCTCCCTTGAAAAAGAGATTCTTAAACTCAATGGGTTTTCTCCTGGTTAAATAAATAAAAAAATTAAAAAAATCTGAGACCCATAGTTATGATGGTGTCATGTCAGGCTTATGCACACCTCTTCAAATAAAGTGTTACTCATTCTTTTCTTCTTTTGTAATTAGTCTGTGTTCAAATGTAACGTGCTGGTCCTGCCGAGCCGCAGAAAGTTAACACCGGTGACGAGGTGCCAAAAAAAAAAGAAGAGAAAACACGGTCTACTCCATAGGATTATTATGTAAAACCGGTGCTGAACGCTTCAAAAAAGATAAATATGAACACAGCCGTAGAAGTTCTTTTCTTGGCAACATCTAAGCAAACGTTTTCAAATATTACAGAACTTTATAAGTTGAGGAAAGTTACGTGAATCACACTCTCTCTTCATCACACGCTCTGTTCAGCAAACCAAGCAAACCCATACAGGCTCTTACCCTCCCGTTAATATTTGCAGAACACACTTAATTTTCCTTGAGAGAAGGAGAAGAAGAGAATGAGTGATGTGAGAAAGAGAAGAGAGGAGGAAGAGGAGGAGGAGAAGAATGAGAGGAGGTGAAAAAGAGAGGACTGACCTGTGGCGCTCATGTTTCTCTGCGCTGGAGAGGCTGCTGTTTGTGTGTGTGTGTGTGAGAGAATGTGAGCGTGTGCGTGCGTATGTGTGTGAGTGTGTGTGTGTGTTTGTGAGAATGTGAGCGTGAGCGTGAGCGTGAGCGTGCGTGTGCGTAGGTGTGT
>NC_045169.1:14712964-14730464 GCF_900700415.2 Clupea harengus
TATTCTGCTAGCTAATGTCCAGTCTTTAGAGAATAAGATGGATGATATAAGAGCAAGAATTGCCTTCCAGCGTGACGTCAGAGACTGTAGCATTTTATGTTTTACCGAATCCTGGCTGACCCCATCTATCCCGGATCACTCTGTCACACCCGCCGAGCATTTCTCCATCGCTCGCATGGATAGAACGGAAGAGTCCGGAAAGTCCAAGGGTGGAGGAGTTTGTTTCATGACAAACAACAAGTGGTGTGATCCGATGAACATTACCGTTCTCTCCCGTGCCTGCACTCCCCATCAGGAACATCTGTCCATTATGTGTCGTCCTCACTATCTACCCCGTGAGTTCACAGCAATCATTACCACCGCTGTATATATCCCCCCACAAGCCAACACAGATACTGCCATATCCGAGCTGCAGGAGGTGATAAATAAACAACAGCATCGTCATCCGGCAGCTGCTATCATCGTTCTCGGAGATTTTAACAAAGCCAAACTTTCCCGGGGCCTGCCAGAATTTAAACAGCATATCCACTTCCTGACGAGAGGAGACAACACCTTGGATCACTGCTACACTCCGTTCAAGGACAGCTACAAAGCTATCCCCCTGCCTGCATTCGGAAAATCCGATCACGTTGCCATTTTTCTACTTCCTAAATACAAGCAAAAGATCCTAAATGAAGCTCCGGTCACGAAAGAGGTCAAACGATGGACTGACGAATCAGAAGGCTTGCTGCAAGACGCGCTTGACAACGCTGACTGGGAGATGTTCCGGGAGTCCTCCGACGACGTAAGTGAGTTTGTGGAAGTGGTCGGGAGCTACATCCACCTACTGATAACTTATATTATTCCATCAGTCAAAATAAAAGTTTTCCCAAATCAGAAGCCATGGGTAGATGGGACTGTCAGGGCAGCACTATCAGCGCGTACTGCCGCCTATAATGCTGGGATTTCTACGGGGGACATGATGGACTACAAAGTGGCTGCTTATGGCCTGAGGAAGACCGTTAAAGCTGCAAAGTGCAGATATAAAGACAGAGTGGAAGCCGACTTCAACGCAGGTGACCCCGCTAGTGTGTGGAAGGGCCTGCGAATAATGACAGACTTTAAGAATAAGCCCAGCTCGGTGTGTAGCTCTGACCCCTCCCTTGCTGATGAACTCAACACTTTCTTTGCACGGTTTGAGACGGAGAGCGGAAACCATAACTCAATGGCAGTCATGGCCGACATGATTGCCAATAACACCGAACCCCCCTTCATAGTCAGTGAGAGTGATGTGAGGAGGGTGTTCAAAGGGGTAAATGGGAAAAAGGCTGTCGGGCCAGACCAGATCCCTGAGAGGGTCCTTAAATCCTGTGCTGATCAACTAGCTCCAGTGTACACCATGATCTTTAATACATCCCTGGCCCAAGCTGTCGTCCCATCTTGCTTCAAAAAGTCAATCATTGTACCGGTGCCCAAAAATAGTTTACCATCATGTTTGAACGATTACCGTCCAGTGGCCCTGACATCTGCAGTGATGAAGTGCTTCGAAAGGCTGGTGAAAAATTACATCTGCACCTCCCTGCCCAACTCGTTCGACCCCCTCCAGTTTGCATACAAAGCAAACAGAAGCAGAGACGATGCCATCTCCAACCTGCTACACACCACTCTTACTCACCTGGATGGTGGGGGGGGAACTACGTGAGGATGCTGTTCATTGATTACAGTTCAGCTTTCAACACCATAGTCCCTCTCCGCCTGATTGTCAAGATGAGGTCGCTGGGGATCACCACCCAAATGTGCAACTGGGTGCTCAGCTTCCTCACTGACCGCCCCCAGGTGGTGAGAGTAGAGGGTGGTGTAACCTCTGGACCGCTGACCCTCAACATAGGTTCCCCCCAGGGGTGCGTTCTGAGCCCGCTGCTGTATAACATCTACACCTATGACTGCACAGCCTCCGGAAGCTCAACCTCCATCATTAAATTTGCCGACGACACTGTGGTGCTGGGTCTAATCTCCGATAACAACGAGCAGCCCTACCAGAACCAAGTGGCAGACCTGGCACTGTGGTGTCAGTCCAACAATTTGGCCCTAAACATCAAAAAGGAAATGGTGGTGGACTTCCGGCGAAAGCAGGACAGCGGGTACACCCCCCTCACCATCAGCGGGGAGCCTGTGGAGAGGGTCCCTAGTTTTAAGAACCTGGAGGTGCACCTCACTGAAGACCTAACCTGGACCCTCCACACACAACACGTGACAAAGTCATCTAGGCAGCGGCTGTACTTCGTAGGCTTAGGAAATTCAAGGTCTCCCCTCCCATCCTAAGGACCTTCTACTCCTCAGCTGTGGAGAGGGTCCTCACAGGATGCATCTCCGCCTGGTACGGAAACTGTACCGCCCAAGATCAGGCCAACCTTCAAAGGGTAGTGCGCTCAGCCGAGCGGTCTATCAGAGCGTCCCTACCCAGCTTGTATGAAATTTACCATAAGAGGGTGGAGTCGAGGGCCAGAAACATTATGAGGGATGACACACACCCCAATGCCAGCCTCTTCACCCTGTTGCCGTCGGGTAGACGCCTACGTAGCCTCAATTCAAGGACTGAGAGACTAAGGAGGAGTTTCTACTATCAGGCAGTGAGACACTTAATCTCAAATTTTTAAATTCAGCACCTTTTTTTAATGTATTTATTTAAATTTAATTAAATTAAATTTATTTTGTTTTATTTTATTCTATTTTATTTTATTTTTGCGCAGTGTGGAGCGTAGACCCTTTTACATTTCACTAAATTTTTTTGTATGTGACGAATAAAAAATGACTTGTACTTGTGGACACAAATGTGTCTCTTTGATGTCATTTTTGACACATATTGTTGGCAAGTAGAGGGTACCCTCGCCGACTGAATGTTCTCTACTACAGAGTGGGAAAGACCTTAAGCCTGTAACTGTCCCCATTCATTGTTGCACTCCAGGGAGATGTATTGCCCAGATCGAGAGGAGGCGAGGTCAGGTCCACTTGAGCAGATGTAACACCAGGACATGTAACACATGTGAACAAACTCCCCCTGAAGGATTTATGAGGATTTATTTATTAGGTGGCTTGGGCCGAGGCCCATGTTGGCATCACCTTAGCTGGACTTTATTCAGAGCCAAGTTCTGCTGTAGCGTACCCCATGAGTCTAGTTTGCCCAGTTCTGCAGTAGTGTACCCCATGAGTCTAGTTTGGGTTGTGAGGAGCCGGGGGGTTACTGTAGTTTGCATGTTCCTGTAGGGATGTGACTGAGGCCTGATTGTCCTTGTCCAGGAGCCTTTCAAGTTCTGATGTGATCGCCTCTCTGCTGTGTTCAAGCTGTGAGAACATGCAGTCTTCCTCTGAGTCATGAGTCATGTTCCCCTGGGGGATCCAGCCCTGGGTCATCCTGGGCCATTAGATCACTTGCATCTTAGCATTCATCCTCAGGAGTGTCATCAAGCACAGCCTGTGGCATTGGGTCTCATTAAGACTGAAAACGTGGAATTAGGCTCATCGAGACAGAAGGCAGACTTTACTTTGCCGTAACGATGACAGCGACAGTGGGCATATACATTAAACAAACTAACTAATACAGGACATAGTCGGGGTAGCACACAGATTAATTGATAACAGTAATACATGCTAACATCAGACAAAGTATTATAACAGTAATACACGCTAACATCAGGCACAGAAGGGAAGCACAACCTGAAATATAGCTCTTGAAAAGCAGTCTCTCACACAGGGCATGCTGGGAAACCCCCGAGCTCACTACAATTTGAATGCAAATACAAATGACATGTTACTATGATGCCAGACCTCTTGGATTGACTGTGATGGTAAGTGTGTCAGGATCCTGCTCTGTCTTTGTTTTGTGTTTCCTTGTTCCAGACATGAGCTTTCCCCTGTTTGTTTATTTTGTCATGTGCTTCTTGTGTTTGTTTTGTCATGCCATGTGTTTTCTGTCTTTGTCCTGAAACTCAGCCCCCACTTGCCCTCTGCCATTTCCTGTTTTTTTCCGTGTTTTTTTGCCCTGCCTGATTTTGGACTCCTAAGCTGGAGTCTTCTGTGTTTCTGTGTTTTTGGATTTCTTAGTTATTGCCTTTTGATCTTCTGTGCTTTACCCTTTTTTTTAAATTAAAACCTGAACTCTGTGCCTCTGGTCTGCAATTGGGTCCTTTCCTGAAAATCCCTGACAAAATGACTGAATGAGGATTAGGAAAGGATTCAATTTTGTGGGCTGGCATTTATAAACTAGGAGTCAATGGTCTCTCAACGTCCCCTGTATGAACGGTGCTTTTAGTAACCCCGCTTGGAGACGGGGTAACATCTGGAGAGGTTTCTACACCTAACAATGCAAAGAGGTTGCCCTGGAGACGGGGTAACATCTGGAGAGGTTTCTACATCTAACAATGCAAAGAGGTTGCCCTGGAGACAGGATAACATCTGGAGAGGTTTCTACACCTAACAATGTAAAGAGGTTGCCCTGGAGACGGGATAACATCTGGAGAGGTTTCTACACCTAACAATGCAAAGAGGTTGCCCTGGAGACGGGATAACATCTGGAGAGGTTTCTACACCTAACAATGCAAAGAGGTTGCCCTGGAGACGGGGTAACATCTGGAGAGGTTTCTACACCTAACAATGCAGAGAGGTTGCCCTGGAGACGGGATAACATCTGGAGAGGTTTCTACACCTAACAATGCAAAGAGGTTGCCCTGGAGACCGGGTAACATCTGGAGAGGTTTCTACACCTAACAATGCAAAGAGGTTGCCCTTGAGACCGGGTAACATCTGGAGAGGTTTCTACACCTAACAATGCAAAGAGGTTTCTCTGCAGGTTAATGGAGTTGGTAACACATGACTTGAGTTTCCATGTCACATGTCATAAACATGACATTTACAACACATCATCAGTAGTCAGAGTCCAGTGGTTTGGAAATGTTCTTTGTTATTATACTGGTAGTTTCTGTGCCAGCTTTCAGATTCTGTAACAGCTTATGTTGCGTGCTATAACAGCTCATGTTGCGTGCTATAACAGCTTATGTTGCGTGCTATAACAGCTTATGTTGCATGCTATTAAGCCACCATAGCATCAGCCAATAATAATGATGTATATAATGATGACACGTACAGTATATCAATGGACACTGTTAAAATGTTACCCAAGATTCCCTGTTAAATATTGAACAGGTGGCATATCTGTTGATATGAGCTATTCTTGAAAGCAGTAAGTGTAAATTGGCCCTGCCAGGTCATGCAGCAGTTCCAGTACAGATCTGTCAAAGTCCATTAAATACCATTCCAGCCTTCGCTTTTACTTAGTTTGCCACACTGTCAGGTTTCTATGGCGACAGCTGCATTTGTTTTCCCCCTGCTCCCCCCACACGGCCACTCCACACTGTTATCGGCGGCTAATGACCGCTTTGCTGCTCGACGCTGTGTAAGTAGAACCGATTTCATTTGCATCCTCTGAAAGAAAGTCACCCAGGGCAACGCGTGGGTACTGGGGCCACTTCAGTGTTGATTTGTCCCTTGGTGCCCGCGTGCCATCTCTCTCGCAGCGAACCCAGTGGCAGATATCCGTCTCATAGAGAGGCAACAGGCAATTCCACGCAGCTGGAGAGTCAGGTTTAAAGTGTAACTCTCTTCCCCGCTGGAGAGTCAGGTTTAAAGTGTAACTCCCTTCCCCGCTGGAGAGTCAGGTTTAAAGTGTAACTCCCTACCCAGCTGGAGAGTCAGGTTTAAAGTGTAACTGCCTCCCCAGCTCTCAGCCTAACTCTCTCCACTGCGAGACTTTGTAAAATGCTGAAAGGTGGGCAATGGGCTAAGAGTGGAGGGGGGAGGGATGGGATGCGGGCGGTTGCAGAGTGGGGGCTGAGGTGTAAACTCCTGTGAATGACGAGGCTCGATCAGCAAATGAAAATGAGACTCCCACTAGCAGGTGCGGTGGGCTGGGGGAGGTGGGCCGTCCCAAACGGTTGAGCCTACTTTAGCATGGGCCTTGCAAGGTTCACAATTACTTTTAAACGATAGATGTAACTTTGTCAATATTAACACCAGCATTGATGTATTTCATCACAGTGCAGTCATATCATATAGTTTCCGGCTCAAACACATTTAAAGCAGCAATACGGAGTTCTGTTCCAAAACTTGCAAACTACCTACCTAAAAGGCATGCAAAAACCTTGCAAACACCACCAACAGCCCAGTTGACACTGGTATAAGCTTGCCAACACACTAACTGGTGTCTTTTGGCAGTATGGCTGTCAATGTCATGCTGTGAAGGCTTTTCTTCCATCTTTGCAGGGTATTCCAGCCCGGTGTAACAGGCCATAGTATACCCCCGGTCCGGACTATACCTGGGGTTAAAGGGGCCTAGGCTAGATTATACCCCCTCAGGCCAGATTATACCCCCATGATATCAGTAGTGTTGAGTGATATACACAAGAATTACTTAATTTTTCAACATTTTATTGGGGGTTCAGTTTTGTCAGGTAAGTTAAGTGAGAAAGCTAACTGACTTAAATCTTAAAGCTCTAAAACATAGACTTTTATTCACTCAGGAAACTCAGGAAAATGTCAACTTCTAAGACTAGCAAGTCCTCGCTACAATATAAATGTTCAAAGTTAAAAACTGATAACAACATCAAAACATCCACAAAGATCAAAGATTACTACAACACTTCACATAACGACATCACATAACATAATCAGACAGTTACTAGCTAATTTACCGTAGCATAAATGACAGGGTTGTGCGCTTTCAGGTGCCTCTTGAGGTTTGTTGTGTTCTTCCAACCTATTTTGAAGCCACACCGTTTCTCTCCCGTTATTGCAGTGGGTGTGTTTTATTTTCTGTCAAGTTATAATAAAAGAGTGTCCAGATATCTATTATTTTTCTTCCAGTACCAGAGTCCAGAGTGCTTGAACTTAAGCCATTATCTAACGTTAGGACGGCGCTTGCATGTCTGGGCATCTCAGGGAGTGGAGGAGGGATACAGAACCGGGCAACATTCAACCAATGATATTAAGAATGTACTGCACTTGGTGCATGCAAGTTTCGAAAAAAGAATTAATAAAATGTTGTATTGTCAGTTCGACCCGCACTCGACCCATACCCATCAATGCGCTAGCATGTTCTGACAACACCCCTACCTCTTTAGATTTTTGGCAAATGTTCCCCTTATGTTAAATATATGTTTTAATGTCAAAATATTGGTTGGAGAAATAGAAGGACCGCAAAAAAAGTTTTTATATATATATATATTTGTTTTTGCTAGGCACAGTTTTTGGCGCCTCCCTCTAGGTAGCGCTCTAGGCAACTGCCTTTGTCGCCTATACTGGCCCTGCCTGGAGGGGTATAGTCTGGCCTAGGCTATTTTACACCCCCGAGTATAGTTTGGCCTAGGACAGTTTATCCCCTGGGGTATACTCTGGCCTGGAGGGGTATAGTATGGCCTAGGCTATTTTACACCCCCGGGTATAGTTTGGCCTAGGACAGTTTATCCCCGGGGTATACTCTGGCCTGGGCCAAAGTATACCCAGGTTTAATCTGGCCTGGGCCAAAGTATACCCAGGTTTAATCTGGCCTGGGCCAAAGTATACCCAGGGTTAATCTGGGCGGGGGTTAATTTGGCCTGTTACACCGGTACACTACTACTACTACTACTACTACTGCTGCTACTGCTTCTACTGTTACTACTACTGCTACTGCTATTACTAATACTGCTTCTACTACTGTTACTACTACTGCTACTGCTACTACTGCTTCTACTACTGTTACTGCTGCTGCTACTGATACTGCTACTACTACTACTGTTACTACTACCAGGGCCGGCTCTAGCCCTTTGGTTGCCCTAGGCGAGATTGAGTTTTGCGCCCCCCCCCCAACATCACTTTACTTTGCATAGCAGTTTTTTCACCCACTTATAATTCTACTATTCTACATTGCAGTTCAACAATAAATGTTGCATGGACAACAAACACCAGAATAGTTTCAGAACATTTTCTTTTTTATTATTTTTAATAATTAATTACACACTCAAAGTTTTGATTAAATTAACTCCATAAACTGTGCAAAACACTCTTAAGCACCTGTAAGGACATTTAAGCAAATTATGACCCTCTATACCCTAACTATACCCTCTACAAACAAAAGTGCTTTTATGGATACTGTACGTACCACTACAAAATATCTCAAATACCTCACTACAATTCTTCCAGTCATTTAGGCCACTACTAATGAGGTGGTAATTTTTCTGTGAAAAGAGCTTGCAGCAGAAGCAATACAGAGTATTGTTTTCCCTTGAATATACAAGCCAGCTTCTCTTGATTTTCTCCCCATTTACTAATTACTAATTACTAATTTACTAATTACTAATTACCATCATCTCTTTTTGGAAATGTAAAGTCTGGACTGGTCTGGTATGGTCCTCTGCAAACTAACTCTGTCCTTACCGGATCACAGAGGGCTGGCCAGTCAGCAGGATCTATAGGTTCTCCCTGGATATCAGGAATTGTGGAGGGTGAGGTGTCTGCAGGCGGCAGTGTAGTTTCACTGGTGCCCTGAGTGCTTGATGTGGTCCTGGATGTCCCTTCACCTTCACCCGTATTCAAGCATATTGTATAGCCAGACAAGCAGTGTTTAATATAATAAGTGAAATGATCATGAATGTGGTTGAACTTCTTTAAGAAAACAAGCTATTGTATTTAATCCATGCTAACATGTTTCTATTGTACTTTAAAGTATGGATGTGGCTTGAAGAAATACTATTAAATAGACTCACCTGATGCAGGCTGTGTGTTCCTGGCCTCTGTGTTACTGGCCCCTTGAGTACTACTGGATGTCCCTTCTCCTGAAGCTGTATTTAAACACAGAGTTCATCCATGCTGTTCCTTACACAGTTGCATTTGGTAATTTCTATCATCCCACCATATAGTTGCATTGTACAAATACATTTTATCTGACCATGTAACTTGTAGTAGATAAATTACAATTACTGCCACAAGGCTAAATAATACTAGGCTACTGAATACAATTAGTAGTATTAATGTGATGTGATTATGAAAGTAATAATTGCTAATAATAATAACAATAACAAAAACAGCAACAGTAGTACTATCTAGTTGTGTAGGCTACTTGCAAAGCTCAGAGGGAGGCGAATCAGGCGTCCTTTCTCCAGCAGGTGCCGGCCTCTGCAAAAATTGCCTGAGTGCATCTGGCCAATTTAAAACAAAAATAAACAAAAAAATTAGTATATTCCGTGGGGAGGAACTGTACAGAAGGGTGAACACCACCACTATCCCCAAAAGTGTTACTGTGTGTGTATGCACCTGCTAGTTGTGAATTCACTAAACAGAACTTATGCCATTTATAATTAATCTAGACAGCAACTGTACTTTCAATAACTAGCATACGTTATCCAGATACTGGTCTTTTGACATTTACATCCATGTAGGTTATCAGTGAAGTTACGTTTGCTAGTAATAGCCTACGTAGCAAATTAGCAAAGTAACAGTCGCTAGCTAGCTATAGCTAGCCTAAGTGACAGCAATGAAACGTCCAATATTAGGTGATGCACAATACTACATTTGTTTCATTTGACACCTTAATGGCTGAGATGAGAAGACTTACCTCTATACTTGGATTTCTTTTCCTCGTCTTCCTTTCTTCGTTTTCGTCCCTGTGCTCCAGGTGGTTTAGACCGCTTCATTTTTGCGAATGTCACGTAGCTGACACGCTCATCCCACCCTGGCAGTGTGCAGGAGCACCTCACGTAACTAACGTAATGTAACTTAACGCAACCGCGAGAAATGATCGACAATAACCATCAATTCAATCTAAAAATCAGGTTGACAAGTAAACTTGTGGCTGAAGGGGGCGCCCTAGGATGATCATGATTAATAAACATGTTTTAATTTGCTTGTTATTCTAACTATGATTAATGGGAAGTAGGTCCAAGGGCGACACTAGGGCGCCCCCAACCCATTTGTCGCCCTAGGCAGTCGCCTAGTTCGCCTATAGCAATCGCCGGCCCTGACTACTACTGCTACTACTACTGCTACTACTACTACTGTTACTACTACTGCTACTGCTTTTATTACCATTACTATTGACAGTTAGCATGTATGATATAACATGAGATAACATGTGTATAATTTTTGAAAAAATCTTCCCTAAATATCTGTCTACCTGCTTCTATGGTACAAAAACATACTTGTGCAAATACTCTATAAGGCCTTGGCCTGAATGCAAAGACTCGCAGAGATTTGTGATCATAATGCCACCCGTGTGCCATTTTCCTCTGAGTGAATTTTAATGCCGTCTGTTTTATTTGCCGAACTCAGTGAAGTGTTACCAATCTACAGCCCGACAGGTGCTCCTGCAGCAGGAGCCGTCTGTGTAGCAGGTAATTACATCACTTAAAGTGAGCATGAAATGATAACCAGGCCAGGGCCATGTCATAGTGATGCTGTTGCTCTTGAGAGCAAGACTGTTTTGTTTAAAAAAAGCAACATTATGTAACAGTGTAACCTTAAAATAACAGCTTCAAAATCATTTTGGTGGTACACTGACTTGTAATACGGAGAATGGCGTCTATGCCACTGCCACAGCACGCTTGGTGCGCCTGGTATTGCGCTGTAACTTTGAGGTACAGGGTTGAGAGACGTCTCGTGAGAACTATGTAATGCTTTATTGCACCATCTCACACAACAACAACTAGACCCATCTGCTAGCTGGAAGAGAAAGCTTGTGCAGTATTCTCTGTATGGACAGAGATGTGATGGGTTTTATTCACTGAACACTTTGAAAGACTGTTTTGGTAACGCACTCTACATGAAAGAAGTGTTTCTGTTACACTCCCAGCACCAACAACTCCCTGTGTGGTCTTGACTAAATATTCAATTGCAGTTTGCTGTCACGAACGACTTAGCAAACTATGTTTTATTTTCTACATTCTAGCACTGAAAAGGCAAAAGGTGCACGGCCTCTTTGCAATGCTTTCGTCAACAGTGTTTCAGGAAACTGTAAGGACTTACAGAGTAAGGACTTACAAAGACTGTTGTTTATAAAGGGTCTATGCCCAGCTCCATAGTGTGGCCTACCTGTAGACAATGATAATATATGAGGCTGGATCTGTCTCACATCAGGGCCAAGTTCAGTCTCTGTCTGGGTGGATGTTAAAACATTGTGACATGAATTCCTTTTGTCCTCTGGGTGTTTGGGTAAAATCTAATTAGCTTGTCTTAATTAAGATATTGAGTTGTTCACAGTCGTACATGCGTTTTTTTCTGCACTGTCATCTTGCTACAAGCACTTAAATGCGGGAGTGGGAATGTAAAAGTTTGTCCTTTGTATACTGAATTTTCATGCTGAGAGTTCCAGGAGAACCTGCCCTCCCTATTGGCCAGAAGCTCAGCACTATCATTGTTTCTTAGATCTTATTGGTCAGAAGCTCAGCACTATCATTGTATCTTAGATCTTATTGGTCAGAAGCTCAGCACTATCATTGTATCTTAGATCTTATTGGTCAGAAGCTCAGCACTATCATTGTATCTTAGATCTTATTGGTCAGAAGCTCAGCACTATCATTATATCTTGGATCTTATTGGTCAGAAGCTCAGCACTATCATTGTATCTTAGATCTTATTGGCCTCCTTGCCCCACCACACAGCCCCAGAGACCCTGAGCGGCAGTGTCAGCAGGTGTCCGTAGCTCATAAGCTGGAGATCTTCTCCGGCTACCCAAACTGCTACGTTCTCATGTTGGAGTGTACGTGAGCATGACACCCCACCCCAGTTCTACCCTGTTCTCATGTTGGAGTGTACGTGAGCATAACACTAAACCTCAGTTCTACCCGCAAGGGGGTTGTGTCTCCTCATGGCTGTCTTGTGTGTGTGACAGTGTGACAGAGAGAGAGAGGTCTGTATGTGTTGTGTGTGTGTGTGTGTGAGAGAGAGAGAGGTGTGTGTGTGTCTGTGTGCGTGTGTGTGTTTGTGTGAGAGAGAGAGAGGTGTGTGTGTGTGTGTGTGTGTGTGTGTGTGCGTGTATGTGAGAGATAGAGAGAAAGAGAGAGAGAGCGAATGACAGGCATTTCTTCTAAACACCATTAAGCGCTCAGAGGAGTGACAGCCCATTTGCCATGTGACTGCTCGCGAAAGCCCTCCTGCTTCAGTGGAGCACAGTAACTGTCCAAATGTTAATTAAGAAAGTCTCGCTCCTAGCTGTGAATTTAGGTGTTTTTCAATCATACAGTGTTTCAGAACAGCCACATATTCAGACTCATGCCAGATGTAAACACAGGCCACAGATACACTCTTATGCCACAGATACACACAAGTGTGTGGCATATATTTAGCCAGAACACCATGTAAATAATCTGAATCTGAAATACACACATATGCTACAGATACACATATACGCCACATGTGCTCTCATACTCTCTGAGACAGACAGGGATTAACAGGTCTTAAGAACGTTGTGCTAAGCTCACTACTCCCTTTAAAACGTTGTGCTAAGCTCACTACTCCCTTTAAAACGTTGTGCTAAGCTCACTACTCCCTTGAAAACGTTGTGCTAACCTCAAACGTTGTGCTAAGCTCACTACTCCCTTTCTGCAGCAACTGTTGGTGATTACTAACGTCTCAACCCCTACTGGACCAGCATAAGCCTCCTAAACAACTGCTGCCACAAATAACAGGGCTCTCAAGTTTTTAAGACAGGCAAGAGTGACATATCACCGCCCCCCCCCCCCCCCCCCCCGCCCCCCCGGCCACGCCCCCGCCTGCCACCATTCCACCCGCCCCGCCCCTGCCGTATGCCCACAGACCAGCCCAACCCCCACCCCCTCCCCCCATATAATTATTAGTGTTTTGTTGTTGTTAATAATAATTGCTCAAACTTGCAGAAAAGATTTGACACATGGCACTGACAATTCAACCAATTACAAAGTATTTATTCAATTTGGGAGAGAGAGAGAGAGAATTATGACTTGTGTTGTTTATTGTAGGTGTTTGGACTCTTTTATCATTTTTGGTGTTGGTTCCCATTATATATGCCATAGTCATAGAATTGGATGTATTAATTAGGCAAAATGGTATTCATGAACATTGTAGTCAACCTTATGCATTTAAATGTACCTTGACCTCTTGCACACTCATCTCTGCAGTCACTGGCAAGTAAAAGTGTTTGACTGTGCTGGTTGACTTCAGTGCCTGCTGTTTGGCCTGATGCCCCTTACTGCCTATGTGCCTTGTCACATCCCGCACACCTGGATGGGCACAGGAGTTCTCTTGGCGGCAGATAGAGCACCAGTAATATGAGCTGGTGCTTCCTACAGTAATAAATTACCATTTAGAGGTCCATTCACTATTAAAAGAGGTCTTGTATGTGGCTGCTCCTGGGACTTTTCTCCCTTTTGTTCTAGCCATCTCCTCCACTGTTTCTTCCACCATCTCTTCCACCGTCTCCTCCTCTTCCACCTGCACCGTCACCTCCTCCTCCACCTGCACTGTCCCTTCCTCCTCCACCTGTACTGTCTCTTCCTCTTCCACCTGCACTCTCTTCCTCTTCCACCTGTACTGTCTCTTCCTCTTCCACCATCTCCTCCTCTAATGTGTTTACGACCTTCTCTGGGCCTAATCTGGCCTTTTAGGGGCCTTTCGTCTTTGGGCGAAGGACAGAATGCTTATTTGTTTTTTACCTGACATTTTTGAAAGACAGATGCAATGATTAATGCATCCATGGCCAGGATATTTATAACATGCTAGTATGCCTAATGAGCTCGCGATTCACAACTGAAGAAGCCTCGGAATCTGAATAGAATGTTCAAGCAAACACATTTACAAAAAATAATGCCCATAACATTATTGAATATTAAGGGCTGCCTAATATTCGTTCGAATTATAAGCTATATATATTTGTAATAGGCCAACTCGAATTTATTATAGCCTATTAACGAAGTTCGGAGTCAAAGCTATAGTGAAAAGGCAGGTTGTAGCCTAAAACTGTGTTGGCTACAAACACTCATTAAAAACTGATGCTAATTATCTAGGACAGTGGTTCCCAAACTTTTTACAGTCCCGTACCCCTTCAGACATTCAATCTCCAGCTACGTACCCCCCAGCCCCCCCCCCCCCCCCCCCCCCCCCCCCCCCCCCCCGTAAAATAAAAATAAAAAATGAATTCCGTTTCGGCTCATTTTTTTCACCCTGAGGTACATTGATGGCTTAAAATGAGTGAATAATATGTGCCACAAGTGACCCAAACCTTCTAAGGTTGTTGTTTGCCAGCCATCAACAGAACATAAGACTAAAAACGTCGTGACATTTTCTCAGTGGTTTTGTTTTTTAATTAATGCTTGTTCATCGTTGCGATCGTTGTTGTGTTTAGTAGAAATAACTTAACTGCAGTCAAGTTGTCATTGCCATTGTGAATTTGTTGTAACATTAAAACAAGAGACGATGCTCGGTGCTCCAGTGGTTTTCTCAGGTGAACGAAACTTTCGGAAGATCAATCGCGCGCAATTCCAGGATGCTTTATTTTTATTGGTTGCTGGATTAAATCTTACCCAGATACCACAGATACGGTTTTTTTCTGATTGGCTATTGTATAGCCCATTTAAAAAAAAAAATGGGTTATAAGTGGCACCTCACGGCAGAACTCGGGGAGATGTGTTTGATTCCTCCATGGTGAGGGCAGCGCGGCCAGGTCATGTTTGCGCGCTGCGGCACATTAAATAGCCTAGAGTTTTTTTTCAGCGTGAGAAATACAATGTGTGGCGGGAGTGCGTGACTAAAGACCGAAATGAGTGACTGTCACGCTCAATGCGTGACACTTGAGAGCCCTGTAATAATATCTAAACAGATGCCCATAGATTGGAATGGATTTAGCCCAGTCCTGGACCTGAGGTGCCATGTATCCAACAAGCCCGTTCCAGGTCTGGGACAAATGCCAGAATGAGATGTTATCTGAGGAACCGATGAGGAGATGCCAGGTCAGAACGAGATGTTATCTGAGGGAACATATGGCCACTTGTCATCTTGTGTGACATTAGCCTTCTCTGCTTTGATGATATCAAGTGTGGAAATAATCATGTGGACGAGACCGTACTGTGTGGACAAGACCGTACTGTGTGGACAAGACCCTACTCTGTGGACAAGACCGTACTGTGTGGACAAGACCCTACTCTGTGGACAAGACTGTACTGTGTGGACAAGACCCTACTGTGTGGACAAGACTGTACTGTGTGGACAAGACCCTACTGTGTGGACAAGACTGTTCTGTGTGGACAAGACCGTACTGTGTGGACAAGACTGTACTGTGTGGACGAGACAGTACTGTGTGGACAAGACTGTACACTGTGGACAAGACCGTACTGTGTGGACGAGCTCAAATGATGCCCTGAGTTATTCTCATTTTTGCCTCTTTCTCTGCAAAGATTATCTTTTTAAAGCTATAATTTTTTGCTTCTTTCTGTGTCGTGATTTGGTAAGTGTCTCTTTTCAAAGCGATGATTGGGCTTTACATGAAGAGTGCTCAATCACGATTGGTGTGTTCCGTTTAAAGAAAGAAGCGATCCAAAAATGACGGCGGGGAGAGGAGGGGTGAAGAGGACGTGAGAGGAATACACCAAAAATGTCAACCGAGTGTTGTCCACTCTGTGTTTACGTTGATGCGGTTTGAAGCGCTCTTAACGCCCTCGTGATGACCATCAGGCATGCAGGAGGGAACACAATAACCATAGGAGAGCAGAGCAATTTGTGCTAAATAGGAAACCCAAGTACTCTCATCAACCAGCGGGACTGGCTTTGGCCGGAGTGTGATTATTCAGAGGGGAGAGAAGCGTTTGGTCCCCAGTAAGTGGACTGTTACTGCACACGTCAAGTTTTGGGAATCTGAAAATAAAATGCATTCCAGGGGGAATGGGGGAGCTTTTAGTGCTTTGAGTCGGCTGGGGTAGTTTGAACAAACCATCCGTTCTCTCCGTCTCTCCTACACAGCTTTGCCTTTGAATGTACTCTCACACTGCATACAGATTTTTACGACCAAATTAGATTATAATCTTATCCATAGGATAAACACACTCAAATAACTATTCCTCTCATATAACTCTTGATGGTGACGGTGGGGGGTTCCGGGGGAGGGGGGCAGGGGGCCCCAGGACCAGAGTGCGGATGGGGTCGGGTGGGGGGGGGGGGGGGGCAGGCAACAGGACCAGAGAGCATTTGGAGGGACTAGCTGTATGAGGTTCTTCTATGAAGTACCTATTGGGCTCAGGATTGGCTCTTTCTGGTGTCAGAGGGAGGAACCAGTGGAACTCTCCTAAGAGTTCCTCCGGGAATAACGCTGGCACAATCCAATCCAGCTCCTGGAAAGGGCTGCTGGAGATTGCAATACTGGCGAGAGTGAGTGGTTAGCACACACACACACACACACACACACACACACACACACACACACACACACACACACACACACATTCAATCACACATGCAATCACACTTGTGCACACTTGTATCTCTAGGTCCAATCGATTGCATCCATATCAATCCACATCCAAAGACACACACAAAATGAGCACGTTTCTTCCCACTGTACGTGAACAGTTTACTCCTGATACTCACACACACACACACACACACACACACACACACACACACACACACACACACACACACACATTCAATCACACATGCAATCACACTTGTGCACACTTGTATCTCTAGGTCCAATCGATTGCATCCATATCAATCCACATCCAAAGACACACACAAAATGAGCACGTTTCTTTCCACTGTACGTGAACAGTTTACTCCTGATACTCACACACACACACACACACACACACACACACACACACACACACACACACACACACACACACACACACCTCCTGTCACTCATGCACACACACACACACCTCCTGTCACTCCTCCTCTCTCATATCGGCTGCACTGTTGTTACTTTGCATGAACACACACTCACTTTTGATGTTCTCACACACACGGGACATATACACACACACACACACACACACACACACACACACACACACACACACACACACACACACACACGTGCACACACACATACAGACCTCCTCCTCCCCCTACTCCTCTCAGTCTCCTCTGCTCTCTGGTTGCCTGTTGCCTCCAGCTCCTCTCGGAGGAGGCTGCCTCTCGTCTCCCTGCCTGCTCAGGCTCCTACCGCAGACAAACGCTTCATCCATCATCCTCCTCCCCAGTGGTGCTGAATGATAGACAGATAGACAGACAGCCCAGAGCCCCCCAGCACCTCTTACTGAGCCTCTGTAGGGTGTTACCCAGCCTCTTTATGTCTGAGACCCAGCCTCTGTAGGCCTGACCCAGCCTCTGTAGGACGTTACCCAGCCTCTGTAGGGCGTTATCCAGCCTCTGTAGGGTCTGAGACCCAGCCTCTGTAGGGCGTTACCCAGCCTCTGTAGGGTGTTACCCAGCCTCTGTAGGGTCTGAGACCCAGCCTCTGTAGGGC
>NC_045169.1:14737964-14742964 GCF_900700415.2 Clupea harengus
TAACCACACACACACACACATGCTCACACGCACACACACACCACACACACACACACACACACACACACACACACACACACCTCACAGATGAACACACACACACAGCTACTGTAATATCAGCCTGCTGTGTGATGAATGCTAGCCCCTAACCATCTCCTGATACTGATGTTACATTGAGTGTGGCACACACACATGCACATACACACACACTCAGAGAGAAATTATCGGTTTTAATTTCCATTTTTTCAATCCATCCATGGGATACTAGCAGGGTTAATCACACACACACACATACAAATGAGTGATACCAGCAGGAAAGATTCTCACATTGGTTTATGGAAGGATACGTGTTATACGTGTTCCTACCAAAGCGATGTTCCATATGGTAAGCGAACATAAAGTAACCCATGGTGGCATCCGTGACATGTTTTCTTCCGACGTTCAACCATGCCTGTAGATACATTACAGCCAGGGGATGTGCTCCAATACTGACTGGTGTCCATGGTAGTGAGCGCTGTGGAGATCGGTAAAGCTCTATGACTGCAGAAGAACAGACCTCTGTAAAGCTCTATGACTGCAGAAGAACAGACCTCTGTAAAGCTCTATGACTGCAGAAGAACAGACCTCGGTAAAGCAGTCATGACTGCAGAAGAACAGACCTCGGTAAAGCAGTCATGACTGCAGAAGGACAGACCTCGGTAAAGTAGCCATGACTGCAGAAGAATAGACCCCGGTAAAGCAGTCATGACTGCAGAAGGACAGACCTCGGTAAAGCTCTATGACTGCAGATGGACAGACCTCGGTAAAGCTCTATGACTGCAGAAGAACAGACCTCGGTAAAGCAGTCATGACTGCAGAAGAACAGACCTCGGTAAAGCTCTATGACTGCAGAAGAACAGACCTCAGTAAAGTAGCCATGACTGCAGAAGAACAGACCTCGGTAAAGCTCTGTGAGCGCAGAAGAACAGACCTCGGTAAAGCAGGCAGTCATGCTGTCAGCTGGTGGAAATGCCTCTGCTTTGTCTGCGCATATTGGCTCTTCTGTCTCTCTTTCTTTTTCTCTCTCTCTGTCTGTCTGTCTGTGTGTCTGTCTGTGTGTCTCTCTCTCTCTGTCTGTCTGTCTGTCTCTCTCTGTCTATCTCTCTGTCTGTTTGTGTGTCTCTCTCTGTCTATCTGTCTGTCTGTCTATCTGTCTGTCTGTGTGTGTCTATCTCTCTCTGTCTATCTATCTGTCTGTCTGTGTGTGTCTCTCTCTGTCATTACCGCAGAAGAAAAGTCTTTGTGTCCTTTCCTCTTTCCATTCATGCTATGGCAAACAGAATTCCTCCAGCAAGTAGGAGTATAAAGCATGAATGAGACGTATGAATGGTTGAAGTATGGGTATGCTTACACAGCTCAGGCTTGTGTCAGTATTGGTACAAAGTTTGATGTTTTGACAAGCATGACAAGAACACCCCTGTCACCTGACCCTGGAGTACAGTGATGTTTCTGTTGTTTACGCTGAACCCTTATGGTTCAATTAGTCTTTGAAAAGTGAGAAAGGTGTATTTCTCTAGAGACACATTTCTAAGAAGGCGGATGCTATTTGTGGTTTGTTTGATGGGAGTGAGACTGAAGGAATAAACACAGAATGTTTACAGTCACATGACTCTCTCTGGGCAGATATGCTCTTCTTCACATCATCACAGTATCTGCTTCTCAGAGCCCAGTGCTATGGCCACCTTTGTGTTTTTGTACTGAACACAGCATTAGGATTGGAGAGTCAGCCAGTGACCTATAGGGCTACCCCTTCAGCGAGACTTCAGTTACACCTATCTCCACTACTACATCATGTTTCAGAACACGAAGTTTACTCAAGGAAAATAAGCCAGCCGAGCTCACAATAACACCATGGAATGTCACTGCTGAAAGGGAGGAATTCATATTGTTTTTCCATATGGTAGCCTGGCAGCATGTTTGGTCAAAACTAATTTTGAATGCATGCACGGATGTATTCAAAATGTATTCATGTTGTTGACTGGTATTATAGTTATTTTATTTATTTTTCATTATATTGTCCTAAATGGATAAGGTGCTTTATAACGCATTTCTTACACGCATGTTAGGGCGGGAAATTGTGACATAATGTTGTAATTTCTTTTTTTTTGCAGGCTATTCAGTTTAGGATTAGTGCTCACACAGAATAGTCTAGTTTGTGCATTAGACTGGAAACATTGAGACACTGACAGCGGATGAACTGTGGAAGCCATTGTTATTCACGGGGATTGAAATAATGAGCGAATCGAGTTAATTTGTCTGTAAAGGCAGGCATGCTAATCCCATTTATTTGCGTCCCTAGTGTGGCCCGGTTTGACAATCCATAGCCACTGGCCACGGGCGTGTCTTCGTGTAAACTCCAGGCCTGCATATCTATCTACTGAAAAGTGCAATCTCTCAGTTTAACTCGACTTTTAATAGAAAAAGTATGATGCTGGAGTTTGGAGTCTGCATACAAAACTATCACACGGCGAACGGTGAATGGGGTAAAAGAAAAACACACACACAAACAACACACACACACACACACACTGTTCTCCAATGGGAACACAGCAGTTGCGAAGAGCAGAGATCTGTCCAATTGATACTCCGCTGGCGGGAGGGGCTGACGCCACTCCAATGCACACTCATAGTTATGAAGTGATTGACACATGATTTCCTCCAGTGCAGAGAGGGAGGCGTGGCCCTGCGCGGCCCTGACGTTAGGTTGAGCCTCTAGTCTCGGAGAAACCTGTTTCACGTCTGCTGTAAATCACACTGAGCCTACAGTACCAGCGCTGAAATTTGTTACCTTGTTGCGAGTATTTTTGGCGAGCGATAGCAGCAAGTGATATCACCCGCAGTCTGCCGTTTGGGAGAAGAGAGTAGAGTTGTTGAGCAAGGACTTAACGTTTCGCCGGATCGTTTTCAGGCACAGTTCAACTATAAGTGCATATTTATAATTCAGTGGAAATGTCTGAAAACAAGCCGAATGATGAGCCAAAGTTATCTACGACAGACCGGGCGGTCAAATGTGAGTATTCATGCTCTACGTACGCGATCGGCAGGGTTTTCTTGGCTATTTAAAGTGCAAAATGGTTTTAATGTCAGTTGCAAACGTGTCTGTCCCCAGCGCTGCGCACTGGCTCGGGGATTGGTAAAGATCTGTAATATGTGTGTTTGGTTGGAGAGGAAAAAAGGGTGTTAGCCGGCTGGATTAGTAAAAGTAGGAAGTAAAGGTAGTTATTGAGTGATCGAGTTGCAGTGACAAGTCTGTTGCTCGGAACTTGTCACGTTTCGATACAAATTGATGAAATAAACCTATTCAGTTATATGCCATTATTTATAAACATCCCATCTGTGTATGGTTAACGCTACGTAGTTTTTCCGTGGAGTTGGACAGGGGGGATCTGACGCGGTGGTACGATGCATGAGCGACATTGCACAATTTAGTCTTGCATGTCACAACCACCACTTCTTATATGACGCCCAAGTTGAATGCATCGAGTTTTAACCCCCCCCTCGGACGCTGTTGACATTGTAGCGCCAGTGAATGCGTCTCCACACGAGCCCCCTCTCTATAAAGTGTCTACCTTTCCAGCTGTCGACCCTACCCTGCGTGCTCACTGTTGTGATGCAATTCTCTGCTCCCTTCTTTGTTCCTCGTCTGCTGGAAGGGCAACCTGAGGATCCGTAACTGTCTGTACTTTTTCTTGCATCATCGACAGAAAACGTGGAAAGAGCCTCGCCGCCCGCCACAGAATGCAAACTGTTACCCCTGCAAAGCATTGCACAAAGAAGTGTCATATTAATCTCAGAATTACAGTTAAACCTTGCGAACTGCAACGGTGGCCGTCATTTACATAGAAAGGCACTTATCAGAGCCGCATTCATACTTGCTGGGTGGTGGATATGGAAATAGTCTGCATAATTGACCATCAGCCTCCACCTACACGGACTGTATGGTGCGGGCTGTGCAGTAGTTATGGCCATTTCACTGGCGCTTTTACCGTGGACCTTCATTCAGCCAAGGTTTGACTGCTGTCCGGCCGGCCAGCCGCCAATGCAGGGTCTTAGCAGGTGTCTGATTAATTATATAGTGCATGTGATGTCGTAGAGGCCCGTCTAATAGGTAGCGCTGCTTATATTTAGTGTGTCAATGTGTCTAATTCAGTCTGACATTTAGCAGTGCATTCATGGGCACACTATGTCGTCCACGGCAACTCACTCACTCACTCACTCTCACACACACACACACACATACACACACACAAGGCGTGACACAGGCACCACACATGTCCATCATGCCTAGTGCAGTCCTGCGCTGTCAGTTGATAGGAGTAATTGAACTGTGACCCTCTGCATGTACAGATTTCTTCTTCTCTTTCTCCCTCCCTCTCTCTCCCTCCTACCCTCTTCCCCTTCTGTCTCCCTCTCTCTCTATCTCCCCCTTCCCTCTTTCTCTATTCCTCTGTCTCTCTCCCTCCTAACCTCTTTCCCTCTTCTCTCTCTCCGTCTCCCTCTCCCTCTCTGCCCCCTCCCCTCTCTCTATTCCTCTCTCTCTCTCCCTCCTTACCTCTTTCCCTCTTCTCTCTCTACGTCTCCCTCTCTCTCTCCATTTCCCTCCCTCCTTCTCTCTCTCCTTCCCTCTCTCTCTTCTCTCTCTCTCTCTCTCTATCCCGCCCTCTCTCCCTGCGTGAGGCTCCCTTCTCTGGCGTGTGGCTGTGGGGAGCTGGCGAGAGGGAACCCTGCTCTGGCGTGGAGCTGTGGGGAGCACACACACACACACACACACATACACACACACACACACACACACACACACACACACACAGAGAGAGAGAGAGAGAGAGGGAACCCTGTTAAATATTTCAGCTGAGTGGTAGCACAGTGCATCAACCCTGATGGGAGAAGCCTACAGTAATGGGCGTGGAGCTCACAAGCATTTCCACAAGGACCCGTTAGTGTGTGTGTGAGTGTGTGTG
>NC_045169.1:14750464-14762964 GCF_900700415.2 Clupea harengus
AGAGAGACAGAGTGAGAGAAAGAGAAAGAGAAAGAGAGGGAGAGAGAGACACAGAGAGGGGTTTGGAGAAAGAAAGAAAAAGCAAAGTATTATATGGGGGATGCTAGGGAAGATAGATAATGCTCTCAGTTAGAGAGAGGGGACCAGAGAGGAAGAATGAGCTGCATAGGAAGGCAGGGATAGATAGAAGAAGCAGGAAAGTCCAGTGGTGATGTCAGGGGTTGTGTGTAAGGCTTTACTCTCTGACACCTTGAGAAGCGGCAGGTATAAAACAGAAATGAAAAGATGCATAAGGTATATAATACATGTTTAACCTGTCAATTTCCCAACTGTATCAAATGCAGAATTAAACTCCACAATTCCGCGGTATTATTAACACACACACACACACACACACACACATACATGCACACCAGCACAATGTAATCCTCCTGACTCAACCAGCAATTAATGATCTGTTCCCTATTAGATTAGAGAGGAGTTAGCCTTCTGTGGGGATTACAGCCCAGGGGAGGCCACTAACCTGAGCAGATTATAGCCTAAAAACAAACAGGATAAATGGAGCTCAGTAATCTGATACCCATAAAATCCTGTGCTTGAACATGCTGATGCTAACCCATGCTGGCTAAGTGCACTTGTTCTCGACTGTGTAAGCCTGGACTAGCCTGTGTTAGCATGTTCTTGTCTCTATTAGCCTGGGCTAGCCTGTGTTTGCATGTTCTAGTCTCTATTAGCCTGTACTAGCCTGTGTTAGCATGTTCTAGTCTCTATTAGCCTGGATTAGCCTGTGTTAGCATGTTCTAGTCTCTATTAGCCTAGGCTAGCCTGAGTAAATGCATGCACATGCTAATGCTAACCCAGGCTGCCAGGAATACAAGCAGAAGCAGTTTGCATTGAAATCTGTAATGCAGATGATGATGATGGTGATGATGATTGTGCTGGTAGTTTTGGTGATGAAGGTGTTGATGATAACGATGAAACATGAAATCTGATACAGTCACTGAACTGAACACTGAACACTAGACATTACCAAGGCGTTGCTATACAGCCTGGTGCAAACAAGCAAAAATAGAATGGTATAAAATAGAATTCTACAAAAATAGAATGGTATAGAATAGAATTCTACAAAAATAGAATGGTCTGTTTGATTCTTTCATTTTACTGCTGGAATGAGATTTTTGGTGTTCCCCTACCCAACACACAAACTCTCACACATTCACGCACATGTGTATACACACACACACACACACACACACACACATACACTCTCACACACACTAGGGCTGTCAAAATTGCTCAAAAATGACGTTCGAATATTCCATTTAAAAAAACACATATATTCGAACATATTCGAATATCTGTTTGCGCATTAGGCACGTCAATAACAGGACAAATGAATACGAGACATAACTACTTGTATAGGTAATTTATTTAAGTTTAAACATATTTAACAACATATTACCTAAACGCATTTGGTCATGTTAGGTGCTGTTATACCAGTGTTTCTCAAACTTTTTCAGACCAAGGACCACTTAGCCAATAAAAAAAAACTCGCGGACCATCTAACTAAATAGTATATCCCCGGAACAACATGCCTCATACCCAGACCTGGCGCCAGACAATTGTTAGCGCACACATGATTTTCGCGGGTGGGCTCTCCTTTTTTACGTACCAGTAGGCTAGTTATAGATATGACAATGCGCAAGGCAAAGCATCTGGAACCCTGCTCCATGAGTGACTTGGTTATGTTACAAACTATAGTTCGCTCACAGCCTCATACTCCCATCACACAGGCCAATGTATCACAAAACACATCGATGCGCATACCGACCGCAGTATTTCACTACCAACATTAGGCTAGCCCACTGGCATTAATACAGCCATCCTAGTAGTCAACTTTTCATAATTAAGAGCTGTCATTATCCAACGTCAAACAACACAGAATATAGTTATCATCTTGCTGTCTCAAGAGTGATGTCTGGAAATATTTCGGATTTTGGTCAGTAGATGGTAAACTTGTTGAGCCTACAGCTAAAGTAGTGTGTAAGCTAGAGTTAGCTTACCATTCAACAACTAGCAACTTGAGGCTACATCTCCAAAATGTGGAGATGTAGCCTCAAGTTGCTAGTTGTTGAATGGTAAGCTAACTCTAGCTTACATAGCTTACACACTACTTTAGCTGTAGGCTCAACAAGTTTACCATCAACTGACCAAAATCCGAAATATTTCCAGACATCACTCTTTAGATTTTTGGGGGTTATTATCACTTTCTCTGCTGCGTTCAAGCTGGGTTCTGCACTTTCTGCATCTGGCAAGTCAACTGTCAGCAGTGAGGCTGTGCCAGACAGTGCGACTCCTGTGACCTGTCCCTGACCGCAAAGTTGCTGCCGCTGCTGTGTGTTTTTTTTTTTTTTTTACATTCGAATATTAATTTTCACATTCGAAATTCTGTTTTTAACAACTATTCGAATATATATTCGAATTTGGAATATTCGTTGACAGCCCTAACACACACATACACTCACATACACGCACGCATGCACATGCACACGGTTGTAATGCAGAGGTGACAAATGGTGATAGCACGCAGAGAGTGTGAAATGAAATGTGTCAAAGCTTGAAAAGGACACACACACAGTCACACACAGTCACACACAGACACACAACCACCTCCACACACACACACACACACAAACACACGCACACACACACACACATGCATACACACACAAACACACACATGCATGCACATTCATACACACACACTCAAAGCTGATCAATACTGTCAGCCAGAGAGGAGAGAATGGGTGAGGTGGGAATCCCCTCGCTATGTCCAATCAATTACAATGATCTCTAGGTCAGGTCATGCACAAACACATATATGGATGCGAGTACACACACACACACACACACACCCACACACACAGACACACACACACACACACACACACACACACACACATACACAGCACAATATCTGACTAAGGGCCCATCCACACGACAATGGTGAAAACGTGTTGCGTTTTGGATTTGCATCTACACGACAACAATGTTGTTATTTGTATGTATGTTATGTATGTTATGTATGTATGTATGTTATTTTTGATTATCAGCCAGTTTGTTCTATTCCTACAAGGTGGACGACAAAGCCTTTTCTGGGTTTGTTTGACAGTGATGCTAAATTCTAGCAACCTTAAGCAGGTTAAATTCACTTCACTGTACGCCCAAACCACATTTTGCTGATGTTGAAAAATAAACAATTCACAGAATTTTACTCGTCTCGTAAGCCCATTGCTTTGGTAATAATCTTGTTTAGTTGTAGGCTATAACTTGCAGCATAGGCTATGTAAACCCACCTAGCGACACACACACACACACACACACACACACACGAGTATGCACACACTGCACATTATCTGACTCACCAATCACACATAGAGCTACAATAGCAGCCTCAGTATTCTGCTCAGGTTTGTAAGTTGCACAGGGAATCCCCTTTGTTATGTGCAACACAGTGTGTGTGTGTGTGTGTGTGTGTGTGGAACAGAGTGTGAGACAGGGACATTTGCAGACACACACACACACACACACACACACGGACATACACACAAACACATTTTTCTTCAGTAACTCCTTTTAAAAAGTAGCAAACGCACAGAGAGAAGGTAGTGTGTGTGTGTGAGTGTGTCTGCAAATGTCCCTGTCTCACACTCTGTTCCACACAAACACACACACACACACACACCGTACACACACACACACACTCAAATAGTAGGGTTGGAGCAGGGAGGGAGACTATGTCATTCATCTCAGCACTTTATGACAGTGATCACACACACACACACACACACACACAAACACACACTGCATACATCATGACCCTTCTGCTCTGGACAGTGTGTGTCTTGTGTCAACAAAACTCACCTGGCATGAACATGCACGCACGCACGCACGCACGCACGCACGCACGCACGCATACACACACACGCATACACACACATGCACACATACACACACACATGCATACACATGCACACACAGACACGACACGCACATGCGCACACACACACACTCACACACACACCTTCTTTCTCTGCTGCCTGGTTGTGTTGCAACATGCACATGGGTTTGCTCTCAGCAGTAACACCACCCTCTGCAACCCCACCACAGCTCAGAACAGTCTGTATCTGTATGCACACACACAAACATCCACACACACAAACACCCACACACACACACACACACACACATCCACAGACACACACACACACACACACACATACACTTACACACACATACACACACACACACACCCACACATACACACACACACACACACACACACACACACACACACACACACATATCCACACACATACACACACACACACACACACACACACACACGCACACATCCATACACATAGACACACACACACACACATACACAAACACACATCCACACACACACATCCACACTCGCACACCCACACACACATCCACACACACAAATACAGACACACACACACAAACAGACAGAGAATGTTGCATACCTGTGGCTTTGGCAAAGTCCTATGCAGGGTTTCCTCGACTTTTCGGTGCTAATTATACTTTCCACTGCAGAATGTGTGTGTGTGTGTATGCTTTTCTCTGACTGTGCATATGTCTTTGTATATGTGGGATGAGGGGGTGTGATTATGAGTGTTTATGTCTGTGTGTGTCTTTGTTTTTGTGTGTAAATATCAGCTCGTCATGAAATCAGAAATTGGCAGTCAGGTTACACACACACACACACACACTGTGGTTAAGTCAGGATTCCTGTTTTGGCACAGTCATGTCATATTTCTGCATCCCTCTACCTCTCTCAACTCTCACATTTAAACTCTCACTCTCACATTCAAACTCTCACTCTTTCATTCAAACTCTCACATTCAAACTCTCACTCTCACATTCAAACTCTCACTCTTTCATTCAAACTCTCACATTAAAACTCTCACTCTCACATTCAAACTCTCACTCTCACATTCAAACTCTCACTCTTTCATTCAAACTCTCACATTCAAACTCTCACTCTCACATTCAAACTCTCACTCTCACATTCAAACTCTCACTCTTTTATTCAAACTCTCACTCTCACATTCAAACTCTCACTCTTTCATTCAAACTCTTACTCTTTCTCAACCAAAGCCCAGCATAATGCTGCCCAGGTAGGTGTGTTTAGATGGCATACCGGTGATCTGGTAGCAGGTAGTTGTGTTTAGATGGCATACCGGTGAATCGGTAGCAGGTAGGTGTGTTTAGATGGCATACCGGCCATCCGGTAGCAGGTAGTTGTGTTTAGATGGCATACCGGTGAATCGGTAGCAGGTAGGTGTGTTTAGATGGCATACCGGTGAATCGGTAGCAGGTAGGTGTGTTTAGATGGCATACCGGTGATCTGGTAGCAGTTAGTTGTGTTTAGATGGCATACCGGTGAATCGGTAGCAGGTAGGTGTGTTTAGATGGCATACCGGCCATCCGGTAGCAGGTAGTTGTGTTTAGATGGCATACCGGTGAATCGGTAGCAGGTAGGTGTGTTTAGATGGCATACCGGTGAATCGGTAGCAGGTAGGTGTGTTTAGATGGCATACCGGCCATCCGGTAGCAGGTAGTTGTGTTTAGATGGCATACTGGTGAATCGGTAGCAGGTAGGTGTGTTTAGATGGCATACCGGTGAATCGGTAGCAGGTAGGTGTGTTTAGATGGCATACCGGTGATCTGGTAGCAGGTAGGTGTGTTTAGATGGCATACCGGTGATTCGGTAGCAGAGGTGTGGTGTTTAACACAGGAGGAAAATGCCTTACAGAATGCCTTTGGAATGTGGAGTGTGGTTGTAGGCGCTGGTGTATCTGGCTGTTTTGCTGTATATGTGTGTGTGAATAGATGAATGTCAGTAGTCTGATATGGTCTGTTTTGAGTCTTTGTTAGCAAATCTGTTTGTATAAAGTGTGATAATGATTTATGATTTATGTGTGTGTGTCTCTCTCTCTCTCTCTCTCTCTCTCTCTCTCTCTCTCTCTCTCTCCGTGTGTGTGTGTGTGTTAGAGGGAGAATCTCTGAAGGCTTGTTTTGCACTGGGCTGGTGATCCCAGGAGATAGGGTCTCTTGAGAGTTTGTGTGTGTGTGTGTGTGTGTCCCAGGAGATAGGGACTCTTGAGAGTGTGTGTGTGTATGTGTGTGTCCCAGGAGATATGGGCTCTGAGAGTGTATATAAGGAGTCTGGGGACAAGGAGGCCAAGGGGAGTGATTCTGTAGGGACCTTGTGTTTATGGGGTGAGAGTGAATTTCGACTTATTGGACACTTGCTGTTTGTTCATATGTGTGTGTGTGTTTGTGTGTGTGTGTGTGTGTGTGTGTGTGTGTATGTGTCTTTTGTCCATAGTAACAGCTCTGATACCCTCTCATGGGGGACCCTGTTTACTCCAATTGCTTGGTGAGTGTGTGTGTGTGTGTGTGTGTGTATGTGTGTGTGTGAGTGTGTGTGTGTGTGTGAGTACTGTGGTATCCCCGTCTCCCAGGGGTACCACTGTCTTTTTGAACACACACACTCACACACACACCCACAGACAGACACAGAGAGAGAAACAAACTCACAAACTCCAAGATATGTAGACAAAAAGATAGATAGACAGACACACACACACACACACACACACACACACACACACAAACACACACGCAGGCTCATACCCTGAAGGAGCTTTGCTGTAACCACTTCAGAACTGCTGCATATCCAGTCACTCTGAGTGCTGTGTGTGCAGCCAGGTGTGTGTGTGTGTGTGTGTGTGTCTGTGTGTGTGTGTGTGTGTGTGTGTGTACCTGTTGCGGACTGCTGCATTTTCCTATTTCCTACGGTAGAGAGAGTTTATCTGACTCAGGCTCCAGTGTATTAGTGTAGGGCACCAATCTGATGAACTGTTGTTGAGTGTGTGTATTTGTGTGTGTCTGTGTATGTATGTACCTACGTGTATGTAGTTAGGAGTGGGTGTGTACATTCTCACACACACACACACACACACACACACACACACACACACACACACACACACACACACACACACACACACACACACTAACATACAGAAGAAGACATACATAACACATTCTCACACATTCTCCCATGCAACATTCACACAAGATAAACACACACACACACACACATGTACACACACATACACTGAAAAAGCATTAATCAGTGAGTCCAGGAACAGTTCTCTTGCTTGGTATAGACATGCACACACACACACACACACTTACATGCCTTTATTAGAGGCTACTGAGAGAGTGTTTGAGTTTGTGTGTGTGTGTGTTTGAGTGTGTGTCTGTGTGTCTGTGTGTCTTTGTGTGTGTGTGTATGTGTGTGTGTGTGTTTGCATTCGCTAGGGGTGTGAATGTATGTGCAGGTGCATGTTGTGAATAAAGAAGCCTTTTTAATGTGCGGCTCCCCTGAAACCTGCATGCTTCACTAATGACAGCGGGCAGCAGTCTCGCACACACACACACACACACACACACACACACACACACACACACACACACACACACACACACACACAAACAGAGTTTGCTTTACCTTGCTGTTGTGGAAATGTTTCACTAATGACCAGCTGCAATCAGGAAATGTATTTGTATAATTGTGGAGGCGAGGCGTGTGTTTATGTATGCCTATGGGCATGTGTGTGTGTGCACAGGTGTGGACCTGTTCATATGTGTGTCAGTGTGAAAGAAAATTTGTGTGTGTTTGTGTGGGAATATAAATAAGCCTAACTGTGTGCTTGTGTGTGTATGTGTGTGAGAGAGAGAGAGAGAGTGAAAGTAAGTGTGTATATGTGTGTGTCTGTGTGTGTGTGTGTGTGATGCATCTCTGCGTTGTATGCTTAAGTCAGGACTGCTGTGGTATGATGTGAGCTGGAAGGTGATGGTGGCGGTGGCGGTGATGTTGGTGATGGTGATGGTGATTATGGTGCTGATGGTGATGGTGCTGATGGTGATGGTGGTGCTGATGCTGATGCTGATGCTGATGGTGCTGATGCTGATGATGCTGATGCTGATGATGGTGCTGATGCTGGTGCTGGTGCTGATGGTGGTGATGGTGCTGGTGCTCAGAGAGGGAGCCCAGTCCAGGCACCCGTTGGGGTTTGTGCTCTGAGGTGTCTGACTAATGACTCTGACTGGGCTGGGATGGACAAAAGGACACAACGGCAGGAAGTGTTTGTCAAATGGAGCTGCATTGTGAGTGTGAGTGTGAGTGTGAGTGTGAATGTGTGCATGTGAGTGTGTGTGTCTGTGTGCTGTTTTTCTGCTGCCCTTGCTGTTTGTTCGATGGGCTGATCTGAATATCTGCTCAATTGTCCACACACACTTTCCATGTGTGTGTGTGTCTGTGGGATTGTGTGTGTGTTTGCTCGCCTGTTGACACGGTAACGGGGGGGTTGGACCCAGGCCCCTCCTTAATGACGAGCTGATAGACAGGTATTCTCAATAGCCATTTTATAACAATAAAAAACAAAAACATCAACAAACTGCTAGGCAGTGAAAATGTATGGCTGGTCGTTTCAGGAATGCTGTTCGTATCACAGAAGCGATTGCACACGTAAGTGATTCCTCTTCTTATTTTCTGTCCCATTAAACTCCCGTTCTTGAGATCCTGCCAAGAAGGAAAAAATACCTGAAAATGATTCGAATTCGCTTATTCTTTCTTCGTCGCCTGCCCTGATATACCTGCTCTCAAAGGAGAATTGTGTGTGTGTAGGTGTGAGTGAGAGAGTAAGAGAGTGAGAGAGAGAGAAAGAGAGGGAACAAGAGAGAGAGACAGTATGTAAATCAGTTGCTCTAAAACCATCTCATTTAATGGAATGACAAAAGCAGTAGTGAGCATAGAGGCAGGAGACTCAGCCCACCCTGCGCTCACACACTCCCCTGCCTTCAGCTCATGCTATAGAGACGACCCACCCTGTGCTCACACACTGCCCTGTGCTCACACACTGCCCTGTGCTCACACACACTCCCCTACGCTCACACACTCCCCTGTGCTCACACACTCCCCTGCCTTCAGCACATGCTATAGAGATGATCCACCCTGTTCTCACACACTCCCCTGCCTTCAGCTCATGCTATAGAGATGATCCACCCTGTGCTCACACACTCCCCTGCCTTCAGCTCATGCTATAGAGATGATCCACCCTGTGCTCACACACTCCCCAACGCTGCTCACACACTCCCCTATGCTTACACACTCCCCTGCCTTCAGCTCATGCTATAGAGACGACCCTGCCCTCACAAACTCCCCTGTCTTCAGCTCATGCTATAGAGATGACCCTGTTCTCACACACTCCCCTGCCTTCAGCTCATGCTATAGAGACGACCCTGTGCTCTTGGACACCACACACAACACAGCAGGATGCCAGGGGGAAGCAGCCATCGTAAGGACAGGATGGCTTCATCAAAGTATTGAAGAAACATAAATGCTTCATTTGGCATCATGCAGTTGTGCAGTTTGGAGACTAGACTCCCTCACACTGCGATGATTATGTTATCAGAGGTTGCTGTTATTAGTTGCTCTGAGAGCGTGTGGATTGGTTGCTCTGAGAGCGTGTGGATTGGTTGCTGTTAGAGCGTGTGGATTGGTTGCTCTGAGAGCGTGTGGATTGGTTGCTGTTAGAGCGTGTGGATTGGTTGCTCTGAGAGCGTGTGGATTGGTTGCTGTTAGAGCGTGTGGATTGGTTGCTCTGAGAGCGTGTGGATTGGTTGCTCTGAGAGCATGAGGATTGGTTGCTTTGAAGTAGGGCTGAACGAGTAATTGCATTTGCGATTTAATCGCGATATGATAGAACGCGATTTTCTGACCGCAATGTTTGCGATTAAAAACGTGGTCTAAAAATATATATATGATTATGTTATCAGAGGTTGCTGTTATTAGTTGCTCTGAGAGCGTGTGGATTGGTTGCTCTGAGAGCGTGTGGATTGGTTGCTGTTAGAGCGTGTGGATTGGTTGCTCTGAGAGCGTGTGGATTGGTTGCTGTTAGAGCGTGTGGATTAGTTGCTGTTAGAGCGTGTGGATTGGTTGCTCTGAGAGCGTGTGGATTGGTTGCTGTTAGAGCGTGTGGATTGGTTGCTCTGAGAGCGTGTGGATTGGTTGCTCTGAGAGCATGAGGATTGGTTGCTTTGAAGTAGGGCTGAACGAGTAATTGCATTTGCGATTTAATCGCGATATGATAGAACGCGATTTTCTGACCGCAATGTTTGCGATTAAAAACGTGGTCTAAAAATATATATATATATATATTTTTTTTTTCTTAAGATTTTGCACACAGTGTTTAAAAAGTGCATGCCTTGTGTTTATTCTTACAATGACTTTGTTTAAATTACTTAAATGCACAGTGGCAAAGCCACCGATTTGTTGTTCTTGATTCTGTAATGAGCCGTTAAATAAAAAATTTAAATGTGGGAAATAATATTTTACACTAAATGTATCTAATATTGTGTTGGTCATATTTAAATCATTCATTACGATTTGTTGGGAAAATTTTTGGGATAAAATAAAAAAAATCGCATATTAAATCGCAATCGCAATATTTTGGGAAAAAATCGCAATTAGATTATTTTCCCAAATCGTTCAGCCCTACTTTGAAGACAGTGGTGTATCACTGATCTGGACTCCGTTTGAAGGCTCATAGAATTGATGCAGTGAAGCTAGTAAGGGGTTCAACTAGTCTTATATCTGTGTGAGTCATTTTGAGATTGGGGTTACGATGGACGATCAGTGAATTGGTGATTTTGAGATTTTGGGTAATGGATTGTGGGTTGATCAGTGATAGGTACTCGGCAGGGTTGGGCATTATGTAATGGTCTGTACAGTAAGTTAGTCAGTTGTCAGTCAGTAAACTGGTTAATTTGTCTGCACACACCAATGGGTTGAACTGGTCTCAAATGTGAATTGGTCATTCACTAGTCTGCTGGCTGGTCAGTGCAGCGATGGATTGAGATGGTCTGAGATCAGCGGCACACACACACATGCACACACACGTATGCACACACACACATGCACACACCCACCCAACTGACACCATTCTTAACCCTGCGATGGATTGAGATGGTCTGAGATCAGCAGCACACACACGCATGCACACACACACATGCACACACACACACACACACACACACACACATGCACACACAAACACACACACATGCACACACACACACACACACACCCAACTAACACCATTCTTAACCCAGCGGCAGTGCACCACAGGTCACCAGGGCCGCCCATGGCGTCACTCAAGAGGCAGCAGAGAGGGGCATGTTGTGCGGCCCACCGCCCACTCTAGGAGCAGTCAGGGCAGTGTCGTGACTGACTGACTCAACCATCCTCCAGCCTCTGTCTTTTTTGCTTTTTGTGTGTGTGTGTGTGTGTGTGTGTCTGTGTGTGTGTGTGTGTGTGTGTGTGTTTGTGTGTGTGTGTGTGTGTTTAGGTGTGTGTGTGTAGGTGTGTGTGGGTGTGTTTATGTTTGTGTGTGTGTGTGTGTGTGTGTGTGTGTGTGTGTGTGTGTGTGTGTGTGTGTGTGTGTGTGTGTGTGTGTGTGTGTGTGTGTGTGTGTGTGTGTGTGTGTGTGTGTGTGTGTGTGTGTGATTGTGTGCGCACATTTGCTTTTGTGCATGTGTTGGTGTGTGTCCATTTGCCTGTGTATCTGTCTGTGTGGGTTTATTGGATGTTGTGTGTCTGTGTGTGTGTCGTGTTTGTCTGTGTGTATGGGACTGAGGTGTCTCCAGCTGAAACATTGCGGCTCTCCCTAGCATGTGATTGATGCATCACCTGGCCAATAGCCTGCTGACTGATTGCTCCTGCTGAATCAGTTTGGATCTATCTGGCTGTCTCAAGTGAGCCATTAAGGAGAGATGAAGAGATGGAGAAGGACATGGACAGACTATCAGACATCTAACGTCTGCAGAGAGAGAGAGAGAGAGAGAGAGAGAGAGAGAGAGAGAGAGAGTAAGGATAAGAGAGATGGAAAAAAAGAGAGGGAGAGAGAGAGGGAGAGGGAACGATAGAGGTAGAGAAAGGAGAAAGATGGTCAAATTTCTAACTTCTGCAGGCAGAGACCGAGAGAGAGTTAAGAGAGGGAGAGAGAGAAGCAGATATAGGGAGAAAGGAACAGTCAACCATCTAACTTCTGCAGATAGAAGAGAGTGAAAGAGAGAAAGTATGGGGAAAGTACAAAATGAAGAGGTAGATGTAAGGATGGACAAAGTATGGAGACATACCGACAGATTGAGAGAGAGAGAGAGAGAGAGAGAGAGAAAGAGAGAGAGAGAGAGAGAGAAAGCAGAGACAGAGAAGGGGAGTAATATGGAGAGAGTGATTTAGGGATATGGTGATGGACAGATAGTGAGGGGAAGATAAATGTAAGGAGAGAGAGACAGAGAGAGAGAGAGAGAGGGAAAACCCTATCGACTGGGGC
>NC_045169.1:14790464-14795464 GCF_900700415.2 Clupea harengus
CAGATCACTTAAATAGGAAGTTGGCGCGGTGGTTCTTTGCTTGAGCAAACCTCTCGATGACTTTGCTGTTAAAATCCACCAATCCATCAACAAACGGGTTTTCAGTCTCTGCTGTCCCATCGTGTTTCTTGTGAATGTCTTAATCCTTTTGTGTGGCGCCAAACGTTTCATTTCTAATTTATCTTCCAACGACAATGTACTAAATTGCACCCTCAACAACTAGTCTACATTATTCATTGTAGGCTGAATTAAAACACTTCCAAAATACTCGAAAACTAGCGATAACTAACTAGCAGTAACTTTTTTTGATCTGACTGTATGTTTTTTTTCTTCTTAGTCACGGGGTACAGGTCTCGCGGTTTTCGCATTATTCCAGTCTAGTAGCCAGGCAGATTTCGTGGGGCACATCTGAAAGTGCCCCACCGCTCAATGTTAACTTTGGCCTGTGTGGTTCACGCTCATTGGTGTTTCCATGGTAACGGTGGGGCAGCGTGGGTCGTTGCCCCACCGGAAAGGGAGGGACAGCGGAGAGCAGCATTTCACAGAGCAAGCAAACAGACAGAAAAACACACGAATCAAATTAGCCTACTCCAAAACAAGACTATAATGCTTGTGAGTCAAGTTTATTCACACACATATTCACGCTACTTTGCATAAAAAAAAATATATGTATATATATATTGCCGCAAAGTACGAATGTATTGAGCTTTCTGCACAACAGCGTCATCTGGATCTGGTAGGGCAGTGCCCCACCTGCCCCTAATGTAGAAACGCCACTGCCTGAATCATAGACTGTGCATTTAAGATAAGCCTCTAACCATGTAACCTTATGCTCTCAAAAGTAGATGAAAAAGGCTTACATGGCGACTCACTCACATTCAAAGACCTGTTGTTTATTCGTTGCTGTGAAAGAAGCCTAGCTTCCTCGTCAGCAGGGACCGTTTCTGTCTTGGTGTCGGTAACAGGAACGGCAGGGGGAGCCTCAGCGGACTGTAATGAGGCATGGGGGGGTGTTGTGTCCATATCAGTGACCAGCGTGTTTGCGCTACTTTGACAGCCATAGAAACCCCAGGCCTGTCAATCAAATGCTGAACTTTGACCCGGTGCTCTATGTACAGGCCTGTATGGACCTGCCTGTCATAAGGCACCGCATGGGTCTGTCACTCAGAGTGTGTGTGTGTGTGTGTGTGAGTTTGTGAATGTGGAAAGGGTGTTTAGGGTCTGTGTGTGTGTGCATGTGTGTGTGTGTGTGTGTGTGTGTGTGTGTGTGTGTGTGTGTGTGTGTGTGTGTGTGTGTGTCTTTGTGTGTGTGTGTGTGAGACAGAAAGAGTGAGTGTGTGTGTCTGTGTGTTTGTATGAGACAGAGAGAGGGTGTGTGTAAGGAGTACTGAGGGTGTGGTTGTATGTCTATGTTATGTGTAGACAGGGTGTCAAGACTATCTGTGTGTGTGTGTGTGTGGTGTATGTATTTGTGTCCTGAGAATCTGTTTTTAAGAGCCAGACCTTAAAGTAGTCTTGAACCAGGACATATTGATGACAGCACGAGAAGTTGAAGGATTTGATATATCAGATGGGCCATCTGAAGGAAAAGAGAAACAGTTTATTTTCAAATGTACTCTGGACGTGATGAACGTTTGCCATCGCGGGCTTGGCACGGTTCAGAATGAGTGACAGTTTTTGATTTGCATCCCCATTTATTTTGGACACTCTCCACTGATTTGCTACGTCTCTAGCCAAAAGCCCGCTGGGAGAGAATAATTTGCTCAGTACTTCCTCTGGAAGGGTGTTTTAGTCGTACCCTCAATTGTGCAGAGATTTATTGCAACTGTATTTTTTTTCTTTTTTGTGTAATGAACCGGTCTCGACTTCAACTGGTTTGTGGTGTAAGTGGACCGCGTTTGGGTTACGTAACTCCGGTCCATGCCAGTCCCTGTCCACTCTCCGCTCATGAAGTCTAAAAAGACTGCTTCTGTCAAGCCTAATTCCTTCCCTTGTCCTGAGCACTACTGTGTTGGTCAGAGATGGATGGGGTGGGGGGGGGGGGGGACGGGAGAAGCTCACAGTCGCGTGGTTTTCACGCCGTGTGAAAAGACACTCTGAGAGCATCAAAGACGCTCCGCATGTTCATTGCAGTAATTCCCTTCGCTTCAGAAGTTCTTAATTTGCAAACGCTATACCAAATATTTGGACTGTACGGGATCCGTCTGCAAGACATACGGTTTTTCTCTCTGTGTGCTTGGATGTAAAGAGATATATTTCTCTCTCTCTCTCTCTCTCTCTCTTGGTATCCTGTGGTGGTTTGGACTCGTCCCAGACTGAAGCTCAGCCCTTTGAGTTTATTTCAGATATCATCACACACACACACACACACACACACACACACACACACACACACACACACACACACACACACACACACACACACACATTGAAATGCGTTCAAATCCAACCGTGCGCAGTTGGTCATCGAGATAGACAGTAGTGGCCAAGCCAGTGTCCTTAGCAGTAATGAGGTTTTCCAGGGCATTTATGGAAAGCCAGCTCTCCCACACACACACACACACACACACAGACACACACACAGACACACACACACACACACACACACACACACACACACACACACACACACACACGCACGCATACACACACACAGCTCTCCCCTGCTCCGCTGTGCCTCAGTGTTGCCTTCTGACTGTTGGAAAAACAGAAATGTCGGCCTTTAAAGAGCGTAATTAGTTCTGGGGAGAATAGACACAGAGAGACGGACACAAATATGCTGAGATGAATCAGTATGAAAATGAAGCCAGACACCCCGCAGCTGTTTGCTTATATGAAAGAGAGGGAAAGAGAGAGAGAAAGTAAAGGAAAGAGAGAGAGATTGAAGAGAGCGAGACAGAGAGGAAGGGAAAGAGAGAGAGAGAAAGTATGAGAGCGAGAGAGAGTGAAGAGAGAGAGAGAAAGTAAGGAAAAGAGTGTAAGAGAGAGATGGTGAAAGACAGAGAGAGAGAGAGAGAGAGAAAGGGAAATAGAGAGAGTGAATAGAGAGAGTAAGGGAAAGGGAAATAAAGAGAGTGAGAGTGAGGGAAAGAGTGTGAGAGAGGGATGGTGAAAGAGAGGAGAGTAAGAGAGAGAGGCTATGAAAGAGAGAAAAAGCTTTAGAGACGGAGAAAGTAAGGGAAAGCGAGAGTGAGAGACGGTGAAAGAGCGACTCGAGGGACAGAGTTAGAGAGAGAGAGCGAGAGAGAGAGAAAGAGGAATCGAGAGAGGAAATTATACAAGCCGACAGCGTTCTTTTAAGCGCAATTAAGCTCCATTTGCTAAATGGCCAGGGATGCACTACCCACAAGCCTTCCTGAAGCATTGTGGCACTGATGAGTCTGCTGTGGAGACAGACTCACACACACACACACACACACACACACACACACACACACACACACACACACACACACACACACACACACACACACACACACACACACACACACACACACACACACACACACACACACAAACACAAACACACAATTAGCAATGTGGCCCTGATGAGTCTGTTGCGGAGATTGTCTGCTGTGCGCTTTTAAAGGCAGCCACCCATTAGTCTGCTGCTGAAGTGGAGTTGACTCGGGGAGAGACAGACTCACACACACACACACACACACACACACACACACACACACGCACACACACACACACACACACACACACACACACACACAAACACACACACACACACACACACACAGACACACAGACACACACACACTCGGGGAGAGACTAGAGACTTGCTAGTTGAGTTGACTCGAGGAGAGTCAGACTCATACACACACACACACACACACACACACACACACACACACACACTTGTGAGTGGAGTTGACTCGGGGAGAGTCAGACCGTCGTGGCTGATTACGGGAGCGGGGAGAAGCTGTCCTGGTGGTGCACTTTGATGTAGAGTGAGAACGGGGGAAGGTCTGGTGTCTCCTCTCTCCGTCTGCTTCTCCAGCAGCAGGGTGGATTGAGAGAACGTGGGTCTGTTTTCACCCACTTCAGTGGGATTTGTGAGGGTTAGGGTTATTTGAGGTCAAGCAGGTAGAAGGGTCAAACTGAATTTGTAGTGTACGTGTATATACTGTGTCACTATTTCACTACTGTGTATTTAGAAGAAAAAAAAAATGTACTCTTGAGAGTCGTGGCTGTCTAGTATGCAGTATGCAGAGGACATAGACAAACACTGTCCTGCCCTATCTGTGGGACAAATAATCATTATTAACCCCTCTATCTCTCTCTCTCTCCCTCTCTCTCTCTCTCTCTCTCTCTCAATCCATCTCTCCATCTCTCTCTCTCTCTCTCTCAATCATCTCTCTCTCTCTCACACAATCCATCTCTCCCTCTATCCCTCTCTCAATCTATCTCTACCCCTCTCTCTCTCTCTCTCTCTCAATCCATCTCTCCCTCTATCGCTCTCTCTCAATCTATCTCTGCCCCTCTCTCTCTCTCTCTCTCAATCCATCTCTCTCTCTCTCTCAATCCATCTCTTCCTCTCTCTCTCTCTCTCTGTGCAGCGGTGCCCTTCCCCCCCAGTCACCGTCTGACGGCGAAGGAGGTGTTCGACAGCGACGGCAAGCCCAAGGTGGACGTGCTGAAGGGCCACCTGACCAAGGAGGGGCGCGTGGAGGAGGCGGTGGCCCTGCGGCTCATCGGCGAGGGCGCCACCATACTGCGCGCCGAGAAGAACCTGCTCGACATCGAGGCACCTGTCACAGGTAGGCACGTGTATCACTAATGAGTCTCTGTGTGTGTGTGTGTTGGGGGGGGGGGGGTTGTTGTTTGTGTGTGTTGGTCTGTTGATTATATTACAAAGATAAATCAATGGTTTCAGTCTGGATATAGATGCTTTATTTGTGTGAGTTGTTTCATGTTTGTATGTATGTATGTATGTATAAATGTGCATTCATGTGGGTGTGTGTGTGTGTGTGTGTGTGTGTGTGTGTGTG
>NC_045169.1:14805464-14810464 GCF_900700415.2 Clupea harengus
GAAAATAAACTCTGCAGGCCTCCTCCCTCCCTCTCTCCCTCTCCTTCTCCCTCCCTCCCTACCTCCCTCTCCTCCTCCCTCCCTCCCCTCTCCTCCTCCCTCCCCTCTCTCCCTCCCTCCTTCTTCGTCAGCAGTAAATGAACCCTCCATCTCTGGCGCAGCCATTTACACCTTTGTGCTGCGAGGACCTTTCACTGTGCCAGAACAAAAAATCTATAGCACAAGATACACACACAAACACACACACACACACACAAACACACACACACACACACACACACACACACACACACACACAGTCACACAGAGAACAGATCTATGGCGGTCTGAAAGGATCACAGAATGCCTCGGAGGCTGTAGCTGGTCTTCCCTAGGGGCAGGCCTAACACTAATTACTCTCTGCTGTGGTCCACTGAAACGTGCTAATTGGAAGGCTCCAAAATGATGTTGCTTACTGTGGTAAACGTGACACATGCACGCCAACACAAGACACAAGAGTGTCTGCATTGCATTGCCTACTCCTCGGATCTCTCAGCTATGCGATGCCCTCGTCTGGTCACCAAGGTGTGTGTGTGTGTGTGTGTGTGTGTGTGTGTGTGTGTGCCTCTAGCTGTCGGGAGGAAAGCAGCTGAGGGTATGACAGAGCTGTGGGAGGAAGGGTGTGTGTGTGTGTGTGTGTGTGTGTGTGTGTGTGTGTGTGTGTGTGTGTGTGTGTCTGGTCACCAGGGACTCCCTTAATTGAGACGCTCCATTAAGGACTTATGTGGGCTCAGCACAGCCTGTCAGTGATGGATGGATGGGTAGACGGATAGATAAATGGCTTGATGTTGAAACGCACACACACACACACACACACACACACACACACACTGTTCGTCTAGTGGAGGAGAAGGAAATGCAGAGCTTGTCTGGTCCCTGGGGAAGTCGGTTAGGAGAGGCTGCCGGTGTCCGTGGCGATGCGATGCGACGCGCCGGTTTGGCAGTGCTGGACAGCAACAGCTGTAACAACACAACAACACACCGCTGCCAAGAAAGCACTCCCCAAAATAACTACACACATATACACACACACACCCACACACACCCAACACTCACTCTCGGGTGTGTCTACCCCACTCAAAGCGACCAATGGCATATCGTCTGTAATGGGTGAATCTCCCTTTATAGAATTCAATTACCATCCTATGAATAAGAAATAAAGCCACTGATTTATGCCAAGGCACACGAAAGAGACACAGAGTGAGAGAGAGAGACAGAGAGAGACAGAGAGAGACAGAGAGAGAGAGACAGAGAAAGAGAGAGGGAAACAACATGAACGAGAGAGAGAGAGAGAGAGAGAGAGAGAGAGAGAGAGAGAGGGAAACAAGATGAACAAGAGAGAGAGGGCGGCGCCGCCGTGGAAACAAGCCTTTGTCTGCCGTGGCGACGTTTGCTTTGCGATGACATTTTGACAGAAGTGTGGTGAGGCCAGCGTTCTGTTTTGTTTTTGTTTTTTTTCTCTCATTAAATATAATTTACATGTTGTTCTACACACACACACCATGTTGTTCTAAGCCGCTGCAGGGTGACTGAAATGAGCTAGTACAGCTGATTTAATGCGCCACCATCCCCATAAGGGCTTGTTCGCTCTCTGCTCAACTGACATCAAACACTCAAACACTCTCAGGATCGACACACAGACATAGGGACACACAGAGCAGGAGACAGACATAGGGACACACAGACATAGGGACACAGACACAGGGACACAGACATAGGGACACACAGACATAGGGACACACAGACATAGGGACACACAGAGTAGGACACAGACATAGGGACACACAGACATAGGGACACACAGAGTAGGACACAGACATAGGGACACACAGAGCGGGACACAGACATAGGGACACAGACATAGGGACACAGACATAGGGACACACAGACATAGGGACACAGACACAGGGACACAGACATGAATGAATGATGAAACACATACACACACACACACACACACACATACACACATACACACACACACACACACACACACACACACACACATGGCTCTTACACTCCGCCCTTACTTAACGGCTTTACATCAGACATCAGAACACACAGAGATCTCATTCACACTACAAATCCATATATCCTCACACCTATACATGTGTGTGTGTGTGAGTGGGAGTGTGTGAGTGTGTGTGTGTGTGGGTGTGTGGGAGAAGTTAAACCGCTTTCTCGGGAGATTTCTAACCTTTAAAACGCGTCGGTGTCATGGGTAGAGTCAACTCCAGTATTTTAAATGTCATGCCGTGTGCGTGTGGTCGAGTGTGTGTTTGAGAGTGTGTTTGTGTGTGTGTGTGTGTGTGTCATGCCGTGTGCGTGTGGTCGAGTGTGTGTGTTTGAGAGTGTGTGTGTGTGTGTGTGTGTGGTGTGTGTGTGTGTCATGCCATGTGCGTGTGGTCGAGTGTGTGTGTTTGAGAGTGTGTTTGTGTGTGTGTGTGTGTGTGTGTCATGCCGTGTGCGTGTGGTCGAGTGTGTGTGTTTGAGAGTGTGTTTGTGTGTGTGTGTGTGTGTGTCATGCCGTGTGCGTGTGGTCGAGTGTGTGTGTTTGAGAGTGTGTTTGTGTGTGTGTGTGTGTGTGTGTGTGTGTGTGTGTGTGTGTGTGTGTGTGTGTGTGTGCAGGGGCGGCCCTAGCACATTTGGCGCTCTAGGCGAGCTTCACTCCTGGCGCCCCCCCCCCCCCCCCCAAATAAAAAATATTTTTTTCCCCCACGAAAACGGAATTGCAACTTTCAAACGCCATTTTGCCCTGTAAGACTGCATTTCTTTCACATAAACACAACAACGATCGCGACGATGAACAAACATTAATTCAAGAACAAATCACTGAGAAAATGTCATGCCTGTGCTGGACTACGCTCCGGCCACGCCCCCTCTTCAACTGTTTATGGACACACACACACCTCCACGTCATCTTCCCAATCGCCTGCAAATAATGTTTTCTTAGTCTTCTAAAAGTGAATCTAAAATGATATAACAAAAGTCTGTATTATCATTAAATGTAGAGCTAATGTAATAGCTCTATTATGTAGTTATTAAGCATTTTGGTGTGTTTGGACAGCCTGACATTTTTTAATTCCAAGATGCATAGCTCTTGATTAGTTGAATCATGTCTAATTAAACTGGCTAGCTCGCTCCACCAAAACTAAAGCTGTCCAAATTTGATTACTCAAATTTGTATGACGCAAAATGACGCAAATTGCAGTACAGCTGAACTTGAACTGATGTTTCGACTGAATTGCAATAACAAGGAACGTCACAAGTCACTGGCTAGCTAGCGTTAGCTAACTAGCAAGATTACATACAATCCATTCGCTAAAGTTGACAATAGGCTACAACACTTGGATTTTTACCAGTATTCCTCACTTGTTGACAAGTTGCCGTGTTTGGCTTCCTTAATGGGTCTGCTATGCAACGAGTAAGATATGTGTAGTGTTGTTGCACTGGCTATTGGCTTTATATGTGCGCCCCTATTTTAATCATGTCTTTTTTTGTATAATGTAGAATAAATGGACATATCATTTTTGATATACCCGCCTCTGTAAAATCCTTAAAGAACTATGTGACAGGAAGTAGGAAAACTTCCAATGATAAGGTACATCTTTTCTTCTTAACTCCACTAAAGTGCCGGGGGAAATTCACGCATTCCTGAACGTTTTCTTATCTGGAATTCATTCTAGGCTAGAACAGGATTTAAGGATTTACCTTTCTCCTTGGCACGTTTCTCTTCTTCTTCCTTTCTTTTCTTTAAATTGCGCCCCGGATGGCTTTTGCCTCTTCATTATTTTGTTCTTCAAAGTGTCTTGAACACACACGCACTCTAACCAAACGCCTCACTGTGCTAGCATGTTCTGACAACACCAAGGACATATGTAGGCTACCCCTTCCATTTTACCCTGTTAGATTTTTTTTTATGTCAAAATATTGGTTGGAGATATAGAAGGGGGCGCAAAAAAACTCTGTCCAGCAAAAAAAAAAACACAATTCTTGTTTTTTTTTTTTTGCTGGGCGCAGTTTTTTGCGCCCCCCTCTGAGTGGCGCCCTAGGCGACCGCCTATACCGCCTGTAGGAAAAACCGCCCCTGTGTGTGTGTGTGTGTGTGTGTCATGTCGTGTGCGTGTGGTCGGGTTAGGGTTGTCACGATACCAAAATTATGACTTCGATACTATACCTGCCAAAATATCACGATACCCGATACTTACTATATGATACCACATATACGATACGATACCACAAATACGATACGATACTGGTATATTTATCTATGATAGTAATAAACAAAACATCTGTAAGGTTCCCTTTTTTACCAGCTTGTTCCTGCCCAGCTTTTTGAACACTTAACAAATGGCATTCATATTAGTATTAGCCCACAGCAAGATATTAATGAAAACTACATGGTGACATCATAGCATTGATTATACACGGCTATGTAGACCTATTGTCCGTATCTGACTACATAGTTATTTCCATAAGTATGAATTACATAATTTTACAGATGAGTGTTTGAGGTGGAAAAAAACCTAAAGCTATGTGGGTTGGGTACATTAAAGATGGACACATAATTAAAGGGCAATTTCTCCCCTTTATTGAAAAACAACAATGAAAAACATGCCACCAAATACCTTTGCACCATTACACACATGCCATTATACTATGGCGAACAATGGGACAGCCTGTCTGTCTGGTAGAATTTTGAATTATGAATATTCACACTTGTTGCAACTTGCAACTATTGCAATTGTTTATGCACTTATTACAACTGAACTATTTACACACTTTACAAACTATTTACACACTAACAGAAACACTAACTCTATAAATTAACTGAAATGCATTTTGTGATGGTCTTGTTAGCAACTGAACATGTCCTAACAAAAAAATGATAATAGTCATGACGATAATGTGCATTGTCTCATTTTCTGGACAGTTCTTTTGCCAGATGAAGCCACTTGCTT
>NC_045169.1:14817964-14822964 GCF_900700415.2 Clupea harengus
GCCATGTAATGTGGAATATTGGGCTTGAACCTCATTCCCTCATTCCCTCCCATTGAAAACGCAACCTTAAGGATTTGGAGAGGATCTGCAAAGAGGAGTGGACCAAAATCCCTCCTGAGATGTGTGTAAACCTGGTGACCAACTACAAGAAAAGTCTGACGTCTGTGCTTGCCAACAAGGGTTATTCCACCAAGTACTAAGTCATGTTTTGCTAGGGGTTCAAATACTTATTTTCTGCATCAAATGCAAATAAAGTCATAAATGTTATAAAATGCAGTTTTCTGGATTTTTTTGTTGATATTCTGTTTCTCACTGTTAAAATACACCTACTATTACAATTATAGATCACACATTTCTTTGCAAGTGGCCAAACTTGGGAAATCGGCAGGGTTTAAATACTTATTTTCCCCACTGTATATGTATGACCCCTGTATGTATGTGTATGATGACTGTATGGAGGCCTTTGACTGGGTGTGTGTGTGTGTGTGTGTGTGTGTGAGAGTGTGAGAGAGTGTGTGTGTGACCATGTCTCCTCTGTGGTCCTCATAGGTAGGATTAAGTATTCGGAGCGTGTGTATGACGCCTGTATGGATGCCTTTGACTGCCTCCCCCTGGCTGCCCTCATGAACCAGCAGTTCCTGTGTGTACACGGTGGCCTGTCCCCAGAAATCACCAACCTAGACGACATCAGGAAAGTACGTATGCCTACACACACACACACACACACACACACACACACACACACACACACGCACACTATGTGAGTGAGTTGTAGGACTTAGCCATAAAGTTGAGTACACTAACTAATGGCTTACTCTCTGCATTATAAATCTCTTAATTACCATTGCTTAATTGCAGCACACTCCCAGACTCTTACTCACCAAGGGCTTTTGTTTATTTACTCATGAACTCATGTACTCATACATGTAATTATTGGTCATTAAGGGCCACTTTGGGTAAAGTGCCACCAAACATCTTTCTCCTCCTCCTCTCCAAAGTGCATATCTCCAAGTTTGAGGCTAATGCCTGACGTGGTCCAAGCTCAAATATCAGCTTCATTCCTAGTCATTAAAGTGTTACCACCCCAACGCCAGTCAGTGCAACCACTCAAATCCCACAAAGACTGCGAAGCTGAGCTGACCACAGGTGGGCATATGAAGCTGACCATAGGCGGGCATAAGAAGCTGACCATAGGCCGACATACGAAGCTGACCATAGGCGGCATACGAAGCTGACCATAGGCGAGCATAAGAAGCTGACCATAGGCCGGCATATGAAGCAGACCATAGGCAACAGCCAGCATGGCCTCCCTCCCTCTCACTCCTAGAGCCAGAATGGCCCCCCTCCCTCTCACTCCTAGAACCAGCATGGCCTCCCTCTCTCTCTCTCAGAGGTATGGCTTGTAATCAGTCTCTGATGAGCCCCTTTGAGAAATATTTAAGCCTTCAGCTTCTGCAATTTCCCCAGATTCAATAAAGCCAATTGGATTCCTGCACCGCAATCTCCAGCTCACTCTAATTGAATAGGGTGCGTAACAGGACCCTGTATTAGTTGGACTATCTCTCTCTCTCTCTCTCTCTCTCTCTCTCTCTCTCTCTCTCTCTCTCTCTCTGTCTCTCTCTCTCTTTCTCTTTCTCTCTCTCTCTTTCTCTTTCTCTCTACCTTTGTTCCCTCTCTCCCCCCTCTCTGTCTCCCTCCCTGTTTATTTCACTCTCTTTCTCTTCACCCCATGTCCTGTCTTTCTCTCTCTCTCTCTCTCTCTCCCTCAATATATTTCTCTCTTGCTGTGTCTCTCCCTCCAAAATGGTTTCTGTGCACCCATAGCTGTGGGGAGAAGGATTTTCTCCTGATTAAACTGTGGAGTCTGAGACACCATGAAGACGCTCCTGAAAACTACAAATTAAAAGACCCTCTCTGGGCTTTCTTTCCCTGACATCCATTTGGCCTTCTAAAGAGAGAAAGGGGCTCAATCCAAACTGTGACTCCCTTTATAACTTTCATTTCATTCCTGATTTGACTGTACTGTATGCTTCCCTAAAGTGTCCTTCCTGGCCCACCGTAGAAACTAATCTGGAGTTGGAAGTAAACTTCTGTCAGGGATAATGGACATCAAGGCGTTTGGGGGAAGCAGAAAATAATGCACCGTTTGGGTGGTAATGCGGCCAGGATGTGAAGCCAAGTGGCCGTTGCACCCCGAAGTGTCCGATACACCCCGAAGTGCTCTATTTTCTGCTACTCAAACACCAGTCCATTATCCTACTTATACCGCATTTGCCACGCTTGTGTTTTGTTCATTTGCACATACAATTTCCCTGTTTTAATCGCTCAAACTGACTTTTCTCTTTTCTTTTTCCCTCACCTCCCCTCCCCCTCTCCTCTCCTCTCTTCTCCTCCACTCTCCTCTCCCCTCCTCTCTTCTCCCACCTCTCTCCTCTCCCCTCCTCTAACCCCCTCCTCTCTCCTCTCCTCTCTCCTCTCTCCTCTCCTCTCCTCTCCTCTCTCCTCTCCTCTCCTCTCCTCTCTCCCCTCCTCTCCTCTCTCTCCCCCTGCAGTTAGACAGGTTCAAGGAGCCCCCGGCGTACGGCCCCATGTGTGACCTGCTCTGGTCAGATCCACTGGAGGACTTTGGCAACGAGAAGACCCAGGAACATTTCACACACAACACAGTCAGAGGCTGCTCCTACTTTTACAGGTACACTCACAGACTACTATCTGAGGTGCCTACCTGCACATGGGGAGCGGTTGGGGGTTCAGTGTCTGCAGTCCTTTCCTGCTCACACACTCACACTACTCCTTCTGTCTGGGTCTCAAATTCAACATTTTTAAATTCACATTTGCTTTATTAGCATAACTGTTAGGATACCATCTCTCTGTCACACACACGCACACACACACACACACACACACACACACACACACACACACACACACACACACACACACAGACCCTCTGAGCTGATGATTGACAACTTGTGTCAGCCCTGGGGACTTAGGGCTAGGGCTTAGTGTTACTGCGCATAGCTTTGCCATAATTATGCTCAGAGATGTCCCTCATAAGTCATCCATATCTTAAACCCATGACACCAGATCAGTCCCTCATAAGTCATCCATATCTTAAACCCATGACACCAGATCAAGTGTAGTCCCCCAAGTCAAGATACTGGATTTGTTTATTTGGCAGAACTGATTCCAACCCAGATCAAAGTATTTTAGCAACACTAGCTGAGTGTGTGATGCTGATTTAAAAACACTCTCACACATGCACACACACTGAAATGTATTTGACCCTGATATGACCCTCATTTGACCCTGATCTGACCCTCATGTGGCCTGGACGTGATCTGGGTCACAGATCCGTATCTTGGGTTCTGCACAGATCCGTATCTTGGGCATCATTAACAGGCGTATTTGTTAGAACATTCATCCCACATCCCCAGTGCTAGTTTCCCTCTCACACACTGGAGTGGAATGGGGGGGACTCACACAAGCACTCAACATGCAGGTATTACACCATCCTCTGTCTGCAGTGCTTAATCAGAACACATTTGCAAATGACTCTTCCTTCCTGGGACGGCAGTGGCACTGCAGGAAGGTTCACCCTGAGAGTAATATCCACGTCTTTAAAAGGTGTTGAGTTCTTGAATAGCTGTGGTATATATGGAGAACGTGCTGCGGTATCAGAAAGAGAGAGTTGTGTCTTTGGGTTTATTTGGCCGTGGTTGGAGGAATGGCGGGTTCATTATCCTTTCGCCGTTTCAGTCCAGAATGCTTGTAAAAAAAACTATTTTTTGCTTACCTTGAGGAAAAAGAGAGCACATTGTTGCGTTTAACAAAAGCAGTTCAACCTTTCTCTCCGTATAAAAGCCTGGAACGTTGTCTTGAGGCGGAGACTTTCCCCTGGAAACTAGGGCTACATAGACGGGGAGGGTGACCTGCATGGGTCTGTGGCAGCCAGCCAGCCAGCCAGCCAGCCCAGCACACTGCAGTCACAGAGATGGGAGGAGGAGAGACATACACACATACACACACACACATACACACACACACACACACACACACACACACACACCACACACACGCACACACAAACACATACACACACACACACACAGACACACACACACAAACACACCCACACAAATACACACACACCCAAACATACACACACACACACACACACACACACACACACACACACACACACAAACATACACACACACACACACACACACACACACAGACACACACACACATACACACCCAAACATACACACACACACACACACACACACACACACACACACACACACCCAAACACACACACACACACACACACACTTGCAGTCCCAGAGATTGGAAGAGGAGAGACACACATACACACACACACATACACACACACACACACACACACACACACACACATACACACTTGCAGTCCCAGAGATGGAAAGAGGAGAGACACACATACACACTTGCAGTCCCAGAGATTGGAAGAGGAGAGACACACACACACACACACACACATACACACTTGCAGTCCCAGAGATGGAAAGAGGAGAGGCTGCATTAGATGACAAGTCTGCTGAAACTGCTGCCCTCGCTAGTTGTGTGGCCGCTAATGTGACCCCAACACACACACACACACACACACACACACACACACACCCACACAGACACACACACACATACACACCCAAACATACACACACACACACACACACACACACACCCAAACACACACACACACACACACACACACACACATACACACTTGCAGTCCCAGAGATTGAAAGAGGAGAGACACACATACACACACACACATACACAGACACACACACACACACAGACACACACACACACACGCACACACACGCACACACACGCACGCACAGACACACACGCACACTTGCACACATACTTATACTTAACAGCAGAATCTCCCAATGCCAGAGATGTGGCTGTACACTATGATATGTGAGCAAATACCAGAACTTCTTCCA
>NC_045169.1:14832964-14837964 GCF_900700415.2 Clupea harengus
CAAAACCGCTACTCAGAAATGGTTCATAACCAGTCCTAGAGGCATGAGCACATTGCACAAGGGACGATGATGGATGCGAAATAGTTTTGACTAGGCCGACAGCTTTAGTATTCTTTTTCAGCAACACTGGACATTCTGCCACTAAATGGCCAGGTTTCCTGCAATAGAAACAGGCTTGATCTACACTACTGTTAGTCCACGTCTGGTCGTAATGACCTGACTGAGAGTCCTCGGACTTCTGCTTATCCCTGAAGGATATGCGATGGGTCAGAGCAAACTCATCCGCCAAGACAGCAGCTTCCCGCAAGGTGTTAACCTGGCGCTCGTTTAGGTAAGTCGTTACAGCCGAGGGAAGACAGTTTTTAAATTCTTCGACCAGGATTAATTCCCATAATTTTGCCTGGCTGTCTACCTCCCTAGCAGAGCACCAGCGATCGAACAGCGTCTCTTTCTCACGGGCAAACTCCAGATAAGTCTGGCGATCGCCCTTCCTAAGACGCCTAAAGCGCTGTCTATACGCCTCTGGGACCAGTTCGTATGACCGCAAAATAGATGCCTTCACAAAGTCATAGTCAGCACTCTGCTGAATGGACAGTGAGGCATACACTTCTTGCGCACGGCCAACTAAAACAGACTGAATAAGCAGCGGCCAGACATCCTTAGGCCACTTCAGTGTTAACGCCACCTTTTCAAAGTGCGGAAAATACCGCTCCACGTCCTTTTCCACAAATGGTGGAACCAGCCTTATGTGCCTACTCGCATCAAAGGAGTCGCCAGTAGTTGCCAGATCAAGGTTATCGGTTCTAGCCTTGAACTCTAACTCCCTGAGCTGTAACTGATTCTCGGCAACTTTCAACCGGATGGCTTCCCTCTCATTGTCTAACTCCTTCTCACGGACAGAGAGCTCTTTTAGGCGCACCGCCTCTCTCATGTCCATCCGTGGCAAGGTTCCCTTCTCTATTAGGTGAGGTAGCAACACAGACTTAATTGTGTGCTTTAAGCGCTTCTCAGTAGCAGACACTTTTATTTTAAATATATCCGCTACCTCCAGCAACTCATCCTTTGTGAGGCGATGGAATGCCTCCTCTGACGGATCCTCCTCGAACTGTTGTGCCATGGTGACACAACACAAACAAATACACAAATACACAAAATGTCGAACTGGCTGCTACAGGACGACAACACTTCACGAAGTGGCCACTAAATTCTCCACAAAAATGACCACAGGCTTGCTCAACCGTGCCAAAACACGCCACACACACTTAACAGGGAGGTCTAAGGTTTAGACCAACGAATGGGCAACAACCCGAAAAACTCACTAACACAGCTAGTCTTACCTGTCTAGACCTACCTGTAGCACCGCGATCGCGCAATGCAAACTACACAAAACACTTAAGCGACGTACTAAACCGTACCTGTGTGACTGGGTGGTTCGTGCTGCCCCACAACCCCTACCTACAAAAAGAAAAAGATCACTGATCCCTCTTGCTGATCTTCAGTGGGTTCCCTGCCCGGTATTGATTCGTCAGCTCGTAGGGGCGCAGCAGACCAATTGCGTAGGCAACTGCCTCCCCTCGAAGACGCACACGACCAAGGATGACCACCAGAAAACAACAAACTAAAATAATAAATTGACGGAATCTGCCCGCCCGGCGTCTGCTCCGCACGTTCCGCACACAGTCACAAGCTTCAGGTACTTACCAAAGTCGCTGTCTACTAACCTAGGCCTATCGTCTCCTACCAACTCTAAAGGTTCTTAAACAAAGGACGAAGACCCCAAATGTTACAAACCAGCTACTCTGATATGCAACAAATTAAGAACAAACAGAATGGGCTCGTGTCTAGGGGGGTTTTAATAAACAAAAAGGCGATATCGAACAGAGAATTTCAAAGACAAAGTAGGACGACGAGGAAGGCCAAATAGCGTGGCGGCACGCAGTCGAAGGCGAGACCTTCTGGTCGGCGATCCCGGCCTTAAAACATATCGGGCTCCGCCCACGGCTGACAGGCAACACCTGCACACAATCAAAATAGTAGGCAAAGTAACAGACATGGAAATAAGGGAAAACAGCGACCCCTAAGGCAGGAGGACGTAACACACACACACGCACACACACGCACACACACACACCTTTGCCTTCAGCGTGGCCAATGAAAAGTGATGGACTGAAACCACAACACTCGCTAAGTGTTCCTGCCATTTCATGCCCTGAGTGGAAATGGTCTGTTACCATGGCAAAGTGTGTGGGAGAAAGAAAGGTGATGTATGAGAAAAGTATGTATGAGTGGGTGGTCGTGTGTGTGTGTGTGTGGGGGGGGGGGGGGGGGGGGGGTGGGTTGGTGGGTGTGTGTGGCTTACTTTGCATACAAAAGGCTACTGGCAGACCATATGCCTCCTGTGGATTGTGTGCATCCGTCTTTGTATGTTTTTATTTATTTTTATGTGTACAAGTAGGGCACAAGGACACACACACACACACACACACACACACACACACACACACACACACACATACACATTTGACACTACATCCTCCAAGAGCTATTGCATTATATTGAGGCTTGAGAGCAAAATCACTATTCTGGAGTAATGTACTATCTGTGAATATTCACTGATATGCACTGTATCGAGTCATAGTGCACCAGATACAGTACATAGATGCAGTGGCCTATGGTGTTCAGTCTAAGGCAGTTTGAAGTGGAGGTGGAGGTGGAGAACAGAAGCTCGTCTCGTCTCATCTCATCTCTTTGTACTCTGGATTTTAACCCTGTTAATTTGGCAATGCAAAACATTTTATGGCAATAAAACTCACTGAATTGAAATGTAATTTAAGCATGGATGCTTACTGGCTCTGCATGTCCAGGTAACCCCTGACCCACTAACTAGGCTCCACAGGCGGAGTGTGCACTAACTAGGCTCCACAGGGTGTGCACTAACTAGGCTCCACAGGATGTGCACTAACTAGTCTCCACAGGGTGTGCACTAACTAGTCTCCATAGGGTGTGCACTAACTAGTCTCCATAGGGTGTGCACTAACTAGGCTCCACAGGTGCTCTTGCACTAACTAGACTCCATAGGCGGGGTGTGCACTAACTAGGCTCCACAGGGTGTGCACTGCCTTGAGGAGTTCACAGAGACCCTGTTTACTCCCAGGCTGGACTGGGAACCTGGAATGGGCGGTTCACCCAGAAACCAAAACACATCTATAATTTACGTGTTGACTTCTCCCTTCACTGGTGGGTGTGCCTGTGTGTCTGTTTGTGTGTGTGGGTGGGTGTGTGTGTGTGTGTGTGTGTTGATTTTTTCTTGCTCCAAAAACAGCGATCTGTAAACATTCCGTTTGCACATCCAGCTGAAACGTTCCAGACAGCGAGGCAGGTTGCCCCTTTTTAAAAAAAGAAAAGAAAACACAACCTCAAATCAAACTGCTCCCCCCCCCCCCCCCCACCTTTAGTTGCTGCTGCTGACCCAGACCCATTTCAGTTTTCCAGAGAAAGTGAATTGGGTTGAGCGTGTGGGATAATGTTTGACTGGTCTTTAGGAATGTTTACCACAAGAGCGCCCGGCCCACTTCAGACAGCGAGCGACTGAACAAACCAAGCGGACTCAGGATCGGACACGGACTCGGACAAGTGTTATTTTTAAGTCCGCCGCCCCTGGACTGAAAGGTCACCTCAACTGCAGTGTGATCCCGGAGGCTCTCATCAAGATCAAGTTTTCAACGGCATAGAAACTAAAACTGGAAAGATTGACCATTTTAAATCTTTAAAGCAGGAATCAACCCCCATCCCTCATAGTGTGTTTGATACTCACTGAACTATTAGTAATGCATTTAGTACACACTGAACTATTAGTAATGCATTTCGTACACACTGAACCATCATTGTGTTTTTGCCATTATTCTGTCAGGTGCCCCCCCCCCCCCTAGGCATTTGGCACTACTTCTTTTGGTATTTATTCTTTGGACATTTAATATTCCACAACTTCACTCAGTGTTTTTCATCTTATCTATAGGATCCCACTCCTACCTAGTAAGGGAAGTGTGTGTAATTATCGTCATATTACATAAAACATATTACTTAATGAGAATTTTTTATAATTAAGAGGCACCATTAAAAAAGGATTACATGTTATTAGCAGAATGCTGCAGGTTTAATTTGGTCATATATGGAAATTCCTCTGCAATATGTATGCAAATGGGAGAAGACATGAAGGGACGTTGATTTGTGGAGGCTGAGCTCTATTCATGTATTCATTTTATGCCTGGTTTGTTTATGTATTTATTATGTCTCTTGAATTTATTCATTCATTTTTTTATTCATAGAGGCTCGTGAGAAGCGGGGTAGTCTGGGTTAACCCTTTAGCTACCTTCCAAGCATTTTGTATGTTTTCTTTCTTTGGAGAACTCTGCATCTCTACATGCATTTACATTTACATTTACATTTTTACATTTAGTCATTTAGCAGACGCTTTGGTCCAAAGCGACGTACAAGGGAGAGAATAGTCAAGCTACGAGCAATAGAACCTATTGTAACAATAAATACTACTTTACATAAGAAATAGAAAAAAATTAAATAGAAAAGAAAAATGCATGCATATTTATTTATGGTCCAGACCTTACATAAACATCCCCTGACTGGACAGATCAAATATCCTCTATCCTAATGCCTTCATTATTTGTTTCACACACACACACACACACACACACACACACATACACACACACACACACACACACACACACACACACACACACACACACACATGTCTTATATGCATTGGTGTTGTTCTCTTGTGCAACTAACAACATGCAGGGATAAAGAGACCAGGAGTATTTATTGTGTGTGTGTGTGTGTGTGTGTGTGTGTGTGTGTGTGTGTGTGTGTGTGTGTGTGTGTGTGTGTGTGTGTGTGTGTGTGTGTGTGTGTGTGTGTGTGTGTGTGTGTGTGGGACAACATGCAGGGATAAAGGGACCATGAGTATTTATTGTGTGTTTGTG
>NC_045169.1:14847964-14860464 GCF_900700415.2 Clupea harengus
ATGAAAATCCTCCGTGGGGGAAAAAAAAGAACGAGTCGAGCTCAACCAGGAAGTTTGGCGTGTGTGTGTTTATGCGTCTTCTAAACTAAAGCTCCTGCGTCCTGTGAACCCCCCCGCCCCCCCTGGGTTGTGATTGACGTGGAGTCGTAGGGGAGGGGCCACGGCCATAGCGGACGTGCTGGGGAGCAGAGTGGAGTTCAGGTGATTTCCTGTCCAGGCATCGGTAGAACCGCAAAGCATCCTGGGACACCTGTGAGGGTGCACTGGGACTGCAGGCCGTGCTTCTACAGCCATGCTGTGTCCATCCACCCGCAGTTTTATTTAGCTTCCTTCTGTGTAGTGGGTGGCGGTGTCCCAGGGTGTGTGTGGCTGTGGGTTTCTGTGCGTGTGTGTGTGTGTCTCACGTGTGTGTGCGTTTTGTTTGTGTGTTTTGTGCCGTCTCAGCAGAAAGTGTGACACTAGCCGCTAAATATATTTTCTTTTTGCAGTCCTTTTTGTTTTGAAAGTGTGTGTGTCTGAGTGTATGTTAGTGTGTGTGTGTGTGTGTGTGTGTGTGTGTGTGTGTGTGTTAAGAGTGCGGGACCAAGGGGCTAGTGTGTGTTGTGTGTGACAGCTGTGTTCATCAGTAAATGGTAAAGTGGAGTCTTGTCTGCACGGTAAGTACACACACACAGTGGATCTGCGTTCCCACACACTTCCACATGTGGGGACCCCACAAGAACAATCTTAACAAAGGCAATGCCACTAGGTGGCGCTCTGCTCTGACCCACATAACTTCCCACGTGCTCCTCAGCAATAAGTGCAGCCTTTCTCCATGGTCCTAGTGCCCACCCGCTGGGCTGTCTGTGATTATGTGTTTATAATAATAGCTCTGGAAGTTATTTCTCTCTCCTATCTTTCCTTCTCTTCTCTTCTCTTCTCTTCTCTTCTCTTCTCTTCTCCTCTCTTCTCCTCTCTTCTCTTCTCTTCTCTTCTCTTCTTCGCTCCTCTCCTCTCCTCTCTTCTCTTCTCTCCTCTCCTCTCTTCTGTTCACTTCTCTTCTCTCTAACTGTAACTTAGACAGTGTTCTTCTCTCTAACTGTAATTTATCTCTATCTGTTCTAACAACATGTCATTTTTTCTTTATAATTATTTGCCCCTTTCTCCCTTCATTAGTGCACTTCTTTCTTTCTGTCTTTCCTCCCTCTCTCTTTCTCCATCTTTCTCTGTGATTTATCACTGTCGTCCGTCCCCTAGCAACAGGCTGTGTGAACGTGCATTTACAGACACGGTGCAATGAGAGACAGCGGTTTGCGCTAAAGACGAGCTGCTTTCTCATTTGTGGTGCTTCAGTGCTAGCCATCTCTTCCACTCTTCCGGACTCTTCTCTCTCTCTGCCTGTGGTTCACCAATGTGAAGCACCCTCGTCACCACCACCATTACCGCTCCCAAGCTCAGGCTCACTGAGATTAGAACCATTACCGCTCCCAAACTCAGGCTCAGTGAGATTAGAACCGTTACTGCTCCCAAACTCAGGCTTAGGCCTCTATTGGCTCAGTGAGATTAGAACGACCACAATGTTGTCACAACCCCCCAGACCCTCCCTGCTACACAAAGCACATGGAGATGTGACAAGGCATACAAAGCCAACCTACCTAACCCTATCCAAACAGAGCAACTACAACTGTCTAGGGTTTGATTCAGACTCTAGTCAACTCGGACCTGTTCGTAACACACCCAGTCCTGGCCGCGAACTTGCGACTGTGTCAGTGACATGTGTCATGTGCAGAGAGGTTATTCTTAGGTTATTATTACTGAGATATTCCTGAATTTGATAACAAATGTATGGATTATTCCCTTGGAATATCCGTATTATTCCCTTGGAATATCCATAACAATGAAGGGATCCTGTTTCATAGGGCATGTACCAGACTGTCTTGCACACCCACACCCACACCCACACCCACACCCACATGCCCACACACACACACACACACACAAATGCAGTTTGCACTGTCTACTTCTTCATCGCTCTCTTTCTCTCTGTCTCTCTATCACTCTCTCTGTCTCTCTCTCTGTCTCTCTCTATGCTGTCTGTCTGTCTCTGTGTGTCTGTCTTGCTGATCATTGACTTGTTTCCGGGGCAAAAACTGATGACTCCTTTGCTCCCCTCTTTCATTCGTTTTGCACACCTCCCCCCCCTCCCTCCCCCCGTCTTTTTCTTCTCTTCAGCTACTATTGAGGCCATAGAGTCTGAAGAAGGTAAATGGCTTGGGTGTCCTCTCTGTTGCTCTCTTCACAGTAGACAAGGGTGTCCCTTCAGTCCATTCTTTTATTCATTTATTTTGTTCCTCTGTAGTGTGTATCGAGTGTGTTGGGTGTTTGGGTTTTACAGTTATGCTATGTGACATTAGCCCCCCCTCCCCCCCTACAAAACAAAATTCACTAAGAAACACTAAGTAAGGATGAAATGAAATTATATTACAAACATGAACATGAAAACCATGTTTGGTTTAAAGGGGAACATGTTTAGAACGGGACTGAACGGAAGTCGGACATTCTACCTCATATTTTAAACTACCTCACAGATTGGTGCCATTGGAATCTGTATCATTAATATCACAGCATGTTTATGTGACCACGTAATGTCCACTGTGACTACCAGCTACTGCTTTTACAGCCTGGGAAGTCTCGCTACTACCTCGGCGAAACTTGCAATGTTGGTCTTGCAATCAGCTTTTGAGTTAGCTGTGTGATTCTCTCAGGTCTGTGATGTCACAAAGCCTCAGAGCCTGGAACCAATCAGAGCTCAATAAAGGCCAGAGTCTGTTGCTATCCGCTATGTTGTCTCTCCACATCATTGCACAGACTCGAGGCAAAGGTGCTCTTCAGAGAAAAAGAGATCTGTGTAGTTGTTCCCCTTTAAAGCAGTAAGATGGTGCAGTTGAGCTTAGTTTTTTGCACACATTTAGGGTCTTGTTGAGAGTCTCGAGTCTCTATTGTTGAGGCGTTCCAAACAGCCATGGTGCGACCATTAAAATCCAAGCCGCCAAAGAAAACACAAGCTGAGCGCATAACACGCAGCAAGAACAATCCCAACTGTCTGCCAAGTAGCGGTGGGGCTTGCCACTGTTTACTCTTTGCACTTCTGGTCAATTCCTCCCAAGCCAGAGATTGTGCTTTCACCCTAGAGACCCGTCTTTATTTGTTGGTCTGTTTGTTTTGTTGTATTTTTTCTCCATGTTGGTTCATCTGTGGCCCTGCTTCATGTGGTGTGTGTTTTCCCTGCTCTCTGTGATGCTGCTAATAACCTGTGTCCGACCTGTGCTATGCAGCAACTTCAGCCTCACCAAAAGCACCTTCACTCCCACTATCAAGTCAATTCGGGCCACAAAATGGCTTCCCAATCTATGGCCAGGGTATCCCGTAGCATCATCCAGCTCCTTCCAAAATTCCTGTAATAACACTCTCCCGATCCCCGTAAAATTTCACTAGATTGCTGCATGTTGAAAACAGGTGTAACAAGTGGTTAGCACCAAGTACTGTTGTATTCCTATATAATGGCTTAGTCCCCTTGTGTGGTAGTACGTTTTTAATTGTCAAAGTGCTACATATCCGTGGGCTACAGTCTGTGTTTCACTTCTTTTCTTTTTTTTTATTCGTTAATTTTAGTTTAGACTCCTTTAGTTAATGTCTCGGAAAGTAGATGAGAAAGAACAGAGCTTGGAGGGTTACAGAGTCATGTGGTTTTCTCTGGGCCTCCCGGCATCAGGAGTCCATGATTGTAATCCTGCTTCATAGTGAAAACCCCATTGCTTCATAATCCTCCAGGACCTGGACTTTCTGCACTGCTTCAGTAGGGCTGTAGCAGTTCTCCATCCGCCACTGTATAAAGTTGTGAAATGATGGTGAATTGTGTGGGTATCGTCCTTGTCCTACATGTGAGTCAGTCCCCCGTTAGTTGTGACATGATGGTGAATTGTGTGGGTATCGTCCTTGTTTTACATGTGAGTCAGTCCTCCTTTAGTTGTGACATGATGGTGAATTGTGTGGGTATCGTCCTTGTTTTACATGTGAGTCAGTCCTCCTTTAGTTGTGACATGATGGTGAATTGTGTGGGTATCGTCCTTGTTTTACATGTGAGTCAGTCCCCCGTAAGCATTTCACAACAAGCATTATTAATTAATGCAAGTTTTTAATGCCTTAAACCCTTACAACCAGGAAGGTCAGACGTATGTTTGTTGTTCAGCGATGACAGTGAGAACAATTATGTAAATTATGTAACTGTCCTTCATGTGGTGTGTCACAACCGCACTTGAAGTCATTGGTGTTGATTTTTTGGTACCAGAAAGTTATTTTGAGAAATGTCGCTAATAAGACACTCAAGCTAAAAGTCATCCATTCTATTAACTCAACTCTCTCTCTCTCTTCCTTTCTCTCTTTCTCTCTCTCTGTCTCTCTTCACCCACTGCCACTATGCAGCCATCAAGGGCTTCTCTCCTCAGCACAAGATCTCGAGCTTCGCGGAGGCTAAGGGCTTGGACCGCATTAACGAGCGAATGCCCCCGCGCCGTGACGGCCTGCCGTCCGACGCCAGCCTCAACTCGCTCAACAAGGCGCTGTCGTCCGAGACCAACGGCACCGAGGGCAAGGGCAGCGGCAGCAGCGGCAGCAGCAACATCCAGTGAGGCGCGGCAGGGGGCGCTAGATAGCCACTGGAGTTTGGCGTATCGCGGCAGGATGCCCCCCTCACCCCACACCCCCCTTCATCGCTTCTCTCCCTGGTGTTGGTGGGGTGAGGGGGGTGGGGCGGAGGGGTGCTGGGTATTTGAGACTGGAGGGTTTGGAAAGACAGGCATGAAAAGCATGGGAAACAGCATTAAATAAAATGAGAGAGAAAAAAATGAAAACGGCAACAACAACAAAAAAATGCAGGGGTGATGCGTCACTTTCAAGTCTTTGAATATGCCTTTAAAATACATCAACTACAAAAAAAGGAGAGAAAAAACTATATTGCTTGTAGAAACCATAAAAAAAAAAGTAATCGCTGGTTCACTCTTTTCCAAGCGGTCAGGGTGGGGAGGTAGGGGTTTGGTGATGGTGCATGGCTGAGCGGCGAGGTTGATGGAGATCTTAACTGGGAATCTGGCTAGTAGCCGCCTCTGGCACGGAACCGGTTCTCGTCTGGCACTGACCTGGCTCGATCTGGGCCCGCTCTGAACCGGATGCACGCCAGAGGCGGCTGCTGTCGGGCAGGTTTTTACAGATGGCCTTCACTGAGATACTGGACATGGAAATTTTGTGTAACTTCTTACTAACTATTGTTCGTTTACAAAAATACAGCACTAAAAATGGACAAAACATGAAAACAAAAAATGTTTTTAACATATAAAGGGTGTACAAACTAAATAAGGACTATTTATTGATAAAGTTTTTTGCTACTCTTATAAAACTAGCTCTGAAATAAATTAGGCAGTCTTAAAAGAATGTTGCAACATTGTTAAATGCCAAAAATGGGACGTTTTATGGTTTTGTACAGATTATGCTTACCTCAGGATTATTTGAGTGTGTGCGCTTTGACCCGACTTTCTGTATAATGGCTGTTGATCATGGTTTTGAACTTGGTTATGAATACCTATTTTCTTGGAATTTAATAACTGGAATTTACATTTAACGTTTATCTATCATTTGCAAATATGTTTTTTTTTTTTTTGTTGTTTGTTTTTTTGGGGGGGGGGGAATAGATTTATCGTGGCTTGCTGGAATTCTGTGAGTGTTAAATTTTCTTTTAAGTATTGCGAACAAAAAATATATAAAGCATCTATATTCTGTAAAAAAAAAATGACCTAAGTAACTGAAGTACCAGCCTATGCATGTTTTATAAAAAAAAAAAATGTACAACAGAAATAGACCTGAATTCAAGTTCTTTGGCTTCTGACAGCCATTTTGAAATGTAGTGCGCTTTGTGGAAGTATACTGGACAACTATACCGCCATCTTTATATTACGAATGGGGGGAAATGCTTTATGCCTTGAAATCCTTCTTTTTTGTAACGTAAAGCATCGGAACTATTTAAGGCGAGGGAGGAATCATGGTCTTTTTAAAAACCTAACGCTTGTAAGTGCACACCTAGTCTGAGTCAGCATGTCTAGCGCCTCCTGTGAAATGGTAGGTTTGTGGTTCCATGTGAAATGTCAAACTGCATGACAACTGTCAGTGTCATACACACTTTTAGAGATTTTTGTTCTTCGGTTTTGTAAACGTGCCACACAAAGTCATAAAAATGATTACTACTACTATTATTAATATTATTATTATTATTATTATTATTATTATTATATTTGTTACCTTGCTTTGTGTGCCACTGCAGAGCAAAGCTACAAATAATGAATTTTAAGAGAAATCCGAAACTCCATTCAATCTTTTTTAACCAACTGCTTCAGTGCCCAAGTAATTCACTACACAACATAAAGCCTTGCTTTTGTCATTTAACTTTGAAACTGTTGGCAGATGACGCATGCACTTGCAACTATGGAAGTATTTTATATTACTGTTCAATAAAACGCGCATGAAATTCAACTTTATGGAATCATTTCTTGTGTGTGTGTGTGTGTGTGTGTGTGTGTGTGTGTGTGTGTGTGTGTGTGTGTGTGTGTGTGTGTGTGAAATAGATGTACACATCAAAATAAACTTCGATCTTGAACATTTGCCTGGTGTTTTTCTCTCTTACTTAGCTCATGTGTGTGTTGCGGTTGGTGTGTTGTTTTGTTTTTGGTGTGTGTTTGTGTGTCTGTGTGTGTATGTGTCTGCGTTTGCGTGTGTGTTTGTGTGTGTGTGTGTGTGTGTGTGTGTGTGTATTTGGGTGTTTCTTTAGATAGACATCTCTCCTCATTGCATTCTCTGGAACCTGTCAGTAACACATTCCTCAGGAAACTCCTGTTTAGAGCCCTAATTGCTCTCACAATCTGATTGTATCTGCAGATTGTGTGTGTGTGTGTGTGTGTGTGTGTGTGTGTGTGTGTGTGTGTGTGTGTGTGTGTGTGTGTGAGAGAGAGAGAGAGAGAGTGGCCCCTTCTCACCAGGACACATGAGAAGGAACAGCTGTGCAGTCCATTACCTCACCTCATTGGCTCAACCAGCAGTCAGTCACATCACCAGCCAATCAGCTAGAGGCTTGTTTGTCTCTGATAGCCACTGACTGGCAACAGCTGTACCATGGGAAATCAGTGCTTGGCAGCTCCTTTTCGTAAGGTGTTTCTCTTGGCAGGCGCAATGAGGGTCTTTGATTAAGAAAATGCAGGAAAACAAAGGGCCCCATTACTGAGGAAAAACATGGCTGTTGAATTCAGGGAAAGGATGTTTGTTTCAGGTTGCACTGACTGTGTCCTGTACCCGGGCGAGTTGTGTCCCTTAACTTTGGAGGGCCACATGTCTGACCAAAATGTAGGTGAGAAGAAAATAATTCACTGCACGTGCCCTGCACAGTTTACATATAATTGTCTTCAACCTGTGATGGAGATAATTTCCGAACACTGTTAATGACTTAAGAATATAATAATCAAGTGCCTTGTATTATTAATTACCTTATATGAATCATGTACTTATGTAAGCAGGAACATGGCTTTTCTGTGTTTCTGCGTTTGTGTAACTTAGAATATTAGGTGCCACTTAGTCTGCACATGTACAAGAGCATGTTTAGACCAGAAGTGATAAGAAGGTTCGAACTGTGCTTCTTCCGACCTTGCAAAACTTCCATCCTTGCCTCGGACATCAGAAATCCACCACGTGGTTATCCCTGCTGAACGCTCAACTTCTGTCTATATAAACCTTGTGCGATGTGTTTATCATTGCTTCACTTTCATCCTTGTTTTGTGAGTGAGCCCAATTGCAATTGTTCTTGTTGAATAAATATACTGATTGACAGCTCCGGAGTCCTGAGGTAAATAGGGTGAATTTTCACCTATCAACCTGTTGGCAGTTTCCCACAGTACTAGCAACAATAGCCATCCATAAGCTTATTTATGCTTGTATGCCAAGATATACATTTCATAGACTTACTCTCACTGTACAGCAGCATATGCATCACATTCAACTTACTGAGTCACATGACATAGAGTGGCACTTACTGATGACATCACATCTAGAGACTGAGAGAAGCAGGAAGCTCCAATCTCAGATCCACTCTCACAGGCTTCCCCCTCCATCTTAACATCAAGAAAGGCTGAGTGGACCCTGCGGTACTCTAAAACCTCTCGCTGAAGGTATGAAATGGCTGATGTCTCTGATTGTACGCAGTAATAAACAGATGATATTAAAAACGAATCAGTCTTCCCATATTATGATTGATGACAGACGTGGAAAGAGGGACGGCTGTGGAGGTGCTCTCTCTTAATTCCTCCGAGGACTGACAGACCAAACCACAGGAAAGACGTGATTATGTCACATGTTTCATGCTTGGAGCACTAAATCATTGCTGCTGTTTCAGACAGAGGAGATGGAAAGGATGTCAGTTGTCACAACCTCTGCTGCACACTCCTCTGTTCCTGTTCCTGCTCTTGCTCCATATGCTACTCCAGTCCGTTTATCCTCTCCTGTGTTTTAGTATTTCCCTCACTTCTTAGTTTTCCCTCCATGTTTGGGTTCTCACCTGTAGCCAATGTGATAATTGAGTTTAGTTCTCACCTGTAGCCTATGTGTTCATTAAGTTTAGTTAAGTCACAGACTGGAGACGAAACAAAGAAATAGGATGCAAACGCTCAAGGCGTGTTTTACTGATATAAATCAAAGTGCCACGATGGGCAAACAAGGCAGAGATCACAGGACTGGAGAACAGCACATCTTGCTGATCACAAACAATTACACACAAAGACAAAGGAAAAAGCCCAAGGCTTACATAGGAGCTCAGTGAATACATTGGCTACAGGTGAGAACTAAACTTAATGAACACATAGGCTACAGGTGAGAACTAAACTCAATTATCACATTGGCTACAGGTGAGAACTAAATTCAATTAACACATTGGCTACAGGTGAGAACCCAAACATGGAGGGAAAACTAAGAAGTGAGGGAAATACTAAAACACAGGAGAGGATGAACGGACTGGAGTAGCATATGGAGCAGGAACAGAGGAGTGTGCAGCAGAGGTTGTGACATCAGTGATCGTTCCAAAATGACATCTTTTTCTGCCAGACTATTAGGGGTAACTCTGAGATAAAAGAACCATATGTTATGTTATTTTATTTTTAGACTATTTAAAAAAAAGTAATCTGATGTCAGTGTGGTTGTTTTGGTAGTGGATGGGGAAATAAATCAAGGAAGCAGACTTCCAAGCTAAAAGTTAGAAAAGATGCCGTCATTTAGGTTGTCGTTGTTGTTCTTGTTTCAATATGGGAATCAATCATCCCATATTAAAAACTAATTTCACCTTCATTTTAATTGAAATTAAAAACCCGGTTGTCCCATTTACACTGAACCCCCTGTCTGCCAATGAAAAGGTCTGAATGCAACCAAGAAGCATTGAAAACTGGTCACTAACTCACTCATCAATCCACTTGACATAGCCTTTCATAGAAGGCAGCTTGTCTATGTATGCCTTAATGCTTCAATTGCCATCTACCTCCCTGCTAATACTGCTAGCTGCTAGCTACTAATGGGCATGCCTGTACAAGGGCTGATGTTGTGTTGGACCTAGACTTCAAGAGGCCCTGCCCTGCTTTAGTGCAATGTAAGACGAGGACAAGGTGCAGTTACATGTGTAACTCCTATAAAACAGAAAGTTCATAAAGTCTTTCAAATGCACTCATATTCGTGTTATTTTTCATGAAACTATACAACCCCCTGAGACAAATGCTTAGTAAGTTACCATTGATTAGAAGGGGGGAAATCGTCACTAATTGTTTGGAATATGGTAACCAACCCCCCCAGATTACTGTATCCTTGGGTCCAGAAACAAACCTTTTCTCTATCACGTTTAGAAAATAAAATGATTATTACCTTTATCGGTTTAGTGAGAGGAGACCCATATAAATAACGTTAATAATAATGTTCCATTTAATCTTTTAATTACACGGAGTAGGTAACCTAAACATGCACTTAGCTGTGAGCGTTTGCATAGGCATGTTTGTTAATGGTGACGCTAATGATTTGTAAGTGTTCACAATCCATTAATTAAAAATTCTTTGAATTCTTTTTCCTCTCTTGAATGACACCTTCCATCTTTAACATCGTTTAAAAGAATCAGGATGTGGAACACAAATGACAAATGAGGCGTTTGACTCTGAAAACTTCATATGAGCATCTCTCAGGGCATGTTGTTTCCTCACGTGTGTGTGTGTGTGTGTGTTAAGTGTGTGTGTGTGTGTGTGTTAAGTGAGGAAACTCCTTGTTGTGGTCCCTCTCCTGAGGTGTGTCTTAGTCACTTTTTCCAGCATAAACACACACACACACACACACACACACTAGGGGAATGTCTGACTCGGGCTGAAGAGGCAGGGATGCCATCTATCTTTCCCTGGCACTAAGCGACGGCCGCCCCCGCTCTGACCTTTCCTCGTGCGCTTATCTCATGGTACAGACGTGGAAAGAGGGACTGCTGTGGAGGTGCTCTCTCTTAGTTCCTCCGAGGACTGACAAACCAAACCACAGGAAAGACTTGACGGATTACGTCACATGTTTCGTGCTGGGAGCACTAAATCATTGCTGCTGTTTCAGACAGAGGAGATGGAAAGGATGCCAGAGATCGTTCCAAAATAACATATTTTTCTGACAGACTATTAGGGGTAACTCTGAGATAAAAGAACCATATGTTATGTTATTTTATTTTTAGACTATTTAAAAAAAAGTAATCTGATGTCAGTGTGGTTGTTTTGGTAGTGGATGGGGGAATAAATCAGGGAAGCAGATTTCCATTTAAAAGTAAGAAAGGATGCTGTCATTTATGTTGTTGTCATTTACATTTACATGATGCTTTTATCCAAAGCGACTTACATATGTGCGACTTACAATGTATACACATTTTACATTTACACTGATGGCACACTGCACATCAGGAGCAATTAGGGGTTCAGTGTCAACCTTCTGATTACTAGACGACTTCTCTACCTCCTGTACCACTGTCGCCCACAGTTGTCGTTGTTATTGTTGTTGTTGTTGTTGTTGTTGTTGTTGTTGTTGTTGTTGTTGTTGTTGTTGTTGTTGTTCTAACACACTCAATCAGTGCATTTCATTTTAACAAAAGCATTATATTACACCCAGAACAGCATATTTACTGGCTGGACCCTCCATTCAAAATCGAGACCAAACAGGGACACCTTACCTCCAGAGAGTGGTAAACACGTGATGGAGGCAACGAGGCTCATCAGTCTAATCGCTACATTTTTCTTGTTGTTGTTGTTGTTGTTGTTGTTGTTTTAACACACCCAATCAGACACGTGATGGTGGCGAAGAGGCTCGTTAGTCTAATCAGTCTAATCGCTACAGGTCAGCACAGGGGCACAGACTCCTGGGTTTCTCCAGCACAATCAGTGCATTGCATACCGAGAAAAGCTCTTACCCAGATGCACAGTGATGATTATGATGATGATGATGATGATGGCCGAGGGTTACTTACCAGCCCAGCCACAGGGGGGCAGTACAGGGGTCACGCTGCCTACATAATCATTTGCAGCAGGGTGGGCCCACTGCTCCGAGGAATTTGCTTGAACACACACGCACACACACGGCCACTCTTGTGTGTATATGTTAGGCACAATAGGCGCTGGAAGGAAACAGGCTGTGGACTTCCTGTTTGGCGTTGGTGTGGTCTCGGGCCTTTGGGTGTTTGTGAAGGCACACACACACACACACACAGTCTCTCTTTCTCTCTCTCAGGAAGAGAGCGGAGAACCATACAAGACACAGAAATACATTTTTAACTCAGTTAGACAACGCAAAACTCCAGGCCATCTTTATACATGATAGCCTGTTCAAAATATACTCTTAAAGGAGATGCATGCGAATACTACATTTTTGGGTTGTTTTATTCTTATTATTGTTAATATTAAGTTACATAATGCATAGATAAAGAGTATTATTTAGTTTTGTAAATCTATTGAATTTCACTATTATGAATGTCATATTCTTTAAAGGAGCTATCTGTAGTCCGGACACCAGGCGTTTACAATCAGTACTGCATTCCAAATTCAAGATATTGGAGAGCAGTGTCCCCTCCCTCCCTCCACCTCCCCTCCGGACTCGAAGCTCCTGTGGGTTGCCAGGTTGAGGACACTGAACCAGACTCGAAGCTTCTGCGGGTTGCCAGGTTGAGGACGCTGAACCTACATGAAGGAGCGCAAGACAAGCTCGACATTAAACTTTGACAATGGCAAGCGACGACGAATCCTGCACTATAAGTAGATCAGCTAATGTATATGTTTAAAGTGTTTCTATTGTTTGCAAATTATAAATCTCATTTGAATTTTTTATACTTTGTCAGTGTTAGCTAGATGCTTTGCTCAATTTAACAGATAATGTATAAATCATTT
>NC_045169.1:14867964-14870464 GCF_900700415.2 Clupea harengus
TGTATTTAAAAGAGGCTCTATTGCAAGGGAATAAAGCATTCCGGATAAAGAACATCCCTGCCTCACACCCCTGTTAACTTTAAACGGAGCGCTTAATCCACCATTAATCTTCAGGATGCTCTCCACATCGCAGTACATGACTTTGAGCATGCTTATGAATGTTTCACTAAAACCAAACGCACCTAAAACGTCCCATAGATATTTATGTTCCACTCTATCGAAAGCTTTTTCTTGGTCTAGTGATATTAAGCCAACATCAAGCTTTAATATCCTCGAGACGTCAATTACGTCGCGAATCAATGACACATTATCTGCTATAGATCTGCCGGGTACACAGTACGTTTGATCCGCATGGACAACTTGCTCCATCACTTTGCTAAGCCTTTTGGATAAAACTTTAGATAAAATCTTATAGTCACTACACAAAAGTGATACAGGTCTCCAGCTCTTTATTTCCGTGAGGTCACCTTTTTTAGGGAGGAGAGTGAGGACTGCTCTGCGACAACTCACCGGCAGATGCCCTCCGGCTAAGCTGTCGTTGAGAACTGCCAGCAAGTCTTCTCCCACCTCCGACCAAAAAACCTTATAAAACTCGGTCGGAATGCCGTCAAGGCCCGGGGCTCGATCACCCTGCAAAAGTTGAAGGGCGCTCTCCAGTTCCTCCAAAGTAACAGCAGTGTCAAGCCCGGCCAAGGTACCGGCTGAAACCTGAGGCAAATTATCTAAAAACGCGTTGTCGGTAACCCCTTCACCGTTGACCTCACTCTTGTATAGTTCCTTATAAAATTGAACTGCCCTGTTCCGAATTCCCGAAGCATCTGAAAGTAAGGCTCCAGTTTCTGAACGCAGAGAGTGAATTAATCTCCTCTGGCCATTTTTCTTTTCCAGATTAAAAAAAACTTAGATGGCATATCCATTTGATCAACTCCCTGAAACCGTGATCTGACCAGCGCACCATTCACCTTAGTACCCAACAGATCAGCTAAAGCACTTCTTTTTGCCATCAAATTCTCAATGTGATCGTGACCATTGTTATAAGCTAGATCTTGAGCTTCAAGTAACTCTTCCTCCAAAGTCTCTATAGACCGAGTTATGTCCTTTGTGATATTATGAGTGTACTGCTTACACAACTGTTGGATTTGTATTTTCCCAACATCCCACCACTGTTGTAAGGATTTAAAAGATGATTTCTGTGTTCTAAAATCATCCCAGAAGAGTTTAAACACATCTTTAAAATATTTGTCTTGTGTCAAATTTGTGTTGAAGTGCCAATACGCACTCCTTGGCTTAAGATGCCTTAAAGTTACTACACACTGTACTAGACTGTGGTCTGAGAAACTTACAGGCGTAATCAAACTTCTTACAGGCGTAATCAAACTTCAAATTTCTAAAAATGTTGAGATGGTGTTTAAAACTGTAAAACCTGTCCAGCCTAGCTAATGAAAAAGTAGTATCATAAGCGTGGGCCCATGTGTATTGTCTCTGCTCGCCATGAAAATTCCTCCATACATCACTGAGTTCATGTGTCTTAATAACCTGAATAAGGTTCTTTCGGGAAAGCATATGAGGCTCAGTATGATTGCGATCTATAATACGCTCTGTACAATTGAAATCTCCACCCACAAATAAATATTCCTCACTATTGCAGTCAAATAAAACAGTGGACAGTGTGTCTAAAAAAGACAGTCTTTCTGTGGCTTTTGTTGGCGCGTACACACAGATAAAAACCAACACATAATTTTCAAAACGAATTCTGACTTTTAAGAGTCTACCTTTCAGTACCTCCACAACGTCGTATGACACTGGGGTAAAACTCTTACTAAATAAAATGGCAACACCACCACTAATGGAAGTGTTGTGGCTTAACAGAGAGAGCCCATCCCACTCCACAGCCCAGTCAGCAGCGTTACCCGCATCACTGTGAGTCTCTTGCAGCAGAGCAACGTCAAAACGTTTCTGCTTTGCTAGTTCAAATAACTGCGCTCGTTTAGAACGGTCCCTCGCACCATTCATATTTAATGAGGCAATGCGAATCTCACTCATCGGTGTAATGAAAGAGAAAAAACTGCATAGCCCCCAAAAACAAATCAACAAAAGAAAGAAAAGAAAAACTCTAAGCATTTTCATTCTCATTGACACCTAAAACAATATTCAACTTCGTGAGAACTTTTTTGAAACGGTACCCCTCCTGATGTGTGAACCGTCCTTCGGACATAAACAACCTTGTTTTCATTATAAATTGGTCCACGTCAGGAAAAAATCGTCTATTCGAACATTCCTGACATGTTTGGTCTGTTGTAGAAACCTCTTAATGTCCTCGACACTATATGAGGGACTGGGGTAACCACTATGTCACAAAGAGCAAGATATGCTGCAATCGGATTCACTCCCGCTTTCTGTATCCGTGGCAACGGGACAACTTGGATTGTCTTTCTTTTTGGCCTTTGAATGGGAGCTGGTTGATCTCCTCCTCTTTTGGATATGTGGCACCTTAAAGCCT
>NC_045169.1:14895464-14962964 GCF_900700415.2 Clupea harengus
TAGATTTATATTGATATTGGTCTTACACTGAATAAATCATCAGGCCACAGTTATTTGATCATCTCTCCATGTTTTGCATAAGCTGTCAATCTAAGTCTCTTCTTTTTCCATTTTTTTTTTTACCCTTTCTGTTTCGATTGTATTAAACTTGTATGGGTTTCTAATCTGTCATGGACACGGAGTTCCCTGTTTTCTCTGCTGTATATTTGACTGCTCTCAGTATCTGTGCTACTGGTCTTACTAAGTTATAAATGAATAGAAAAATGAAGGATATTCAAGCTTGCAGCATGCATTCATATGTGAATCCAGCGGAAAAAGATTGCTGATCGTGTTTTGTGTGTTTGTTTGTTTGTTTGTTTGCTTGTTTTTCTGTTGTTTCTGTGCTGTTTTTCCACGTGGATCTGTGTCGTTAGAGAGGGCCCACGCTTCACAACCTTGGCTTCCCATATTCTGTATGCGAAACATGAATCTGAGATGAAGCAATCAGTTCTGCCACAACATTTGAACACACCTGCTGCCTCTGTTAAATGTTATCCACATGAGCAGTTTGTTTGTCTGTGTCTTTCTTGTGTTTCTCTCTCCATTAAAATACCTTCCTCCCCGAGGACCAAAAAAGCAAATCTCTTTGGCATTTAATAAAAGCCCCGCATTAATCCTGTGACATCCTCAACACCTCAGCGTCTGACGCTAATAGCCCTCAGCTCACACGGCCTGGCCAGCTCCCGCACACAGAAACAGACTGCTGCTATGAATATAGCTATCACAGCCTCGCCATCAAGCGTACAATAATAACAGCATTGTTGCTAGGCGCTCATCTGCACGGCTGCCCCTAGTCACTGTGGGTGACACAGATTGTCATCATGGCTAGCATGTAGCATATAGCATGTAGCAGGAACATAATGATGCACTCTGCTTGGCGGACATCATTATTATTACGCATTAGAGGAGATTTATTTGAGGTTAATGTTGGTTTTACCCAATAAACGTTGCACTCGGTCAAAGTACGTGTGAGTGAGTCTCTTCCTCTCTTGTTCAACTGATATTATTCAGCCTACGTCAGTATGAGGGTACTTTATTGGGGTGTAAGATCATCGGCAATTCCACGGATGAATTCCAAGTGAATTCTGGCTTAGGGTTAATCCAAATCATGCTCTTCAGTGAAAAGGTTTCCTGCAGGTCTCTTAAATTTGTATTTGGGTTTAACCTAAGTATGTCACCTTTTTATTCATTGTAAAACAACCCAATGTCTGGTGTTTGACTCTCAGTGGGCATTTTCACCCTCCGATCACTCTAATCTTTAGCAAACTCTCCACCTCCCATAGTTAGGGTTTTTCCATTGGCACATTGGCCAAGCCGGGCCGGGCTGTGCCAAGCTAATTTGCATTTCCATTAGAGGTCCAATGGTGGCAATCGGAGCCACGGCTCATTTTGGACCCTCTCCTGAGCCGGGCCCAAACGCACAGGGTCCACTTCCGAACCCCCCGAATGACGTTGAAGATACCATCTCTTTTATGAATGGCTCAGTTATCATTCAGCACTTGCCGTAGTGTGTCTGTATCAGGACATGTACAAGGCACATCCGGTTAAAAAGTTTAATGTGGAAACTATAGTAACCGGATCACCAACAGTAAATGGTAACCTGCCCATGGACATTTCTACCACAGTGAGTGTGTCCAGGCAGACATTGAATTCATAAAATAATGAATAGGGTTAGGGTTAGGGTATAAACTAATATTCCCTCATTGTGACAAGTGGTATAAATTTAATAAATGTCACGGTTAAAGTGGACATGGACACATGGGGAGTGGGGGCCACATTTTTAGCCAAGGAGGTTGGGCTATGAATAGGGTGGATGTGGGGGGGGCATCAGCATGACTGTAACATAATAAAGCGCTAATAAAGACCCCGGTGCCACGCAGACTATGAGCTCTCTCTCTCTTTCTCCCTCTCTCTCTTTCTCTCTCTCTCCATCTCTCTCTTTCTCCCTCTCTCTCTCTTCCTCTCTCTCTCTCCATCTCGCTCTCTCTTTCTCCCTCTCTCTCTCTTCCTCTCTCTCTCTCCATCTCGCTCTCTCTCTCTCCCTCTTTCTCTCTCTCTCTCTATCTCTCTCTCGTTCGGTCAACCCCATTCATACACCACCCTGAACATGATCTGCGGTGGGAAATGTGGTGAGGATGGACTGCTGGATTTCCCATCACACAGTAGCGGGTGCTGGAGTAGAGATATGTCATGCCATATCAGACCATGCGTGGAGACATCTGTCATTTATTGGGATGCAATGTAGAGTTTAAATGTGATGGGTTCTTCTTTTCATTCCCTGTCTTGAACTGTGTTACACACACAAATGAATCTGTTTTTGGTCTCAATCTCAGATCTGTTTGCTGCCCACTACTGGTAAAGAATAGAATAGCCACTGTGAGACATAGAGACAGCCACTGTGCTATGCTATGGGTTTCACTGTAGAACATAAACTGTTTAAAGCATAACATGTGTATCTATACAGAACACTGAATTAACCTAAACCTGTGTGTGTGTGTGTGTGTGTGTGTGTGTGTGTGTGTGTGTGTGTGTGTGTGTTTGAGTGTCTGCACTGGTTCAGCAAGCAGAGTTGCATATCATGAATCTGACTGAATGGAGTGAGGCAGAGTTGCATGTTGTTGTTGTTGACATACCACATGCTCACTGAACTGATTTGGTTCTAGTTCTCCATGTGGGGCCACTGAAGTTTCTCTCTTCTCCTAGTTCCTCTCCTTCCCTCTTTTGCATGGAGATCAGGTTCTTTTTCTGGTCACTTCCCTGTAATAAATAGTTTTCATCCCGTGATATCTCTCTGTTTACTCTCTCTCTCTCTCTCTTTCTCTCTATCTCTATCTCTACCTCTCTCTCTCTGCCTCTCTATCTCTATCTCTATCTCTACCTCTATCTCTCTCTCTGCCTCTCTATCTCTACCTCTCTCTTTCTCTCTCTCTAGCAGTATCTCTGTCCTCCCTCTCTCTCAGTCTCTCTCTCTCTAACTTTCTCGCTCAGTCTCTCTCTCTCTCAGTCTCTCTCTCCTCTCTCCCTCTCTCTAAGTCTCTCTCTCTCTCAGTCTCTCTCTCCTCCCTCCCTCTCTCTCTCAGTCACTCTCTCTTACTTTCTCTCTCTGTCTCTCTGAATGTGTGTGTGTGTTGAGATTCTGTGTGTTTCTTCAGGTCGCCTCTCCTATGCTCTTTTGAAGGACAGCGGACTCTCAGAAGTGACTCAGACTGGTGGGCACGTCCCTGTCTGAGGGAGTGAGAGAAAGTGAAGGAGAGGAGAAACACTGGACGCTTTCTCTACCTCTCTCTCTCTCTGCCTCTCTATTTCTACCTCTCTCTTTCTCTCTCTCTCAGCCTCTCTCTCCTCCCTCCCTCTCTCTCAGTCCCTCTCTCTCTCTCTCAGTCTTGTGGGCACGTCCCTGTCTGAGGGACGGAGAGAAAGTGAAGGAGAGGAGAAAAAACGGATGGAGAGAAAGTGAAGGAGAGGAGAAACACTGGATGGAGAGAAAGTGAAGGAGAGGAGAAACACTGGATAGAGAGAAAGAAAAGGAGAGGAGAAACACTGGATAGAGAGAAAGAAAAGGAGAGGAGAAACACTGGACGCTTTCTCAGCCCTTCACAAGTGTGGCCTCGTTTCAGGGTGGAGGTGGCTTGGGTTACCACTGATGGAGAGGCCTGCCAAACCTGCAGACCAGCTGTGCATCAGTAACCCTCACTGGCTTAAGAATTAAGAATTTCTGTGCAAATGTGCAGCCCTTTCTCCCCCTACAAGCATCCAATGCGACCAAGATGACCTTATAGCAGGGTGCAACCTTTTGTTTGACCAGACATTTTAAGCCCTTGTATACTCGGATACTTGTATATAACCAAGCAAGCATTTACTCTGGTCTTTCCACACTAACAATAATCATGTTATTTTTAAAGGATGGTGAAAACATCACGGTTGATAATGCTGCTGTGCACAGTAAGAGTAGAGGACACAGTCTTCTTGTCGTGGCCTCAGATTTGAGTTATTTTATGTCTCAGAGAATGTGTGTCATCTCACCCCCATGCCCGCCTCTCCAGGTGTGTGTGTGTTTGTCAGGTGTGTGTGTTTGTCGGTGTGGAGTTTTCCAGGTTTCCAGTCCAGAGGCTAGTGTGTGTGAGGCTCGGCCAAAAGAATCCCTGATGACAGCTCATCAAACTGGACCGGGCCTCGGAGCCAGATCTGTTCTAAACCCAGACGCAATCTGACTGGGAAAAAAAATTGGCCGTGACATTTCCGGCCCAGACGGCCCACCACAATCGGTCAGACACCACCCACCAGGACCACTCCATCCTTGCGGTCCCCTTAAATATGCGTACTTACTGTACTTATCCCCCAAACCACTACAAAACTGAGTATTACATGCTGTGGACAAGTGCACCAGTGCAAGTGGACCAGTGTACTCACTCACTCTTGACTGCCTCCCTGGGGAGTACACACCCTCCACAGAGGCACAAGTAATCCTCAGAGGAAAAACTCTGCTAGAAGCCAGAGTATCATTTCAAAATATTTAATACAATTTAAGTATACAGTAATCATGTAGGTGGAGATCTACCCCACAGATCTACCCCACAGAGAGTAATGACAGTAATCCTTCCTGTAGGTGGAGATCTGGCAAAGCACACTCCTGGTTTGAATCGTACCTCAGTGGGCGCTCGTTCAACGTGTCATGGCAAGGTCAGCTGTCTGTACCTCACCGCCTCACCACAGGGGTGCCCCAAGGCTCGGTGATGGGACCACTTCTCTTTGCCATTTACACCACCTCGTTGGGCCCTATAATCCACTCGCATGGTTTTTCCTATCACTGTTATGCATATGATACTCAACTGTTTCTGTCTTTCCCTCCTGAGGACACCACTGTCTCGGTGTGGATCTCGGACTGTCTCGCTAATATATCCACATGGATGAAAAATCACCACCTTCAGCTGAACCTGGCCAAAACGGAACTGATGGTCTTTCCAGCCAAACAAGTCATCCACCACAACATCAATATCAATATTGACTCCTTATCTCTTGTTCCTTCCAAAACAGCAAGAAACCTCGGGGTCATTATTGATGACCAACTGACTTTCACTGACCACATCGCCTCTGTCTCCAGGTCGTACCGCTTTGCGCTATACAACATCCACAAAATCAGGCCGTACCTAACCCAGTATGCCACCCAGCTGCTGGTGCAAACCTTGGTGAGTTCCTGCCTTGACTACTGCAACGCCCTCCAAACGGGCTTGCCGGCTTGCGTGGTGAAACCACTACAGATGATCCAGAACGCGGCAGCGCGTCTGGTGTTAAACCAACCAAAGAGGGCACACGTCACCCCGCTACTCATTGAGCTCCACTGGCTGCCTGTAGCTGCTCGCATTAAGTTCAAGTCACTTATGCTTGCCTACAGAGTGATTGCTGGTTCTGCTCCCACCTACCTAAATGCTCTTGTAAGGGCAAATGTATGTTACACCCAGGATGCTGTGCTCGTCTAGTGAGCGTTGTTTGGCACTGCCGTCTGTGCAAGCACGGCAATCCAGACTATTCTCATTTGTTGTTCCACGTTGGTGGAACGAAGTGCCTAGCACCACCAGAGCAGGGGCATCCCTCTCTACCTTTAAGAAGCTTTTGAAGACCCAACTCTTCAGAGAGCACATCCCCTCCTAACTGGCACTTCAACTAGTGCTTAACTTGCACTTACAGCAGTTACATTCCTGCACTTCTTTTTTCTTTTCTATTTTTGACTTTCTATTTCTTATGTAAAATAGTATTTATTGTTACACTAGGTCTCTATTGCTCGTAGCTTGACAGTTCTCTCCCTTGTACGTCACTTTGGACAAAAGCGTCTGCTAAATGACTAAATGTAAAGGTAAATGTAGAGATCTACCCCCCAGAGTAATAACAGTAATCCTTCCTGTAGGTGGAGATCATCCCCCCAGAGAGTAATAACAGTAATCCTTCCTGTGGGTGTAGATCTACCCCACAGAGAGTAATAACAGTAATCCTGTGGGTGGAGATCTACCCCAGAGAGCAGGGCCGGAGTGGGGCCACTTTTCAGCCCGGGAATTTCAGGCCAAAGACCGGCCCACTTTTTCCATGGTAGTGGAAATTGGATAAATGAAGCAACAGTTCAGCTCTTACTATCCTGTAGTTTTCTCTTTATTAATACCATGGTTCAACAAATAATGTAAAGGTTAAATAATAATCCACTTAAGATGAGAAGTTAACAAAAAATATTCCACTATTCCACAAGGATAGGTTGATAAATTAACAAAAGCAGAAATAAATAAATAAAGCATTTGAAACGTATCCCACTCTTCAACAAAGAGGCATATCGAACTAATGTTTACAGTTCAACTCACAGTACAGTATACAGTTACATTGCGAATAGCACCAACAGCATCTACAGCATCAGTAACTGCCTAAGCAGTGCACTGGTTTCAGCCACTTTATCTATAACTTTGTCGTTGCTTATAGAGATGAGGATTTCCTTCTCTGTGCACATTAACATGAAAGCCTCCAAGTTGTCCTGACTCAATGAGCTTCGTAGCCTATTCTTCACAAATGTTAAGGTTGAGAAGCTTCTCTCACATGCAACCTGTGTGATGGACAAAGTCAACAGAAACTTATATGCTAACCCAATGACATGATAAGCATCTGTGAGGAGGTTGTACTGTGAGAGTATTAAATGGACACAAATGGCAGTTTTTGCAGGAGGAACAGGTCCTGCTTTCAAGCTCCATCTCTGGTAATATTTTGCGAATAGGTGGGGAGCGCTACAACGATATTAACCAACGCTACAACGTTAGCCTAATAGTTACGTTGCTAATCATTAGGCCTATGTCTGTTTCTTTTTTTCAACCTGGCTTTTTCAGCCCCTGTTCCTCCCATCCATCCTCTCTGACGCGTATCGTTGGGGTAGGGCCGGCCAAGCTATCGGTAGTCTGAGAAAACGTTTTGGAAAAGACGGGCTATGGACCCAACCAACTCTATTTGGGAGGGGAGAACTCCCTCGCATGGTACAACCAATGCAGAGGCTGCGGTGTCAGAATGCGGAACGTGTGTAGCCTACTTTAAGAGAAGATGGACTAACGTGACAAATGTCAAAAAAATTAAATTCTCGACCGGCCCAGAAGTGAAGCGGCCCACCGGGAACTCTCCCGATTCTCCCGATTACCCACCCCGGGCCTGCCAGAGAGTAATAACAGTAATCCTGTGGGTGGAGATCGACCTCACAGAGAGTAATAACAGTAATCCTGTGGGTGGAGATCTACCCCAGAGAGTAATAACAGTAATCCTGTGGGTGGAGATCTACCCCAGAGAGTAATAACAGTAATCCTGTAGGTGGAGATCTACCCCACAGAGAGTAATAACAGTAATCCTTCCTGTAGGTGGAGATCTACCCCACAGAGAGTAATAACAGTAATCCATACCATCTATATCCAGGGATGGATTAACGAACGGGCCTACCGGGCCCAGGCCCAGGGGCCCATGAGCTCAGGGGGCCCCTAGGCCAGAGCCTCTGCGTGAAGTCGCTGTTATGTATCTCTTATTTGTGGTTGAAAAAGGTGTATTTTATTAATTTGCTAATGGCTTTAATTGAGTGTACCTGTGCTGTGTTAGAAAAAGCTAGATTAATGCGACAGTGATCAAGCATAACTTTTTGGGACTGCTCAGGATACCTTATCCTATATATCCCCTCAAAATGGCAAACCTGTCTCTGTCATGGTTTTCATCATTTTTAGGGGGAATCGTCAGTAGCAATCTATAACAAAATGATACTGTATGCTTATCTTACATACACTATAGAAACTATTAAAAAACGATTCAATTAAATTAATAATTTCTTATTTTCTTTGTTATTTTTGTCATATACAGATATGCAATGATGATTGCTGGGTAATATGTATCTTGTCCAATGTCAAGTCTCTATTTGATCATGTGATAAGACGATACGATATAGCTAGTTTAGGCGCAGAATCTGAAAGTCAAGACCTACAAGCAGGCACAGTAGGCTACACCTGCCGGACGACGCCTTTCAAACATAAAAGTGGTGATGCATGATTTGATTTTTCAATGGACAGGATAGCCAGCCCATTCAGCCTCTCCTGCCCCATGCTGCCCCTCAGGTAGGTCTTAATCCGTTTCAAGTTGGAAAAGAATCACTCGGCTGTTGCCCTGTCACATGTAGTGTCAGAAACAATAGCAGGGCAGTGCACACCTCACCGAAGGTGGATGTTACAGAGTAAACTTTGACCTGTTTACTTTCCCAATACAATAGCCAAAGTATCTAATTCGACCGTAAAATCCAACACATTGGTTGTGTTTGTGTGTGCGTGTGTGCGTGTTTTGCGGGCGCACAATTTTTTTTTTTGCGCGGGGGGGCCTTCAAAATATCCAGGCCCAGGGGCCCGTGGTTTCTTAATCCGTCCATGTCTATATCCTACTAGTTACCACCATACCTGGCTGAAAATAAGCATGGGACAACTTTGTTGCCTGTTGCTGGAAATTATAACGTTTGTTGCTAAGGCTCATTCTGCATGTAAGGCCTAGTTGCCTTGTATATTACATACTGTCTCTCTCTCTCTGGTGTGTGTGTGTGTGTGTGTGTGAGTGTGTGTGTGTGCGTGTATGAGTGTGTGTGTGTGTGAGTGTGTGTGTGTGTGTGTGGGGTGTGTGTGTGTGTGTGTGTGAGTGTGTGTGTGTGTGTGCGTGTATGAGTGTGTGTGTGTGTGAGTGTGTGTGTGTGTGTGTGGGGTGTGTGTGTGCGTGTATAAGTGGGTGTGTGTGCATGTGTGTGTGTGTGCGGGTGTTTGGTGTGTATGTGTGTTTGTGTGTGTGTGTGTGTGTGTGTGTGTGTGTGTGTGTGTGTGCGTGTGTGTGTGTGTGTGTGTGTGTGCCCCGATCCAGAACCAGAACAGAGCCGTGTGTCCCAGAGCCGGCGGATATGTGGGTCAGTGTCTCTCTTTCATGTTACTGCACCATAGACACTTCTCATTCAGATCTTCATTTCCCCCTCTCCTTCCCTCCCTCCCTCCCTCCCTCCCTCCTTCTCGGCAATAAACCGGTGTGTGTTGCGTGAAGGAATCATAATTTAAGGTTTAGAGTTAATGGTCACGTAAATAGTAACAGCCATGTAGTGGTTTGAAGAGTATGTAGAGCGGGGGGGGGGGTAGGAGGCAAGTTGGGGGGGAATGAGATATAAATTACCTGAGAGCACGACCGCCATGCGTTATACCCAATGCTAACACACCCCAAGACACCCTGCAGCGTACGACAGTCATACAGTTTAATCTTGCACCAAGGGAGACAGACAGAAGTTCACCTAAGAATCTTTCTAATCAATTAACAGTAATCAATAATCCAATGCATTTTATCTATTTGTAACATTTGCTCTTATTTGAACTTAGGACTTCTGGTTGTATATTTTGTTAGAGAGAGACTAACCTGAGGGAGGTGAGATGAGTGTTCCCACTCTCCCCTCCCCTGGTCATGTCAAAGTGTCCTTTGATGGCCCGTGGCCTCATGAGTACAGGCCTGTGAGATCTTAAATCCGTGTGTGTGTGTGTGTGTGTGTGTGTGTGTGTGTGTGTGTGTGTGTGTGTGTGTGTGTGACGTGTCTGATGTGTCTGATGTGTCCTTGGTCTCATGAATACAGGCCTGTGAGATCTTAAATCTCAGCTGGAGCTTTTAACCCATTTCCTCTGCGTAGCAAATGGCTCGGAGCCTTCCTGTCTACAACCAGATCATTTTTGATACATATTCTTGATATATATATGAAGGGATGGGACTATGGGGTGACACCCCTTGTCTTAGTAAAAGTATAAAGGCTGCAATATTACAATGGCTGATTAGAAGATTCTTAGGTTAAGCTCTGTGGAGTGAACTTCTGTCTGTCTCCCTTGGTGCCCACCATTGTACAAGATTAAACCTGTTTCCTGGACTGAGTCTCCAACAAATATATGGTATAGAAATTACTGTCATGCGCTGCAGGGTGTCTTGGTGTGTGTTAGCGTTGGGTGCAACGCATTGCGTCGTGGTCTCAGGTGATTTATATCTCATTCCCCCCGACTTAGACTCCCCCCCCTGCTCTACATACCACTACATGGCTGTTACTATTTACATGACCCACTTCCTGCCCCATACATACCCCAGCTGCTCTTCAGGCCTCTCTCTCTCCCTCTCTCTCCCTCTCTCTCTCTCTCTCTCTCTCTCTCTCTCTCCTTTTCTCTCTCTATCCCTCTATCCCTCTCTCTTTATCTCTCTATCCCTCTCTCTATCTCTTTCTCTATCCCTCTCTCTATCTATCTCTCTCTACCCCTCTCTCTATCTATCTCTCTCTCTATCCCTCTCTCTATCTATCTCTCTCTCTATCCCTCTCTCTATCTATCTCTCTCTATCCCTCTCTCTTTCTTTCTCTCTCTATCTCTCTCTTTCCCTCTCTCTATCCCTCTCTCTGTCTCTTTCTATCGCTCTCTCTATCTCTCTGTCTATCCCTCTCTTTCGCTCTCTCTCTCCCTCTCTCTATCTCTCTCTCTCTGCTACTTTTACAGGTGAATCTCGACCTCATGACACACTTTAAGTCTTGGGTAATGAGTAGGTCACGTTAGACTGCAGACATCATGAGTTACCGTATCACCTTTGCCGGATCCAGAGAGTGACAGCTACTGCCAGACAAGGAAGTGGCCCAGTGGCTATCAGTGAAGGCTATATCCAGATACGTGCATGGATGTGTGTGTTAACCCTGGAGCATGATCATTGCCAGATCTATAACGTCAATATAACATCAATAGTGTCATCAATAGTGTCATCTTTATGGTGACCTTTGACCTCTTGGGTAATGATTGGTTGCAAATGCTCTGTCTGTATGTTGAGCCATAAATCGACCTCTAATATTCTGATCTTTTCCTGTGTTTGCTGTTACTCGTCTCTCCACTCTGACAGAGATCCTATACCTTCAACTGACAGATAAAGGTGTTAAGAACAAATGCCTCTGTTACATCTAGCGATATGAACAGTGGGCCTTATGGTACTGATGTATGCCAGCGAAGCAAACAAAGCAAAATTCTATATCCCATTCATTTCTGTTGGAGGCAGGCGATTGTGACGTAGACAAGCGAATTGGGCGAAATGAGCGAAAAAAGTTGGGGAAAGTTTAATCCTATGCAAATGAGGAGCGAATTTCGTCAGCAGTGGCCAATCATATTGTTTGATGTTGTTTCTGACGGTTTGAAAATTGCAGGCTATGGCGTCGTTCTGTTGTTTAATTTGCAAAAAAGAAAGGCTTGGATGGCCTTGTAAGGGATTGATGTTGTTCCTGGTATGTTAGATATTTAATCCTGTGCTTACTTAAACAGAATGACAGTTCTAATATAAAGACAAGTGACTGGATAGCCTACCAGCTGGCTAGCTTGCTAACTAGCTCGCTAGTCCAGTCTGTTACGCTATTTCCACACGCCACGCTTTGTTAGTATGTATCAGTTACGTTAGTCAGCCACAATGACTGGAGCCTGCAGAGGCAGTCTTGGGCAACCAACTCTAACCACTTCGTCCTGCTTAGAAGTAGAGGAAGCCACTGAGTATCGTTGTTGATGCAGCTGAGTATGATAATCAGAATAGACGATAATCGTGTGATAGCCACCGTTGATGGCGCTACGTGTGATAGTCGGAACACAGTCAGGTCTGTTTCAGAGAATTGGTGTGCTTATACGATAATCGTGTGATAGCCACCGTTGATGGCGCTACGTGTGATAGTCGGAAAACAGTGAGGTCTGATTCAGAGAATTGGTGTGCTTATACGATAATCGTGTGATAGTCGGAACAGAGTCAGGTCTGTTTCGACCGCTGTCGATTGCAGCTGTTTAATCGCTGTTGAATCCATTTGGAGTGTAATGTCTGCTTCTAATACGCTGTTGTGCGTCTCGTGTCAGCTCTCTGGGGGTCAGAGTCGGAGAGCAGAAAGACACACACACACACACACACACACACACACACACACACACAGACATAAATGGCTTCTGTCTCGTTTGGTCCTTCAGTGGAGCAGGAGCATGCCACACTCTTCGCATCCCATTTACATTTACAGTACACAAATTCCTGCACGTGACACTACAGTTAGCCCACAGTATGCTGTTACAGTATTTACTGTGTGTGTGTGTGTGTGTGTGTGTGTGTGTGTGTGTGTGTGTATGTGTGTAAAGGGCATTCCAGACACACTCAGACCACCAAAGAATACACCCACTGGTAGCATGCCACTGGAGAGCTGCACAGGCCTGGCTTGGCACATGGCAGCGTAGAGGGCTCTCATGCCATAACTCAATCTCTTGGACCAACCACTGAAGACCCCCCGAGGACAAGGGCACTGCTGGGTGGATGGGTAACCTGAGTTCACACACACACACACACACACACACACACACATGCACACACACACACACATGCACACATACACTCACTGACCCGTACACACTCTCTTACACACACACGCACACATACACTCACTCACACGTACACACTCTCTTACACACACACACACATACACACACACACACACTCTCTCTTACACACACACACGTATGCACACATACACTCACACACACACACACACACACACACTCCTCCTCTCCCCTCCTGGAGAGATAAGATTCCTGCTTAACTGGCCGAAACTGAGACCACAGATGGACAGACTTCACAGGTCTGGTGAGAAGAGAAGGCCACAGTCAGCAAAACTCTCTATCCTTCTCCTCTCCTCGCTACAGTATCTCTCTCTCCCTCCCTCTTTCTTCACTCCCCCTTACTGTGTGTGTGGGTGTGTGTGTGTGCATGTGCATGTGGGTGTGCACCCAGATGGACTGACTTCCCAGGTCTGTTGAGCAAAGAAGTATGCAGTCAGCAAAATGAACCTTTCTCTCTCTCTTTATCTCTCCCCTAGTCTCGTTCCCTCTTCCTGTCTTTCTATCTCTTTCTTTTTCGCTCTAACTTGCTCTTTGTAATTGTGTGTGTGTGTGTGTGTTTGTGTGAGTGTGCGAGTGTGTTTGTGTGTGTGTGAGCATTTGTGCTGTTACAGGTTTTTACAATTGGTTTGACACTTGTGTCAGTGCAGAGTTCACCTTTTCAAAACACTTAGCATATTCATCAGCAGTGTGTGTGTGTGTGTGAGTTTGTGAGTAAGTGTGTTTTTGTGTGAGTATGTGTGTGTGTGAGTAAGTGTGTGTGAGTACAAAAATCGAGAGGTGCACGTCGGTGTCCGTCCAGCTCTCCGAAGGGCTCGGATGGGCGTTCCACCTCGGGGAAGGTGTTGCCAAGGGCAAGGCGTGGCTATGTGTCCGTCTCCGTCCAAACGCACGACTATAAATTTAGCATAAGTGTGTGTGTGTGTGTGTGTGTGTGTGTGTATGTGTGTGAGAGTGAACTATATACTGTGGATACTTTTGCATTGCTTTGATTTCCACACACATTCAATAACTATTTCTTACGAGATTCACTCATACCTCAGTCAGTCAATGTTCACCCCCAGCAAAACTCAGTACAACTACAGCAAGCTACATTTAGTCACTCTCTTCAAAACAATTCACTGTCAGTTCAAAACCTGAAAAACTGTTGATCACTGTAGATGGGAATATGCTGTATTTTGACAAGAACTTGAAACTATTTGTTTGAAATAAGAACTTCTGATTTTAGTGGAAATTTGTATTTGCTTTTTGTTCAGACCCTTTTTACCAGCCACCAAAAGTGGTCATATTTGCATTGAAATGTACATACAGTATATAAATATAGGCAAAATATAGATGAAATATATGCAGTAAATGTACCCCACTCATTAGTGGCATCTACAGTATGGTGACAGGCAAACCAACTGATCAAAACATTTGTTCTTGATGTGATGACAGCTGCTTGGCTTGTAACATGTTTGGGGCTTGAGGTATTGTAGTTGTGGATAAGATATTCTAAACGTTTGCTTCTAAAGATTCAAGGAAAGGGAGAATGTTGCCGTAATGTGAAGTTCACAAACATTCAATGACAAATACAGAGAAACCCCTGGATCAGTATTAGGGTTACAGTAGACTAGTGGTAGTATCATGGATCAGTAGACTAGTGGTAGTATCATGGATCAGAGTTATGGATACAGTAGACTAGTGGTATTATCATGGATCAGTAGACTAGTGGTAGTATCATGGATCAGTATTAGGGTTACAGTGCGTAGACTAGTGGTAGTATCATGGATCAGTGTTAAGGTTACAGTAGACTAGTGGTAGTACCATGTGTTGTGGTTTCACTTATTGGAAATGAAAAGCAACTGCACACTTTTTGTTGTACTGTCATATACCACAGACACTTTAGCATAGAGCTGTCAAGAAGCATATTGCAGCGTGTCAGATTGATTAGTTTGGTATTGCCATATGTACTGAAAAGTGGTCTCATACTTTTTCTTTTATTATCCATTTGTCTGTCTTTATGTATGTGTGTGTGCTACTGGATGTTTGTGTATGTGTGTGTGTGTGTGTGTGTGTGTGTGTGTGTGTGTGTGTGTGTATGTGTGTGTGCTACTGGATGTTTATGTATGTGTGTGTGTGTGTGTGTGTGTGTGTGTGTGTGTATGTATGATATCCAGCCCTTCCTGAAATAATTAATTGGCGATTGATAAGTTAACTACTGCGGCTTGATATCTGATTTTGTTTTTTGGTTCATTGCATTTTAAGTGACACAGAAGTCTTGCTCTGTGAGAGCATTAGTTATAGTTATGGCAGCACAAGCCACAAGCCACAAGGTGAAATATGAAGCACAAGAAGCTGAGGTATGTGTTTGTAAAGGACACTCTGTGAAGAGTTTGGAGAAAGTGAACGTGGTGAAAACTGTACATTCCTGGAATCAGCTGCAACACCATTATGACATCCTTGCTAGACAAGGGCTTATCTACTAGTTTATCAAGCAGAAAAAGCTACCAAAGGACTCACATCTAAAATAGTCCTCTGTCTCAGACAAAGAAAAGACAGGTCACTGCACTTCTGCGGACTTGCATAAGCTCCGTCTAGTTTTGGTTGGATAATGGCGGTTGCTGACTGGGGTTAAATGGGCCTGTTCAATCAGTGCTGATGAATCAGTGTGTGTGTGTCTGTGCGTGTGTGTGTGTGTGTGTGTGTGTGTGTGTGTGTGTGTGTGTGTGTGTGTGTGTGTGTGTGTGTGTGTGTGTGTGTGTGTGTGTGTGTGTGTGTGTGTGTGTCTGTCTGTCTGTCTGTCTGTCTGTGTTGGATGTGTTTACATATGGCACAGTGTATATGGCTGTTTCTGTGAGTGTGTTTGTGTGTGTGTCTTTCTGTATGTGTTGATGTGTGTGTGTGTTTCTGTACGTGTTGATGTGTGTGTGTGTGTGTGTGTATTGGCTGCATATCTATAAGGGGACTCAGAAGGAGCATGTGAGAGACAGGATGTGCTAATGTATGTGAGAACTACGACGCATCACTGTATGTGTGTGTGTGTGTGTGTGTGTGGATGTGGATGTCCATTTGGCTGTCTTTATGTATGTGTGTGTGCTACTGGATGTTTGTGTATGTGTGTGCATGTGTGCTTTTGTGTGTTGTGTGTGTAAGAGTGTGTTCTTTTGTGTGTTGTGTGTGTGTCTGTGAGTGTGTGCATATGTGTGTGTCTCTATGTGTGTGTGTATGAGTGTGTGTGTGTGTGTGTGTGTGTATGTGTGTGTGTGTGTGTGTGTGTGTGTGTGTGTGTGTGTGTGTGTGTGTGTTTATGTGTGTGTGCTACTGGATGTTTGTGTATGTGTGTCTGTGTGCTTTTGTGTGATGTGTGTGTAAGAGTGTGTTCTTTTGTGTGTTGTGTGTGTGTGCTACTGGATGTTTGTATGTGTGTTTGAATGTGTGTGTCTGTGTGCTGTTGTGTGTGTGTGGCTGTGAGTGTTTGAATGTGTGTGTGTGTGTCTGTGAGTGTGTGCATATTCGTGTGTCTATGTGTGTGTGTATGAGTGTGTGTGTGTGTATGAGTGTGTGTGTTGTGTGTGTGTCTGTGTGTGTTTGAGTGTGTGTGTGTGTTTGTCTGTGAGTGTGTGCATATGTGTGTGTCTCTGTGTGTGTGTGTGTGTGTGTGTGTGTGTGTGTCCATCATTTAGTGCGTTGGTGGACGCACGGATAGAGGGATGAGTCATGGTTCTTTAGCGGATGAAAAAAGAACACAGAAGCGGAGGACAAAACCCTCCAGCCCACTGGCCAGGCGGCCTCTCTCTCTCTCTCTCTCTCTCTCCCACTGGCCAGGCGGCCACATAATGAGAGCCGGGCCAGGACGAGCAGCAGGACAAAAGCTCAGACGCCTCCTCTCTCTCTCTCTCTCTCTCTCTCTCTCCCACTGGCCAGGCGGCCACATAATGAGAGCCGGGCCAGGACGAGCAGCAGGACAAAAGCTCAGACGCCTCCTCTCTCTCTCTCTCTCTCTCTCTCTGTCCCTCTCCCTTTCCATCTCTCTCTATTTCCATCTTGCCACACTCTCTCTCTCTCTCCTACTTCATCACGTCACAGCTCTTAAGGCCTTTAATCACAACATGTAGGAGCTACACCACAGAGAATAGAAGCCCACTCCAGTTCTATCACACACACACTGATGAACACACACTCACCAACACACACACACACTCACCAACACACACTCACAAACACACGCTCACAAACACATACTCACAAACACACACTCACCAACACACACTCACAAACACACGCTCACAAACACATACTCACACACACACTCACCAACACACACACACAAACACACGCTCACTAACACATGCTCACAAACACATACTCACAAACACACACTCACCAACACACGCTCACAAACACACGCTCACAAACACACACTCACCAACACACACTCACAAACACACACTCACCAACACACGCTCACAAACAAACGCTCACAAACACACGCTCACAAACACACGCTCACAAACACACACTCATGAGCACACACTCACAAACACACACTCATCAACACACACACGTACTCATCAATATACACTCACAAACACACACTCACCAACACACACTGATGAACACACACTCACCAACACACACTTACAAACACACACTCACCAACATACACTCATGAACACACACACACTCATCAATATACACTTGAAGTCTCACACACACACACACACACATACACTCTAAATAATTCTGGGTTGTTTTCTCAATCTAAACGCTGGGTTGAGGCTGCTGGGTTACTTTAACTCCTGATGGGTTGTTCTCTGTCACCCAGCTGCTGGGTTAGCGGTTGAAGACAGCGCCCCTCCTCTCCTCCTCAGATATGATATAATCTACCCGGCGACTGGGTCACTTTAACCCAGTCGTTTCATTATTTGAGCTTTGATGTCTTCCAACCGCCCTGTCCAGCAGTCTCCAACATGCGCTGGAAAACAGGCAGAGTTTGTAGTGAAGTAAAGGTTTGAACCTACTATCAACTCTTTTTAGCCAGCCCTTCCTGAAATAATGAATTGGCGATTGATAAGTTAACTACTGCGGCTTGATATCTAATTTTGTTGATAGCTAACGTAGCTAATGTAAAATAAAGATGTAAATCTGTCTGACTTATCTGACTAATCTATCTGACTGTGAAGGCTACATATTATCTTCCTATTCACCTGGTGGTAGATCATTTTGTTAAAACAAATTCATTTAACAAATTATTGTAAAAATTGATGAATGAATAATTTTAACCCAAGTGGAGAGTCACATGACAAACCAGATTTTTAGTTGTATTCTTCAATCCAGTTTTAGGTTGCGTTAACTCGACAATGTAGTTATTTTTACCCGTCCGTTGGGTAGAAAACATGACATGACATGCTGGGTCGAACCCATTATCCAAACCGGATCAGAACAACCCGGCGCTGGGTCAGCCCTGCCTGACTCGGCACTGGGTTACCAAAATAAACCTCGGCACTGGGTCACCAAAATAAACCAACTTTGGTTATTTTTGACCAAGCAATTTGTAGTGTATGAACACACAACTGCAAAAACACTCAAACTCTCATATGCACACTAAAGCTCGCACAAGCCCATTAACACACACACAGTCAAGGTTTGTCACCCACACTCACCACCACATACTTACTAACACACACACACACACACAAACACACACACACACACACACACACACACACACACACACACTGATCAACACGTCAGTTCAGTCAGGCACCTTTCACGCTCTTTCACACACCCTTGAAAACCCACTCATCACGACACACACTGGCACAGTTATCCTGAGTGTGTGTCTTTTTCTGATTGCGGCCTTGGCTGCCTATTTTAGGCTGCGCCGATGATGCAGCTTCTTTCTGTCTGAAATGCCGAGGGGAAAAAAGCTCCACTCCAAACCTTTGTCTGGGTGCCTGACACACCAAACACACACACACACACACACACACACACACACACTAACAACCCAGTGAATGGACAGCAATTTCCCTTGAGTGGTTGTCAGCACTTATTGTCCTCAACACATCAGCAGTGATGACGAACAAAGTGAAAACACACGCACACACACAGAGACACAGACACACACACACACACACACACAAGCTATTAAAAGACTGTCAGATTAGGTGCCAATTATCTTTTATGCCAGAACGGACCAGTACAGTTGATATTCTCCTACATCAAAAGAAGAGAGGGCAGAAGACTATTGCATCATGGGACCCAGGGTTATGTCACAGCGTCACACCCTGAGGAATCCATAGGCCTTAATCTCCTGCTGTAGAAGACTATTGCATCATGGGACCCAAGGTGATGTCACAGCGTCACACCCTGAGGAATCCATAGGCCTTAATCCCCTGCTGTAGAAGACTATTGCATCATGGGACCCAAGGTGATGTCACAGCGTCACACCCTGAGAAACCCATAGGCCTTAATCCCCTGCTGTAGGTGTCATGCAGGGAATGTGACTCCTTGACTCTAAACACAACACATGGCCTAAAGCTGGTCAGTGTGTCATGTGCTTCTTTGTGTGCGTGTCTGTGTGTGTGGATGCATAAGGGGAGGGGGGGTTCACATGTGTGTGTGTGTGGGAGAGGTGTTTGTGTCATAATATCTGCCAGCTTTTCAGAGAAAAACATCTATTTGTGCAGTTCCTGGTTTATGTGTGTTCTTAATGCCCTCTCTGTAAGGACCTGTCCCTGGACAAACACTGCAAAAACAAAGGATTCCACTCACACTAACAACACAGAGCCGCACAGCTATTCAGGTTCCTTCAATTCAATCCAGTTCAATTGTATTGATATAGCGCCATTATATACAGTGCCCAGGGCCTAACCCTTAGCATTAAAGCAGCAATAAGGAGTTCTCAAAACTAGCAAGCTAACTACCTAAAAGGCAAGCAAAAACCTTGCAAACACCACCAACAGCCCAGTTGACACTGATAGAAGCTTGCCAACACACTAACTGGTGTCTTGGCAGTATAGCTGGCAATGTCATGCTGTGACAGCTTTTCTTCCATTTTTGCAGGATATGCCAGCCCGGTATACAGAACTACATAGGGCATATCCTGGATGGCTATTTATGTTTATCTGTCTTTCACATGACTATATGCTATCAAAATGAATTTGAGGATGGTACCAAAATTAGTTGCCTATGAAACCATACCTCAAAAAGTGTCAAATTGTTGCATAGTGTTACTTTAAGCAACATTCTAGGTGAGCAATAATGGTGATGCCGAGCCGAAGCCGTGCAAAGTGTTTGGTCAAGCCACCCACTGTCAGTGGCATCCCGGGCCAGTTCAGGGAGTTCAAACCGCCCTCTGCAAGCCCGCGGGTCACCAGGTCACTGGGCTTAGCATTTGACCTTTGACCCCTGGATTGCCTTTTGCAGTGTGGCATGCATATGTTAGGCGCTTGAACGACACACTTCCTGTTTGTGTGTGTGTGTGTGTCTGTGTGTGTGTGTGTGTGTGTTTGCGCCACCACGAGCATGATTTTCACATTCAAGGTGAAGACACTTCCTGAAAACTTGAGATTGTTCTATGTGTAACCCTAGTGAGACAAAGGGCCACATGTATGCACTAAATCGACAAAAAAACTCCGTCCACAAGTGGTGGGATTGTGCGAACACACGGTCCTACGGCAAGTGATTGACAAAGATTGACACATTTGCACCGTGGATCAGTGGATGAGATCCGTCCCCTGCCCAATCACAACCTTGATCAAATAACACAGGAAATACTCAAGGAGTCCCCAGGCTCCGCTGTAACATAGGGCAGGAGAAGTGGATCTGACTGATTTGAGCCAGCTGGACCTTAGTCACTATTGCACTCTATTTTAATGTATATTTAAATTTATATTTGAATGTGTATTTTAATTTGTGGGCTTAATGCTAATCCCACATCATTATAGACTTAATATACCTCGACTCACTCGCCCAGGCATGGGACTTTTAACTGTAAGGTAATTGGTCACAGAATATGTACTTTGATAATGCTCAAGCCTTTTCACAACATCACTGGGCCTGAAGCCTGCACCCAGTTACATGTCGTTATCTGGAGGATGGTTCCCTGGAGCGCCTTTAATCAAACTGTGAACACTAAATGTGAATTGAATCATGTGGTTCCTGCAGGCTGAAACTTCATCCTTAGAATGGTGCTGTAATCTTACAAGGAACTCTCCATAGGAAATATGTTAAACAGTTATCTGACAAACTATGGTTCAATGTGTGTATCGGCTACAAGTTACAAATGATTATAGTGATTATAGAACAATAATGATTATCATTATTCCACCTGATGGAAAATAATGACAACAACAGGAGAGAAAATGAGCAATACATAATACACCACACACGATGGTGGGAGGGAGGGAGATTTAAGAAAGGTTTAAGTTCAGATTTAAAGGAATCAAGAGTCTGTGACTCACAGAGGGCAAGCCACAGCATGTCTTATTGAGTTTTCCACTGCTGTCAGAAAACTCTGTCAGCTGCTCCTCATACAGAGAGAGAGATAGAGAGGGAGCGAGAAAGAGAGCAGGACAGAGATAGAGTGAGAGAGAGGGAGCGAGAGAGAGAGAGAGAGAGAGCAGGACAGAGAGAGAGAGAGAGGAAGCGAGAGAGAGAGAGAGAGAGCAGGACAGAGAGAGAGAGAGAGGGAGTGAGAGAGATAGAGAGCAGGACTGAGAGAGAGAGAGAGAGAGAGGGAGAGAGAGAGAGATAGAGAGCAGGACAGAGAGGAGTAGCAGCAGCGCTTGGCGACAGGCTGCGCGTGACTCTGTTTTCTTAGGAGGATCTTGTTCGGTCCATGTGACCTGGAGCAGGGCTGGCCTGACCGAAGCATCACAGCCGCACAGAGGGGAGGGGAGGGAGGGACACACACTCAACCACAGGGAGGGGAGGGGAGGGGAGGGTCATAAACTCAGCTTCAGATTGCTTGGTGGGTGGGTGTGTGTGGTGAATGGGGGGGGGGGGGGGGGGAGCAGAGAGGAAGGGGAAAAACACAGAGAGAAAAACAGAGTAGAGAACTGCCCTTCTCTGAAATTTGCAGTACTGCCAAACACTTATCATGCGCCATTCCATATTGTTGCATGTTGGGGTAGCGAAAGTTTGGGCATGCTGAGGGCATGAGAGAGATGAGAGACATGAGAGACTGTGACTAGCTCCCAGCATGCCGTGAGAGCAAGAGACTGATTGTTCTATTAATTTGTAAATGTTCTATTTAACGATAATGCCGCTGGTGGCCCTTTTGTGTTGTGTGATGTGAGCGCGTATTACTGTTAGAAATTTGTGTCTGATGTTAGCGTGAGTTACTGTTACCATCTTGTGTCTGATGTTAGCGTGAATTACTGTAACCAATTCATCTGTGTGCTACCCCAACTGAGGCCTGTATTAGTTGTGCTCCCCTTCTGTATCTGATGTTAACGTGTATTACTGCTATCATTTTGTGTCTGATGTTAGCGTGTATTACTGCTATCATTTTGTGTCTGATGCTAGCGTGTATTACTGTTATCATCTTGTCTGTGTGCTATACCGGTTAAGTCCTTTATGAGTTCAGTGTGTTAATTTGTCATCTGTCCACCACCAGTGTCATCATCACTGGGAAGTCTGCCCTGCCTTCCATTTCCCCCATTGTGTAGGTGTTCTGCCGGCTTCTGGCCAAATCAGAAGCAACGTTGCCAACTCGTCACTTCAGAAGAACCCATAGATGCTACAATATTCTGTTGAGTTGCCAGGTGCTGACTAGGGTGACCAGGTGTCCCACTTTGCACCACACACACCACACACACACACACCACACACCACACACACACCAAACACAGACACACCCACACACACACACACACACACACACCCCACACCACACACACAGCATGTTGACCCTTCTTCCCACATCCCACACAGAGATAAAGCCCTGCATTTAAATTGGTCATTTTGTTTTATAATTGTCAGAAATAAAACCACATGGATGTGTTCTTTTACCCACCTGGCACATGTGCCGCTTATGCCGTTGCGGCATAGTTTCTGCTCTATCTCCTAGCGCTGCGCCAAAAGCAGCAGCCTGGCTCATACAAGTGCAACATAACCAAGCTTTTTCTAATAGCCTGGCTTTCATCCAGTGGCTGAGCAAAGAGCAATGAGGGTGGTCAAGAAGCTGTGATGGCCGTCAATCAAACATCGCAGACATTGGGGCCAGTGAACTCCTCTGCTACGTCACAAAAATTAACTTTGCAGATAAGGTAAAAGCTACCAGGCTACATCATGGCCACATGCTTTGCTTAAGGACAGTTGCCTTTGATAGGCCCGTAATGGCCAATGCATGATGGATCGATAAAGATACATTGTGTGCCTTTGAGATGACAAACAGCACTGTGCTCGTCATTTATGTCACAGCAAACGCTGTAGCCTTTGTCATCTATTGGCTAACTGATGTGCTATGGAATGGACTAGAGGACTAGAGAAGTGTAGGTGTTTACACGCCAAAAGGCAGAATACAAATGTTCCTTATATCAAAGTTTAAGGTTACCTCTTGTGTTGGTAGCATATCCCACATTTGGTCTATTTGCATCTCATCACCCCAGTGCTGACTGAACTCCAGTTCATATTCTGTGTCCAGTTAATTAGTCCAGCTTGGAGGTTTTTAAATGGCTGTTTATTGTGTAAAGGTCCAAGTTGAAGTTCTCCGGTCTGTTGGTCCGTTGGAAATTTGATCTTACCGTGTTGCAATTGGTTTGCGCCTGAAGCATTTCAGCAAGCAAATGTCATGTAGTGTTATGTAAAGATGTATTTGTGTTCTGTAGTTCTGTAAAGAGAGGAGAGCCCCTGTCTGTGTCTGCCTGTTTGGCATTTTTTGCTTTGAGAATGAAACTATAAACAGATTGCCATGCCAACCATATTTTTGTTGTTGTCAGTATTTCATGTAGTTTTACTGCACCATTGAAGTCACACACTATATACAGCGTCAATCATTCTAGGTAGGCTACCACACACACACATACACACACAGTCACACATACACGTACAGACACAGCTAGTTTATTGTAAAATACTACAGATAGTGAAACAACTGATTTGGAGAAAAAAAAATGCAAATAAAAAGTAGCCTACCAGCATCTTTGTTTCCTGGCACGGGCCAAGCTTTGGTAACAAACTACCTGTTGAGAATGCAAAGCTTTTACAGTAGGCTATTAATAGCACAGCCAGCCCACTGGCACATGTTTGTTGTGACAATTAATGCTCACAATCCCCCAACTTCATGTCACGATGATGTGAATCCTAAAATGACTGACTTGAAAAATCCCTTGTGCATCAACTAGGGTAATTGATTCAAAGTAAAATCAGTTAAATGTTTGTGGAGACTGTGTTGGCTGGGCTGACCAATTCTGTTTCACAGTCTCACAATCTGGAATACCAGTTTATTTTGAAGAAGATTTCTGGTGTATGGTCACTGCAATTTTTGCAAATATTTGTCGAATTAAGTTCAAGCCACTACTCATCATATGATAATAGTTCAAAAATAGGACAGTAGCCTAGTTTAAAAATTGTGTGGAAAATAGAGATGGCATCCTACGAAGACATATTTTTTAATCACTGCTTGAGAGGAAAAATGAATGGATGGCAACAGCTAGTGTCCAGCCTTTAATTGGCTGGTTATGTTTCCTCTATGGCCAATCATAATCCTTGAACCAGCCACACAGCGCGCCATGGCAGCGCGCGAACCAGTTGCCTGGCAAAATTAGTAATTTCCAGAATGTTAAACGCGCTCTGATTGGCTGTTGCGCAGCCGTCAGCTGTGCTCTGGGAGACTATAAAGACCAGACGAAGCAGCTTCTGTTGTTTCAGACGTGTGATAGTGGTTGACTGTGAGTGTGCCTGGGGAAGTTGTGAGTGTGGGGGGAATTATTTAACTGATATCAATGTGAAATTAAATTATTTTACTCGAATATAATTTATTAAGGTAAGTTTGATTTTTTATCGGAGCGATCTCTTTGAAAATGGCGTTGTTAAGCAAACGAATGTTGCTAACTCCGTTGAAACTTACTTCAAGCTAGTTAGATAGCCAGCTAGAATGACAAGGATTTCATTTGGTTCTGCAACTAGGCAATCGTTTCTTGTGTTCTTCAAGCTAATGTCTTTTCCCTGGTGAAATGGTAATCGAGTTAGGTCTTATGTTTTGTCTAAGAAATGTTTTGGATGGCCAGAGACGTTATAAATGATTCGGCAGTTAACCTACTTTGTGTTTCTTGCAACTATAGATATCTGGCTTAATGGCAACAAGAATGTTCTTCAGTATCTTAACTTATAGGATATGAAGTGTTTTGTGTCAACTGACTGTTTTCTAAGGTTGCGTTTTTTTTTCTATATCCGTAGCACTTTATCAAAACCAACGACTTATAACCATGGTTGCAACAAGCACGCTCAAGAACAAGAACTCGGAGTGCATATCCGAGGTGTTCGATCGTCGTTACGACCAGAGCTACATTGAAGATGGTAAGATTATCCTGCCTTTGTGCTCGCTGCATGTTTTTCTCTGTACCTGCTGAATCGCGGACTGAGCTGGACTCTTCCAAATGATTATTATGCAGCTAGTGGTTGTTTACCCGGCCGGCAGTGGTGCAGAGCCGCTGCTCACCAGCCAGGGGAGGGGAGGGCCAAAAGATGAAGTCATCCACATTCAGCTCCTCTGTCTGTGCGCAGTCCTATGGTTTTGGATTCTCGAAAGGGGGGCCAGAATAGCCAATTTGCCCAATAGCAGACATTGGATCTTTTTAAATTAATCTATCAGGAGTTGATTGGGAAATTAATTTAAGTTTTTGATCTTTTAAATTGATCTTTTATTCAAAGGTGTTACAGGAATAGCAGTTACCTTGTTTCTCTAATCCGTTTCTAAGGACTGAGACTGAAATACAGGTTGTGTGGTGTAGTTAGACATCCCTGGTGCTGCGTGCAGTGCATTTTGTTTATTTTTATTATTTTTTGATTTTTTTTTTTTTACAGCCTTCATTTTTAGTCATAGGTGTGTCTGCAGGTTTTCAGGTCACTGGTGTTAACCTTTGTCACTTTCCTCTCTCTGCTCCTCCTCTCCCTCCCATCTGTCTGTCCTTCCCTTTCGGTCCTCCTGCAACTGCTCATCCCTACTCTCTATGCTATTCTCTCTTCCTCCACCTTCACTCCTTTTCTTCTCTCATCCCCCTCTCCTCCTGTTTACCAACTCTCTTCCCACCCCTTCTGTTTATCTTCTCCTCTGTATTACCTCATCCTCCTACTTGCCGCCTCCTCCTCTCCTCTATCCTCTCCTCCCCCTCAGAGCTGGACTTCTGGGAGCGTTGCCTGGCCGAGCCCCCGGTAGGAATGGACATTGGCGTCGGCGGCGTCGCGGAGTCTCTGCGCGAGGAGAACCGCACGTGCCAGCAGCTGGCCAAGCTCCTGGAGGGCTGCCTGTCCCGCGCCAAGAAGAGCACGCTGCACTGCGCCGAGGTGCTGGTCCCCGAGACGCTAACGCGGCGCATCGCCCGCGACGTGCTGCGCCTGGCGTCAGGCGAGCCCTGCGGCCTGCGCGGCTGCGTGCTGCACATCCACCTGGAGGCGGAGCGTGGCTGCAAGCGGCTGGAGCGCATCGTTTGCGACTCCAGCGTGGTGCCCACCTTCGAACTGACGCTGGTCTTCAAGCAGGACGGCAACGCCTGGCCCAGCCTCAGGGACTTCTTCCTCATCGGCGCCTGCTTCGCCCCGGGCTTCCGGCACGCGCTGAAGCTCAGCCCCGGCTTCCGCCTCATCAAGAAGAAGCTGTACTCCTCCTCCCCGGCAGGTACCGTGGTGGAGGAGAACTGAGCGCGCTCGGACTGGATCCGGGCTGAACACTTGGGTTGGGTCAGGGGGTGGGGTGGGGGGGGGGGGGGGGGGTTTAACTGGAATGGCAAAGTTTGAGATTTCTCATAGAGGGTTCAAGGGTACAATGCACTTCTACACTTCAGTACCTGAATGTAAGTCACTCGCAGTGAGTGGCTAATTCTTTTCTAGGCTTTTTATATTTATATATTGTTTTGTTCAAGATGTGCATCTGTTGTGGGTGTATGTGGGAAGTGTGCATGGGACGTGCCATATCGATGCTACTACTTAATACATTCACAGGGCATTTGGAAATGGCTGTGTATTTAGTGCAATGTGTAAGATCTGTAGGCAAGGTGGTGAGAATATAGGACTCCATTTTGTACAAAAAATGTAACCAGATTGCTCGGTACCAACCAGGATTTTAACACCATTTCAATTTTGAAACTAATTATGCTTTAGTTGCATACAAGGATTTGATTAAACATTTCCTATCAAATGTTTTTAGACATTTTGTATACACTTCAATTGGCAATGAAAAAGTTAAATATATTTTTATGACTCCACATAGACTGGTGCAGACCTGGTGAGCAATGAGATTGGTTTATGGAGATGGCCACCTTAAGATACAGCCATTGTGTTTTTATTTTGGCTGATATGTCCTTGTGTTTTGAATGGGGGGGGGGGGGGGGGGGGGGGGGGCGAGGAACTGCTTATTTAATGGGGTCCATGTAGGTAGACTGAATGTGCGTTGATTGTCCAGTCACGTCGGCCAAAGGCCTGGTTCTACAGGAAATGGGATGCTGTACTGCTCAAGATCAACATGCTGCTCCAAGGTTGAGAATTTAGAATGTGCCTCATGATTTAAGAGCTGTAGTGGTGTTTTTTTTTTATTTATTTTTTTTTTATACAAATACATCTTCCATATGTTAATAGGGAGATTGCTACACTGTTTTTCTCCCCTGATTTAAATGCACCTGTTATTGCCTTTCTAGACAGTTATCGGTTGCAGTGCCATTTTTTTTCTTTTTTGAGAAATTCCTGTTAAAGGAAGTCAATCCTTGTCTATTTGACAATAAAAATCTATTTTTCAACCATGATCTACTTTTGTTGGCTTGTGTTTATAGAAATGGTATAGAAAAGTCCAAATCTAGTCATGTCTGCAGGCTGACTTGCCTGCAACACTTACATTTTCACCAGGCCAGCGATTTTGTCTTAAGCTATGAACCCAACACCACCCTTCACATTTGCGCCCATTATGAAACATCAATTGCATTCTTATGAGCAAGACCTAGGCTCTGCTTTGCACCGAACAATCTAAAGAGTGAACTTGCAGATTGTGAATGCTGCTTGAATGGACTGGTCTCCTCAGAAACCCAAGTTTTCATGAAGTTATCTAGGTCAAGTAGTTGTTTGTGACAGTCTGTCCCCCTGTCGGGTTAACTGTCTGGCATTCTTCCCAGTCTATAAGGGGTCCCTGTTTGCCCTTAACCAGGAGCCTGAGCCCCACGTGTTGGATCACATGACGAACTGCAATGCCCTGCACCGTTTGTCTGGTATATCTCTGCTCGCCCGGCAGGGGCAGAGGCCCTTGTCGGTAGGGTGATGGATGGCAAGCTAGACGATCAGCTTCGCGGAAGTAATTCTACCGACAGCCCAGTTTCAATCCTGTTCTATTGGACTGAACAGCGGCCATTTTAGGGGGGCTAACTGGGTTTCAGCTGTTTCAATAACTGGGTTGTCACAACGGCAGACAGGCAAGAAGATGAGCTGGAGTTTAGGAGCTGGTGCTCTAGCTATTGGGTTATGCACTGGGATTAGCTTCTTAAATTACTACCACCCTCTTAATGCTACCACTCAGTATTGCTGTCCTGCCCAAATAAGTGTCCTATTTTGTAGTGCTGTTACATTGCTTCTGTTTGAAGTGAGACTGCTATTTGGCCTTCCCTGTTTTAACACGATCACCCATTTATTTTTGGTGATATTTCCACCGTTTAAAGATGGGTGACAACTCTAACATGTGATGAGACATGAGGCGAAAGTGCTGTGAAGTATCAACATGACCAAGACAAATAGATAAAGTACTTTATCTATCCCCAAGGGCAAATTTCAGCGATGCAGCAGCAATTCACATAAATGACAACATAACACACATTACTTTTTTAAAAAAAATAAAAAAACATACACAATCTAACCTTTCAGAACAACGATTTTAATTATGTGCTAGTCGGTGGGCGCTATAGGCAATTACAGCTGACATTGATTGATTGACAGATTGACTGATTGACTGAGTGAGAGATAATGAGCAGGAGCTGTCACTTTTGATTAGTCAGCTGGTTGAGATCAATAAACGAGTCCTGGAGAATCCTACCAGTAAAAGTAGTAACTTTAACTGAAGTGGTAACTTAATGCATATATTTTAAATGTGTTGATCTTTGTGCCTGATAGTGTTTGTGTCGCCGGAGTGAATGGTGGACCATGTATAGCCACAGTAGATATATGACACACACACACACACACACACACACACACACACACACACACACACACACACACACACACACACACACACACACACACACACACACACACACACACACACACAGACACACACACACACACACTCATCCATCAGTCACGAAAGCTACTGCAGGTGAAGAAAAATGTCAGAGATTAAACCCCATTAAACCCAGAAAAAAATATTTGGAGCGTTTCCAGACGAGATTCAGCCACAGGGCCGGCGTCTTGTCTTGTCTTGCCGTGCTGCTTCGAGGAAGTTTAATGCCGTTCAGCGCTCGAGCCAAGCCACGCTAAACCCCTGGCAGCACCCCCGGCCGCCTGGAGAGGATACACAACGATTTTATAGCCTTTTATTTATAGCATAATTCACTGCGAACAACAGTGTGGGTTGAAGAGGCTCCAGATGGCTCAGAGAGGAGAGGCGGTGGAGGAGTAGGAGAGGATTTTTTCTCTCTTTCTCTCTTTCTTTCTTTCTTTCTTTCTTTTTTTCTTTTCTTTGTTGTTTTTTTAATGGCTCATCTGTTCCTTTTTAATCAGTTCATGATAGCCTTTGAGTAAGCGTTCCTAATCTCACCAAACTCTGGTTCCTGAGGCAGGAGAGGGTCCTCGCTCACTATGTCTGCCCCTTCGAAGTGCCTGGGTGTGTTTCTTAAAGGTGTTAACCTTTGACCTGAGAGTCAAGGGGAAGAGAGAAGCACAGTCAATGTTACTGTTACTGTAACTACAGAACAAAACTGAGATTGCATCAATTGACGAATTGCATACTAACACAATGGTTTATTAAAACCAGGGATGGATTAATGAACGGGCCTACCGGGCCCAGGCCCAGGGGCCCATGAGCTCAGGGGGCCCCTAGGCCAGAGCCTCTGCGTGAAGTCGCTGTTATGTATCTCTTATTTGTGGTTGAAAAAGGTGTATTTTATTCATTTGCTAATGGCTTTAATTGAGTGTACCTGTGCTGTGTTAGAAAAAAGCTAGATTACTGCGACAGTGATCAAGCCTAACTTTTAGGGGCTGCTCAGGATACCTTATGCAATATATTCCCTCAAAATGGCAAACCTGTCTCTGTCATGGTTTTCATCATTTTTAGGGGGAATCGTCAGTAGCAATCTACAACAAAATTATACTGTATGCTTATCTTACATACACTATAGAAACTATTAAAAACGATTCAATTAAATTAATAATTTCTTATTTTCTTTGTTATTTTTGTCATATACAGATATGCAATGATGATTGCTGGGTAATATGTATCTTGTCCAATGTCAAGTCTCTATTTGATCATGTGATGAGACGATACGATATAGCTAGTTTAGGCGCAAGACCTACAAGCAGGCACAGTAGGCTACACCTGCCGGACGACGCCTTTCAAACATAAAAGTGGTGATGCATGATTTGATGTTTCAGTGGACAGGATAGCCAGCCCATTCAGCCTCTCCTGCCCCATGCTGCCCCTCAGGTAGGTCTTAATCCGTTTGAAGTTGGAAAAGAATCATTCGGCTGTTGCCCTGTCACATGTAATGTCAGAAACAATAGCAGGGCAGTGCGCACCTCACCGAAGGTGGATGTTACAGAGTAAACTTTGACCTGTTTACTTTCCCAATACAATAGCCAAAGTATCTAATTCGACCGTAAAATCCAACACATTGGGTTGTGTTTGTGTGTGCGTGTGCGTGCGTTCGTGTTTTGCGGGCGCACATTTTTTTTTTCCGCGGGGGGGGGGGGGGGGGGCCTTCAAAATATCCAGGCCCAGGGGCCCGTGGTTTCTTAATCCGTCCATGATTAAAACCATTTATATATTTACTGTATATATATGCAATTTATTAGTAGGATAAACCCTTTACCACAAGTATACAGAAAATGCAATATATACAACTATTCAGCACAAGTAGTACCGTCACACATACCCACACAAAGCTTTATGCATATATTAACATTAACATGCACCTACACATTAGAGATAATTTAATTCCTGTGTTTCAAGAGTGTTAATAGAACGATATAATATTTTCACGCTGCGATTTATGTTCTTTATGACTGAATTATTTATGGGACTTAAAGGAAAGTTGGGAATCAAGCCAAAGGCACAAGTATTTAGAGTCTTTTATCCAAGTATTTAGAGTCTTATACCCAAGTATTTAGAGTCTTATATCCGAGTATTTAGAGTCTTTTATCCAAGTATTTAGAGTCTTATATCCAAGTATTTAGAGTCTTACTGTATGCCCAAGTATTTAGAGTCTTATACCCAAGTATTTAGAGTCTTACTGTATACCCAAGTATTTAGAGTCTCATACCCAAGTATTTAGAGTCTTATACCCAAGTATTTAGAGTCTTATATCCAAGTATTTAGAGTCTTTTATTCAAGTATTTAGAGTCTTATACCCAAGTATTTAGAGTCTTATACCCAAGTATTTAGAGTCTTATATCCAAGTATTTAGAGTCTTTTATCCAAGTATTTAGAGTCTTATACCCAAGTATTTAGAGTCTTATACCCAAGTATTTAGAGTCTTATATCCAAGTATTTAGAGTCTTTTATCCAAGTATTTAGAGTCTTATACCCAAGTATTTAGAGTCTTACTGTATACCCAAGTATTTAGAGTTTTATACCCAAGTATTTAGAGTCTTACTGTATACCCAAGTATTTAGAGTCTTATACCCAAGTATTTAGAGTCTTATACCCAAGTATTTAGAGTCTTTTATCCAAGTATTTAGAGTCTTATACCCAAGTATTTAGAGTCTTATACCCAAGTATTTGTATTCATATTTGGATGAATCTAAGAATTATACCAATGAAGTCTCTTCTCTTTGACACTCATGCCTTCCATTCAAATGGATCAAGCTGATAAGAAACGGGGCATTTACACACCGACTCTTAAACAGCTGATAAGAAACGGGGCATTTACACACGACTCTTAAACAGCTGATAAGAAACGGGGCATTTACACACCGACTCCTAAACAGCTGATAAGAAACGGGGCATTTACACACCGACTCTTAAACAGCTGATAAGAAACGGGGCATTTACACACGACTCTTAAACAGCTGATAAGAAACGGGGCATTTACACACCGACTCCTAAACAGCTGATAAGAAACGGGGCATTTGCACATCGACTCTTAAACAGCTGATAAGAAACGGGGCATTTACACACCAACTCTTAAACAGATGATAAGAAATGGGGCATTTACACACAGACTCTTAAACAGAAACATAAAATACACACTGACACTAACTTAACGGGGAGCATGAATACATTCCACACAGAATCAAGCATTAACCGGCACACAGGCAAATCACACTGGGCCAAGCAATCACAAACTCAATCACACACACACAGGAGCGCGCACCCTGCATTCTACAGTATATTAATTACTGTCTGTAGACTGTTGTCATGTTCTTATTGTATAATAATAGTAATATAATACTCATAATAATGACTATATTAGCATATTATGAGAACACATTATTATTATTCATATATTTAATGGAGTCTGCTTCAGCTGGTCCGTAGGCATTGAAATAGATCTGACTATATAATATAGTGGTGGTCTGTTCCAGCACGGCTGAATGCTAACCACATGTGAGCCTGCAGCCTTCTGTGCCGATGGCAGGGGCAGGCAAGTGATGTCTACCTCCAGAGGAAGGAGCAAGTCTCACATGTAGCTTTGCCCTTGTGGGGCAGATGTACGGGTATTTAGGCCTAACAGTGTTATGCTAGTGTGTGTGTGCATGTGTGTGCATTCAAGTGTGTTCGTGTGTTTGTGCGCATGTGTGTTTACTACCGTCGCTATGCTGGCATTCCCAGCAGGTCAGCAGTGGCGTGGAGTGGTCACTGGATACGGTTGTTTGGCTGCCCAGTGGGAGTGGAGGGGCGGGGTGCAGAAGGGGGGACCCCTCTCCTCTCCTCAGCCCATGCAGCCGGTCCAGTGCCAAGACATGTCTTTGACCCAGATTCAGATAACATTCGCAGAACAGGGACACAAGAGACGGGAGAGGTGGCCAAACATTCCCCTGGACGTCACAACTGGCTGCCGACCTTCAAGGTGACTTGGTTTGTGGTGGTGGTGTGTGTGTGTATGGGAAAGAGAGAGAGGGGGCGTTTTTTATGAAGTCGGCGACAATGGCAAGGTAGGTATTCACTGGTGTTTAGGTTAGGGAACAGCTTCTAAAAATGAGTCTTAAATTCGTCTCCACTATAAGACAGAGTTTTCTAAACGGTAGGGATGACCCATTGAGCCTTGAACATTTGTCCCCAGTTTACAACTGCAATGGGAAACTAATTTATTAATGTAGTACTTCATAATTGAATCATTATTCTTAGTGACTAAAGTTTGTGATATACTGGTCATATTAGCTATGCGAATATACAGTAACAGTTTAAATACATATATCCACATAAAAATGCTGTATGAACAGTCACATCTAACTACATGTATGCATACACTCTTACAGCCATGAACACACACACACACACACACACACACACACACACACACACACACACACACACACACACACACACACACACACACATAATCACCCCCCATGGGCCCTCACACTCATTCACAAAGGCACACCATACTACACCTACACACACACACACACACACACACAATTTTCCCTTGTGTTGATTCACACATCCTGAAGGTCTGGACTTACTCCTCCATTGATGATTCACAGATCTGTGAGCCGGTCCACACAAGCATACATGCCCTCCTACACACACTCATACATGTACACACACACACACACACACACAACTCTTTGTTCCTTGTCAATGTAGACTTTGGTGTAGAAGAGTAGTCGTCATTATAGTTTTCTTTCACGGCTTCACAATCCCCCCCCCCCCTCTCTCTCTCACACACACACACACACACACATACTGAACTGTGTTCACCAGAGCTGCAGGTTTATGCTTGTCAACAAATCACACATGTCAGGGATGACCATGAATTTCTATGCAGTGTTTTTTCCTGTAAACCTTTAGTAGAAATGGCTGGAAGCTGTTTATCTGTTCTTTCTCAACCAAAAGGACTTGCTATTGTTTGTCTATGAGGTGTAAAAGCAGGCCACAAACACAGTGAGGAGCTGAGAATACTTGAGGGGCCGACGTGAAGTAAAGAGTAAATACTCAATCCATCTTCTGTTATCTGCTTCGTGGTGTGCTGGTGAAAAGGTCTTGGACTGAGTTCATGTGTCTTGTGTGTTTGTGTCTGTGTCTGTGTCTGTGTCTGTGTCTGTGTGTGAATGTGTGTGTGAGGCTGTGTGTGTGTGTGTGTGTGTGTGTGTGTGTGTGTGTGTGTGTGTGTGTGTGTGTGTGTGTGTGTGTGTGTGTGTGTGTGTGTGTGTGTGTGTGTGTGCGTGCGTGCGTGTGTGTGTGCATGCTCATGCCTCTGCACAGCATGTTGGCTAAGCCCCCTCACTATTTTATTTGAAGGTCACCCTGAAACCACTGCTGCAGAGAGCTATGGTGTGTGTATGTGGGTGTGTGTGTGTGTAAAATGAGCTACCATCAAACACTTGAGCACGTGCAAACAGCCCACTGGGACTGAGCACTCCCACCCTCCCACAGATAGACATACTCACACACACACACACTCCCACACCCCCACAAACAGACACACTCACAGACACACAAACTCACAGACACACGCACACACACACACACATACACACAGACAGACAGACAGACACACACCCTTCTTACTCATACATGCCCACACACACACATTTCAACCACCCACTCACACACACACACACACACACACACACACAGACACACACACACTCACCCACTCACACACACACACACACACACACACACTCGCACTTACCCACTCACACACACACACAGACACGCTCTTTCCTCCTCTGTATCTGCTGATTGCCCTTTCTCTAAAGGCATGAATCATCTGAATCCAAGAAAACCAGGACAGGCATGTCTCATCTATATAAAAATGAATCTATGAACATCAGGACAGGCATGTCTCATCTATATAAAAATGAATCTATGAACATCAGGACGGGCATGTCTCATCTATATAAAAATGAATCTATGGGGGGGCACTGTGGCGCAAGCAGTAGCCCCGACCATATACGGGCTTGAACGGCCACGGGGACACAGGTTCGAATCCGACCCGCTGTCATTTCCCGACCCCACTCTCCACCTCTTCTCTCCATCTCATTTCCTGTCCAAACCTTCACTGTCCTATCTGAATAAAGGCAAAAAGGCCAAAAACAAATCTTTAAAAAAAAAAAAAATGAATCTATGAACATCAGGCCGGGCATGTCTCATCTATATAAAAATGACAAGCGAGCTGTTGAGTTGCATTGATGTTCCCACCATCTGTGATTCTATTTTTTCTACTCTCATGGCTTCACAGTCATTTTTAAAAGGCAGTGTCGTCCATTGTCATGTCCCAGTGAACTCCGTCAGACTGGTTAGTGGTTAGAACAGCTGTGGATGATTTAAAGTCACTTTTAAAAGGCAGTGTTGTCCATTGTCACGTCCCAGTGTATTCAGTTTGACTGGTTAGTGGTTGAAACAGCTGTGGATGACTTAAAGTCACTTTTAAAAGGCAGTGTTGTCCATTGTCACATCCCAGTGTATTCAATTTGACTGGTTAGTGGTTGAAACAGCTGCGGATGACTTAAAGTCACTTTTAAAAGGCAGTGTTGTCCAATGTCACGTCCCAGTGAACTCAGTCAGACTGGTTAGTGGCTAGAACAGCTGTGTATGCCGATACAGTAGCTGAGCTCTTAAAGGCGCCTCATAACTACGAGAGAAAGAGTTGGAGAGAGACTAAGATCGTGTGTGTGCTCTGTGTGTGTAGGCATGTAGTGTGTGTGTGTGTGTGTTCGTGCGTGTATGGGTGCGTGCGTGCACGTGTTCATCGGCTTCACCTATCAGTGGCAAGAGAGTCTGGACAGCAGATTTAATAGAGTTTGTGTGTGCAAGTGTATATGTGTGAGTGTGTGTGTGTGTGTGTGTGTGTTAGTGTGTGTGTGTGTTAGTGTGTGTGTGTGTGTGTGTGTGTGTGTGTGTGTGTATGTGGAGGGGATACAAAATGGAATGTTATTTGTTTGTGGTATCCATATAGGTATGCACTTTTTAATTATTTCGTGTCTGGCTGTGTATGTGTGTGTGTGTGTGCCCCTTTAAGAGTGTGTCTCTGCAGCTGTCTGACCCTGGTGTTGGAGCTGAGTGCTGATTCAGCAGTGTGTCTGCCAACATACACCCCTCTGAGCAAGAGAGCAGCAGCTTCTCCTCACGTCCACACACACACACACACAGACGCATGCACACACGCACACACACACACACACGCGCACACACGCACACACACACAGACGCACGCACGCACACACACAGACGAGCGCACACACGCACGCACACACACACAAACACACATTCACACACACACACTCACATGCACACACACATATGTATACACACACACACATGTACACGTGCATGTACACATACACAGACAGGCACACCACCCCACACATTCAGATGCCAATATGTGTCTTGGTTACACCCACATTCCAAAAAACACATGCAGACACTCAGTCATGACCTGACACACACACACATACACCACCATACATATGCAAATCCTACACACTTAGAGCAGTTGTCAGTTAGAGGGTAATGGCCCATCATGTTTGCAACAAAACAAAGTGGACAGATGTGTTATCTTTTCTTCCCCTTCAACAGCTCACCATTTAAGTATGATGTTCACTTGTAATATGGCAACTCAGCATACCATCTCAAACTACCTGTTACACCTCTTTCTTTCGTGACCCATAGTGTGAGTTTGTTGTTATTAACTCATTTCAAAGTGAACACATAGTAAGCTCCTTGAGACAATGCTATTGTTTTGGTGCTATATACATACAATTTGATTTGATTTGATTTCTTTGTGCAAAACCCAGTTACAATGTATATGTTCTCCCTGGGTTGATTGTGGTTCTGGTTCTGTTCCTGTTCTCAGGAAGAGGTCTGAATGAATCATGATTGGAGTGAATCATAGAGTTTGAGCAAAAACCCAGCTGTCATGTGTTCTGGTTCTGACTGTGGTTCTGTTTACTGCACTGCAGCTGTGGCCGATGCAGTGGCTTGAGTAGGTTTGAGTGCAGCTGACACTGGAACTATGATGATATAGTGATGATGATGATGATGATGATGATGATGATAATAGTGAATCCTAGAGTTTCAGCCAAACCCACCTGTCATGTGTTCTGGTTCTTTCTCATTTCCTTTAGTCCACTTCTAGAATAGAACCGCTGCAGATGCAGAAGCAGAAGGTTGAGCCTGTCAGTCCAAAGTGCAACTGAACAGACCAAACCCTGACAAACTAATAAGAGAATAAGAGAAAGCAAAAATCAGTCACAGTCCATTTATTTTCCTTTGTCTAGTCCAGTTGAGAAGGCTTAGCCCTGGTGCAGGTCAACCTTCCTTTTTGGAGTTGAGCATTTTGTTCCCCACATTATACACAGATCTAACCCTGACCTCCTGTGGGTCCTCTGGCCTTGAGAAACATATTACTCATGCTAATGGCACTGTCTGATTGTCTTTGTATGGACTTGTATGGATTTTAATTGAGCTGGATATGGCTAATTAATCCTAGGCCTTCTCCAGGGTTGGTCAGTCGTTACTCATTGAGGAAACGTATTATAATAAATGTATGTCTAGCTGGTTGTAAAATGCTAATTGTTTTTGCTAATTGAATGTAACCGAATGGTCTTGGGGCCTGGATCATTTACCCTCAACAAGCCCCAAATGTACCTATGCTACACAAAAGCAGGCACAATAACATCCAGACCAGAGATGAGATTAGCATGGAACAAAAGATATATTTCATGAATCTGTAAAAAGTCAACTGAAAGCAGCATTAAGAGCAATGAATAATTAAATACGAGTACTTTATTTGTAAAATTAATTTTCATTTTCATTTTACAAAACAGACCAGGAAAACCCGACCTGACTGGGATTACCGCCCGACTTCCAACAAGCACCAGCGAACCTGGGCTCCTGAATATGGCAACGCTGTCGGTCTGGATGGGGTGCAATTTGAACTACTCCCCACTAAGGAAACCTGCGGTGCACACAACCACTCAAGTTCTCCAAAGATCAATCACGGCGTGCGCTACTACACTACATCAGGACCAAGCGCCGGACCTGGGGTGACAAGGCCTTTTCAGTTCCCACCTTATCATCGTTCAAACAAGCCCTCAAATCCCACCTCTTCAAACTCGCCTTCACCTGCTGACCCCTGTGCCCTTTCTCTCCCTACCCTCCATTCCATGACTCGTTCCGCACAGCTTCTCCAGTTTTCTTCTTTTTTTTTACTAAAATGTTATGTTTGTTTTGTTTTGTTTGCTGTTTTTGTTATTTTTTGTTTTGTTTGTTTTGCCCTATGTAAAGCGTCTTTGGGTACCTTGAAAAGCGCTATATAAGTCTAAAGTATTATTATTATTATTATTATTAAAACTCAGAGAAATCAGTGGATAAGGTGCGGCTGCTGTCGAACATAGGCGCACACAGACACAAACACACACACACACACACACACGCACGCACACACACACACACACCCACACACACGCACACACACACAGTGAAAAGGATCTCCAGCTGCTAATCATCCCCCACCAACAAACAGCACCGGGAGTCCAGGCTAATTACACCTGCTGGAAACAGGTAAGCCCCAAAGACACTAGCTCAGACTAAATACCAGTTGACCTGTTTTCATATGCAGAAAAGCTACCAAATTGCCCAGCAAAGCATTGAGACAGATAAACATCAACAAGAACTAAACTGAACAAAAGTAACGAGCAACTAGCAACAGCAACTAGCTGATGGCCACACCTGCGAGAGTCCAGGCCTACGTAAACCCAGAAGAGGGGAAGAGCAGGGTCAGGCAGACGGGTGCGATCGTCGTTCATCTCCGTGACCTATTCAACTGTGCAGAGCACAGGCATACAGGTGTGTCGCACCGGGAAGAAACCCCCCTTAAATACACTTATGGGCAGTCGGCTTGTTCTTCACTTAATGCGGATTACCAGCTGAGAACTGCCTCATTGCCATATTCTTCCTCTACAAGTGTAAATGACGGGTTAAACCGCATGGGAAACTACATTTAAAAACAATTATGTAAAGGAAGACTGGGAATAAACTGGAAACTTAAATAAACTGGAAAATTATTTTCCATCCAAGAAACTGGGAACAGAAAATTGTGTTATCATATATGATATAATGGAAGAATAAATAGTATATTAGAAGAAACATATTTTATGGATATGGTTAGTGATTTGCAAACGAAACATACGAACACAGAAACAAACAAAAAGTAAAATTAAGCGAAGCTTCTAGTAAAATCTAGTGGAGATTTTCAAGTCATTTTTTAGACGGGTGACCCTGTAGTCTCTCTGTTCTGCCCTGGGAACACGATGCTGTCCTCTGTCAGCTCACATCTTGTCTGTCTGTGATAGCGTCGTTATCTCTCGCCGTGAGACCTTCAGACGGTTCCTCAGCACACGATCAGAGAGGACATCAGAGAAGAGAACAGAGCAGCATGTAATCTTTATCTTTTCATATATTTTTTTTTCATATTCTATTAATTTCTTCATCTATTCTATTCCGTTCTTTTAATCTATTACTTTTCCATCATTTTATTGCATTAAGCTTGTTTCCCACATATTGTTTTAATACCCCCATTCTTTTCCCAAGTGCCACACTATTTATTCTCTGTATTTATCAATGTCATCACAAATGGAGGACCTGGTAATCCTATGGCAGGATCTTGACATTGAATCTGAAGGTACTGTTCCTTTCCTTCTGATTTCAAATGCAGCATTGTTATGTTATGACATGTCTTGGCTTGCTGCCTTGTTGAAAGTGTCATCAGTATTGAGTATGGCAGTGAATACGAGAAAGACTACAATCCCACCCCATCTTTCCTCGTATTGTGGTCTAGCATACAGGGCCTCATGTGTGCAGATGTAGTTTTCTTTAAGATTCATATTGTTTCTTCCTTAGCCAAGTGCCCCCTGTGTGAATTGCTGGATCATTCTCATATAAGACATGGAAATGTATTTATTTAATGAGCCTCTAACTCCCCCCCTCCACAGTAATCTACTACCTCACACACACACACACACATAACCTTCTACTACACTTAAATTCAATCCGGTAAACACATAGAGACACCAGTGTGCAGCATTCCTAGTGAGAATACAGCGTTCCGCACACAAATACACACACCCACACACACCCTCCCTGATGACGTAAAGCAGACACTCTGTCCCAACCAGGAATAGAGCTCTCTCTCTGCCTCCCTCCCCTCACACACTCGTTTATTCACAGAACTGTTTACAAACATCCTCACGCCCATAGGCACTGCTATTAGGTTACATCATAACACACAACAGGACACCAAGTTTTCTTTGAAAGACATAGGAACTGATTGTGCACAAGTGCCTCGACTCTCAGCCAGGTCTGTTTTGCTTGATGAGCGATGCTGAGCAACAGGTGGGTGGTCTTCTCATCCAGCAGAGGGTTCCGCAGGGAGAAGTAGAGAGAAAAGCATGTTGTTCTGACATTCCTGGGACTGGCTCTGACATCATTCCTCCGTTCCTGAAGCACTCGAAACCACAGGCCCGGAAAAGAAAACGGCCTGATTGTCTCTCTATTTCTTGCTTTGATTATTTCTCTCTGTCTGTCTGTCTGTCTGTCGGAGAAATCTGTGGTAAAGAGCTTGCCTATACATACACACTAAAATGGCATAACGCCCTTCAAACAAGGTCATATCTAAAAACATATGTTTTCTATGTTACTGTATAATTAAGTGTGTTGCATACTGTTACGAATGTTACTGACGTTTTCCATCTGCATAGATCAGTTCCAGATTTAGGTTTCTGGGTAAAGCGTTATCGAAATGCCTATGTAGAACATATCATCCTCTGTCTGCCTGTCCGAAGCATATCTGTCGACATTAATCTTGTTGATAGTGTACCTCTCAGCCTATGCTGACCCAGTGTGCCAGATCGACAACTTGATCAGAACAGGAATTGGCACACCTGGTCTAAATTTGGGTCTGACCTGTCGTCAAATGTCCCTGAGGTTGAGTCATTCTTGTCAGGTCTGTTGTATTTTTGGCCTGCCACTATTGTGAACTCCCAAAGTGCTTTGCAGGCCCAGGACGTTTGGTTATGTCACGGCCTTGACATACTGGACCCACTCTTGGCATCCATTTGAGGATTTCGGGCAGATCGTGACTGTGAATCATTATTATTATTATACTGGATTTGTGAATAACTTTCAGGTGTAGCTCTGGTGTCAAAACTGCAACAGTTCTGAGGAAGCAGTGAACAGATAGTGTTCCACAATATTCCACACTGATTTAAAAACTGATTTTTCTCATAGCCATGACTTTCAAACTGTAGTTTTGGATAAGACCTCACTGTAGTGACACACCTACAATTCTATGTGTCCGATTTCTACCCTAGCCTTGTGGACGTCCTTGCACTGAATGGAAAAACACCAAGCGCATCTCCTGGCCTGGAGGCCCTGATTCTCTGCCAGCTGACACTGCGTAAAGGGAACTGATCTGTCCTGGAGCGCACTGTACCTGCTTGCGTTCTTGCGTAAAAGTCGCAAGGGAGTAGTTAATCAAACTGTATTGAGCAAAGGGCCCCTCAACTCATCTCCGTGTGTAAGGGTAAGTCTCAGCAGTGTCCTGACACTATAATGCTCAGCATAGATCAACGCACATGTGACTGTCACCCAAGGGAAGAGGGAATTGCCAAAGGAGCATTGGTGCCAAGTGACAGGACCAAAATAAGATTATTAAAATGCACATTGCATAACTAAGGCCTACATTCAAGATCTATTAATCACTACTATTAGTAGTTTAGCGCCTTCATTTTTTATCACTTGCTGTGCAGACATCCTAAACAGCAGTTGGCATTATTAGTCATCGCTTATGTGCTTTTTCCCCCACTTTTATCCTTCCAGTCTTTTCCGGAAGGGCCTGCTAGCCTCTCTGTTGTCCTTGAGATGACCCCTCCTTCTCGGAACAATCACTGTTGTGTACTGGGGCCTACGGCCTAAGCACTGCAACTTTAATAGCAGTTTATAGTGGTTATCTGGTGCTAAAATACTTTTATTGACCCTGCTGATTGTACAAAAAGGGATGAATGAATGACTAAATGAATGGATGAATAACCGAATAGAAATGGATAAATTAATGAACGGATGAATGAATGCCTTAATTAACTAGAGATGCATTTCTGCAAGAAAATTGGAGTTTGATTTAGAATTTAAATTAGAGTCGGCCGTTGCTTACTGTAACGTATGCAATTACGTTGATGCTATACTTTGTCCTACAAAAGAGAGGTTTGACTCTTTTACCACCTGTTGGATGAGTAATACGGGTTTTTCTTTTCTCATCTGAAGGGCACAATATCCGACAGGTGCTGGAATTTGAACCAGCAACCTTTTGATTGCCAGCCCACCCACTAGACATTAGACCACTTAGCTAAATGCATTACAGACATGCTTAATTTTACAACTAACTTGTGCTGTAGTGTGCCAAAGGCAATGTATGAGCACATATGTGGACACAAATTAACGTTGCGCTTCTTGGGCCAACTAGCTATGCTATCCTAGCTAGTTAACGAGTGGTTTGTTATCGTAGACATTACCTTCTAAATGTGAATTTACACAGGTAAAACAATAGCTGGAATGTAGCCTGTATATAATCCACAGTGTTGGTGGTTTCTTCGTTTATTTAAAATAAACAACAGATGAGTATCCATGAAGCCTGTTGAAATATGAACTGCAATGTAAGCTAAGCTGTAAACAGTAACGTTAGTGCCCCCTGCGGACGCGTCAGAGTTGGAGTGGTGTCAATGTAACGGAGGTTATCTTCCCCTCGCTGTTTCACTCTGCGTTGTGTAGTTTAAAGGAAAACACAGCCACCGACCTGGTATTCGCACGTTTTATTGCTCTCTGATACATGCAAATGAAGAAAAGAAAATCAGTCAAACAGAAGCTAGCCAGTCGCTCAGCTCCTCTGTCTTATACATTCGAAGAAAGAGCTCGCACAAACACGTGCATACAATACAGAAGTGTAAAACGTGACCCACCTGATACATGCAAATAAAGAAAAGAAAATCAGTCAAACAGAAGCTAGCCAGTCGCTCAGCTCCTGTTAACACAAATCAGGCAAGCCACTTAAATTAATATGCACAAAACAAGCTCACATGTAGGCTAGCTAACTCGCTAGTGTGTGTCTGCAGGACGTGTACCTACCTTTGTCTTATACATTCGAAGAAAGAGACAGAGACAACCTCTCAATCACACCCACTTCAAAACATTGTATCCAAATAATACTCGGGAACCAATAATCTGCACCTTGACCGTGCTAGAGAATTAACCCATGAAGGGAGGAAAATTCAGGGAAGCACATTAAACCCTGTTACATCAACATCTCCAAAGCTCCAAAAGAACGAGAGGAAAAAGAATAATAAAGTGAAAACATATGAACAACAGTACTGTGATTGCATCTTGCTGATGCAATTACACTAATGTACAGATGAATGATTGAATGAATGGACAACGCCATTTTAGCTCATTATAATACTGTATATGTGGGACTGCCTATATGCTCATTAAAATACTGCATATGTGGGACTCTATGTTTTTCTCACCGACCAACAGGCCCTGAGATGAGATGAGACAACGAGGCCATGCCTCCCTCTCTGAGCTTCCTACAGCCTCTCACCTGGGCGACAGCTAACATGCTTTTTCTAAATCTGGCTCAGCAGCCTTTGGACATTTGAACTCTTTTTAAAAAGAAAAAAAAAAAGGACCGATAGATTTAGATTCTGGCAAGTGTGTGCTAAGTCACGTCTGCCTGAGGAAACCTGAGAGGGGGGGGGGGGGGCAGAGGGAGAGAGAGATACTGAGAGAGGGAGAGAGGGAGAGGGAGAGAGAGAGAGAGAGAGAGAGAGAGAGGGAGAGAGAACAAGGGAAACAGAGGGAGAGGGAGCTCTGTTGATCCTGTTTGTGAAGGAAACCTGCAAGAGAGAGAGAGAGGGAAACAGAGAGAGAGAAAGAGACAGAGAGAGAGAGGGGGACGAACACATCAGAAATGCTTGTGTAATTCACCAGTTTTTGACAAGGCCAAATGGCTTCAGGATAATGAAAGGATTTTTACTTGGGTGTAAAAATGACATAATGTGGCCTATTTTCAACTACTGTGCGTTATTTGTGGTGATTTCCTTGGTCTGAATGGTCATACTACGTGGTGTTGGGGTGGGGGTGTCAACTGGCTTTCAATGCAAGCCCTGAATTTATAGCCTTAAGTGGTGCATGCGTGCGTGTGTGTGTGTGTGTCATCGTGTGTGCCAGTGAACTTGAGAGGGCAAGAGGGTGTTGTTTTCCCATTCAAAGAGAGAGAGAGAGAGAGAGAGAGAGAGAGAAGAGATGAGCCTCAGGGTAAACTTGCACAGTTCCCCATGTGGGGAGGAAATGCTGTTTTGGAAAAAAAAAAAAAAACGACCAGCAACGGGAACAGGAATACACTTTCCATATCAGCTGTGATTGGACTGGAACTCTATCAATTAGTGTTCCCCTTCACCTTTGACCTCTGCAGAGAAAGCTCTTTGTCACTGAGGCCGGCTCCGTCCAGCTATGTGTGAAGTGATTAGACCAGCCAGTCCATCATCCAAGCCCCCGGGTTGGTCCTGGTTGCACTATCCCTGTCCAGAGCATGTCCCTCCTGATGGTTCGCTCCTAGATTGATTTTGGTGAGGGACTAAAGAGCAGGGTTGACGCCGGAACAGCGCACTTGCATAAGTGGAGCCATATATAACTCCATCCTTCTTCCAATTTGTTGTTCCCTGACAACAGCGAGGCCGACCGAGCGTCACAGCGTCTTCACAACAAAAGTAATTTAGCCCCTCCATCAGTCATCTACGCCAGCAGCACCCTGCTGCCATTCGCTCCCAGCTTTCAGCCTGGCGTGGAGAAATAGGTCAGATGATCAGGAGAGAGGTTCTGAACTGTGAACACTTGTGTGTGAAATGTCAAATCAAGGCCTTAGATCCGTCCCTCTCCTCTCTCCTCAAGAACGGTGTGGGTGTGTGTTTGTGTGTTTCTCTGGTAATGGGTGCTTAGTGACTCGGATGGGTGATTTTTGGGGTGACAGTCGATGGTGATACCTGACCCCCCGAAATCATCACCTTTGCCCTGATTTCTAGTGCCATCAGAATGGCCCCAGTGCAAAGCTGGGATGTCGTTTACGTCAGATCAGTTATGGAAGTTCAGAATGGCCCAGTGCTAAGCTGGGAGGTAATTTACGTCGGGTCAGTTATGAAAGTATTATGGCATTAGTTGGTGACACTGAAGTCTGACCATCCAAAAACATCTGCGTCTCCAACTTTTTCTACCTTCAGACTGTGTAGCAAAGGGAGAGAGCGGTCACCCCAGCCGACCTTGAACCTGGATCAACGGGGTACCAGACCTGCACCCTGTCTACAACCTCAAAGAGCCGGGCTCCATAGTGACGCCACTTCGTCACAGACTGGCACAGTCAGTGTAAAGATGGGATGTTCTCTATGTCCGGTGAGTTATTCATGAATGATGTCTTGCATCGCGACCCCTGACTGCAACAACTCAAAATGATCGCCCGTGTCCAACTTTGGTGTAAAGTAAGGTTGGAATGATATTTAAGCTCAAGTATGATATTCTACAGTTGTGTTCCTGCATCAACTGTGCCCACATTTGATGGCCGGTGGCGCAACGTAAAGTTCCAATGTCATTAATGCCAACTAAGTCCAACGTTGTGCAGTCCTGGACTGTGCCCTGTACTGCGGCATACCGCCCATGCCACCCTCACCCTGCATGCTGCCCTCTCTGCTCGCCTGTGCCCGGTCCAGTCCGGATGCCATTCCTCCAACACGCCCACTGCCCTCACAGTCACCCTGGGCTCTGCGCATGATGGCTGATGACAGATTTAGTGGCCACAAGACACCAGAGACAGCTGATTGAGCCAATCACAGGGCTTGGTTTGGGGGTGTGACCTATCAGAAAAGAGGGTGTGCAACAATAAGGTCATCATACTTATGGTATTTTAAACTGGACATGTTCCTATTTGGTTTATCCATACGGCGGGTGGTAACTGCATTGGTGAGTGGATGCCGTCCCTACAGCCATATCTGATTGCCCAAAAAGTGACGAATGACCAAAATTAAGTTATTCACGGCTAGAATTTGCTATGGCCTAAGTAAGGGTGAGGGTGTCACCTGATTGGTTTTGAATGGGGATGTTTAGTTTCCTCTCCACTCTCCTTGTGTGTGTGTGGGGGGGGGTTAACCAATGGAGGGAGAGGTGTGTTTAGTAGGAGAGTTGCCAGTACACACACACACACACGTTAGCGCTGGATATATAGGACATCTCTGGAATGTCATGTTTCATCATTCCCTCTACACACACACACATACACACACACACACCACTACCAGAATGTGTTTTTGTCTCCTGTCTATGTTAAACAGGATGGGACACTAAGACAATGGCCATTAGCCGGAAGGTGTGTATGTACCAAGAGATGGCCACACATTACAAGACCCAGATGCTAACTAAGACTTAGCGATGAGAATAGTTTACAAACACACACACACACACACACAGACACACACACACACACACACACACACACACACACACACACACACAAACATACACACACACACAAGCTAAGCATGTGGGTTAGCAGTGCTATGTGCACCCACCGGACCAAGCCAGTATCCTCCGCACAATGAGTCATTTGATGTCTTGAAATGTAAAACAGGGCAAGAGATCTTGTTCACTCTTTTTTTCCCACTATGTAGGCAACATGAGAATCAGCTGAGGATCTGAAGGGGAGTTCTGCTGTCTCTTATTCGTTGATCTTACTCAGTATTTTGACTGTTTGGAAGCTGTGAATGGAAATGTTTAGGTGCCTCAACTTGATAGAAAGGGTGGACATGTGGACTTATTAGTAGGCCATGCATTCCCTTTGCACATAAATAACACAGAAGCACGATGCAACTCAGGCACTTCATAAACACATGGACACATTGTGGAATTAATTAATTCCTTGCTTTGTTAATGATTTTGTGATAACTTAGTTTTCGGTAAGAGAGGATTCACTCGAGATGTTCACGTTTAGTATTTAATTCAGGAATGCACAGAGGTTGCAGATCATCACAATCATCACTCAGGTTATCTCTACTTGATCTGCTGTCAATGTCTTGACCTCAGGGGTTAACTGTACCTCCTGATGGAGTGGGGTGGTATTGCAATAGTATATGTGAACCAGATAATCAGGGTACCACAGATTTCATGTGATTCACTGCCTAAAAAGGATTGAAATAAAAGTCTTCATACTGACTGCTGCCTGTCATGCACATACACTAACACTCCTTCATTCTGAGGTTATACAACAGTTAGTGCATAGCTTTGACACCCAGAAGTGTGTGGATTTGAATGATTCTGTCTGACTGGCCAAAGGGTACAGATTGTAGAACTGGATCTGAGCTTATGTATGTCTGTTCGGGTCAGCAAACAGTGGGATGTATCTGCTGCCACCTTGTGGATAAAAGTGGACATGGCAAATATCTGTATGCAGACTAAATGATGGATAGGTACAAATTACAAATTACTGTATAGGGTCTAATAATAAAACCAAAGACAAATGTTATGTGTTGTGTGACGTAATGTGTGCATGTTGTTTTAACTATGTAAAGTGCATTAAATGTAGAAACAAACTTTTCTATTTCCTTTGAAAAAGCATATTCAAACGTGTTTTGGCAGAATATTATTAAACATTAGTTTAATAAGTGACTGTGTTAGCTTATAGAGGCCATAGTCACATAGCCTAGCCCTAGTGCCATAGTTACATAGCCTATTCTCCTCATAAGTTAGATAGGCCTACCTATCTTCCTGTATGAAGAATCATGCATGACATGTCTTTGTACTGCATTAATGTGATGGTGATATCAGTGTCCTTACACGTGTCTACTATATGAAATAAGTATATTTGAAACAGACTGTTCTAGGTCAAAGCTATTGATAGTTTGGTCTGTTGAATTTCATCTGATGAATGGTGTGATGAATTGGGTGAAAATGCCCTATTCAATCCCCCCACCAAAAACAATTAACCAAGAGATAAGCCATTCCCAGTCTTATTCTCCACTGAAACAGACCGTTCACAGCTGTTAAGTGTTTTGCATGTGTCCCGTATAGTCCATTGCATTAGTTGTGTAGCAGGGGACAAGCTTTCGCTCGGACAAAACCTTGTTTACAAAGTGTATCAAAACTTTCTTTTCAAATAGGCCTGTTTTTTTCATAATTGTTAATATATATATATATATAATCTTGAGAGTGATTAACTCGCGAATGTAAATAAGATACATTAAATGTTTTAGTCTCTTAATTAAACAAACAAATGAATTGTGTTCATTAATACAGAAATCAAATATTGTTCCAACCCTGCAAATAACCTAAAGGTCCAACTACAACTTCAATAAATAGTTACATTTGTTCCTAGTAGGTACATGACCTATGTGTTTAAAATGATGATGATAATCATCTTCACCTGTAATGACTTTTGATTAGTCATCGAAACTAAACATCCCCATTCAAAACCAATCAGGTGACACTCTCATATGGACATAGTTATTAAACTATCGATATTAGTTAGAAATGAATTAAAAGCAGCCTTTAATCTAAACCAAAGTCTTCAAGCCAAACTACGAAACCCGATGGCTAGTGCGAAAACAAATTATGTTGGCCTTCCCATGTGTTGCATAGACGCTTTTGATTGGCTAGAATTTACAACAGACAGACGTAGACGGGAAATCATTGGTCCTTTTTGGGCAAGCAGTATCCCGGATGTGCAGGACTTCCCAAATATATTACGGTCAGAAGGCGGGATAACTAGTTCAAATCAGGCGAAAGACTCGGTTAGAATACTGTCTCGAAGGATTTTGTTTTGCCTCTAAAGAAAAAATGGTAAGCATTGCATTTAAATGTGTGGTTTAAGTATAAAACCCCACCAATCCAATCATTTGTAGAGATGTGTGACAGCTTGATATCGTTTTATCTGGTAATGGAAAAGCTAAAATAGAGCTACAGGGGTCGGCTGCCCCCAACGTTATCAGATAACGTTAGCTAATGTTACATTAGCATGTTTGCGGAATGATGGGATTTTGTCATAGCAGCTAAGAGAACAGCGTATCTTGGTTTATTACAGTTCTGATTCCTCTCACTTTGTTTTTTCTAGGCTGGCGGAAAAGCTGGAAAGGACTCCGGGAAGGCGAGGACAAAGGCCGTTTCGCGCTCGCAGAGAGCCGGTCTGCAGGTCAGTTTTGTTTCGAGCTAAAAGCGCGCCTCCGGTGCCACCTAGCCTGTATGCTAGTTAACAAAGCTAGGCCAATTATTCACCGGTATTTTGATAATGTCATTTTTGTTTCGTCAATAAGCATGTGCGCCTACGTTGTTTTTTTACATTACGCTGTTCGCATGCTTGTTGTAGAGTTGACTTGGGACTTTTCCCCATTTGTGCTGATCGTAAACGTTTATTGCTGGATCACCGGTGAACGTCTCAATCATTTTTGGCGCTCTGTTGCCTGTTTTCTGCAGTTCCCAGTCGGCCGTATTCACAGACACCTGAAGTCCAGGACTACAAGTCACGGACGCGTTGGAGCAACCGCAGCGGTGTACAGCGCCGCTATCCTGGAGTACTTGACTGCTGAGGTAACGTTAGCCTGTGATAAACTTTTACGCGATTTTGCCACTGTTGGGGGTGTGAGTGTATTGTACTGCATTGCATCACGCTGGTTTTAATCGTGATCTTTCTACCTGTGTGCAGGTGCTTGAGTTGGCAGGAAACGCATCTAAGGATCTTAAAGTGAAGCGTATCACCCCTCGCCACTTGCAGCTCGCCATCAGAGGAGACGAGGAGTTGGACTCGCTTATCAAAGCGACCATCGCCGGCGGTGGTATGTGTTTTTGTTTAGTTTATATGTGGCTTTTGCTTGTCATTTGTCCACGCTTAGCTAGGCATTACAGATTTAGAATATCGATAATATTGCTTCAAGTGAACAGCACCGTTTTAATGTAGCATATTATCTTCCGTCCTCCAGGTGTCATTCCACACATCCACAAGTCCCTGATCGGAAAGAAAGGCCAACAGAAGACCGTATAACTGCGTGGAGACCCATGTTGAAGTCACTCTCAGGACCTTAAGCTGAACGTGGTTCCCCTTTGTATTGCTGTCTATGTGTAGTTGTATAGAGTTCCCCCTGTGTGTTCTCCCATTTTAATTTTATTTTTTTAACTATGCCCAAGCTTTGCATCTACTCATTTTTGGGGTGTTTTTTAAAACGTGGCTTCAGAGAAGCTGGTTTTCTTTTCTTTGTATTTGTTTTGGTACTGTAGATTTAATGTACTCCAGTTTGTTTGTGTACATTTTGCATATTACTTTATCCATTGATTTTAGGTTTGTATGCAAATAAAGCTAAAAATTACACTGCCTCTCTGTGTAATGACCTCTTGTCTGTCTTTGTGAGGCTATTTGCTGTTGAAGGGTCCTTCTGTTGGGTGGGTGGGGGTACAATGATGGACTGACAAGGCTAATATTGGGGTCTATATTTCTCATTAAAGAGGAGTTAAAAGTATTTTGTCAGATGCACAAAATGACACAGGGTCAGATTGGCACAAATTCTTACGACAAGGCGCCATCCAAACCTACCATAACAAACCATGACGTACACTCTGCACAAGTACTATGAACATAATTTACACAAATATAATAACCTTACTAAATATACAAGATAAATACAATACGGTGTGCTAAACATATAACAACCTATACATATAATACACATAACAAACTATGCTAACCTATTGACCTTTACTAACCTACATACAACCCAGTGAGGGAGTACTGGTAGTGCAATTTTCCTGATGGGTATTACTGCTAGTGCAAACAGTAGGTTGGAAGTGACAGTAGTGCCAACAGTAATATGAAAGTGACAGTGCATGTGACGAGTGCAAAAGTGGCGGTAGAGTATCAATGTCCAGGAAGGTAGGAACAGGCCCCTATTTCTCCAGCTGAGTAACTTGTTTCTACTCCATTACATATGGCTGTCAGTGGGTTGTTTTGCATCGTGGTCTTAGATGTACGTAGGGCGTTGAGTTTGTTCAACGTGCAATGTTTTTAACATCAACTGTTAATATCAACGTGTATATTTTTGGGGCATGAATGGCAATTTCGACGTCATGAAGTTAGGCCGTTGAGAAATTTGTCAGTCAGGTTTTCTGGTGGATATTCTTACCGGAAATGTTCTAGGATTATATATATTTAAAAAATCCGCAGTCTGTTTTTAGACATCTCTGCATCTCCCACGTAAAACTGGCATACAATACCCTTTTACCAGGTAAGGTGCGGTAGTCACACTGCTGTTCTACCACTAGGCGGCAGAGTCCTCATTGTCGGCAATGTTATAACGTAAATTAACATTTAGCTGTTCAAAAAGGATAAATGGGCCTTTTTAAGCGCTCAGCAGCATTAATTAGTGATTAAGAGGCGAGCTCCTGACGGATTAGAGAGAACATGTCGGTTATTCGGCGCAGGTCGCCAGAGGCGTCTAACTGTTTTACGGCTCAAACAGGTTGTTGGGGCTGCCGCCCGTCTTTGTGGAGCCTCACCCCAGTTGCAGGAATGCAGAGGGTGCCAGAAGGGTGCACTTGTCCCTCCTAAGCGTACTCTATCGTCTTCATACATCACAGAGAGCCGCCAGGTTGTAGCAGGTTGAGAAGGTGGTATGCGTATTTACACATTAATGTAGCCTGTATAATAAAATAGCAACTTCTACTAGTGCTGCCGGCCTATACCAGCTAATGATGCTGCCAGGTTATGCTGTTTGCCTTGGTAAATAATTTATACTAATATTCCCAACTAATATTAAATAATATAATGTGAGCAAATAATTGTGTGTGTTGAGGAGTGATGAGTAACTTTGTGAGCTGGATTTCTAGTATGACCCTTCCCTGAAGGGAGGCTCCCGCTCTCCATGCGCTTCTGCCTGTGGGTGTCTAGCACAGTGAATAATAGCCTATATACGGAGGTCTAATATCAGAGAGAGGTTTAGTGAAGAGGATCTGTTGTGCGCTCATGTCTGAGATACTGACCTCGGAGTCAGAAAACCCCTTAAGTTAGGAGAGAGAATACAATAAAAATAGGTTACACAATATCTGTTTCCTGTGAAATTAAAATACACATCAAATACTGTGGAAAGGGGAGGGATGAAGCACATTGAAGAGTTCCTTATGGGATTACAATGGAGCAATCTCTCTAAACACCCACGCACACACAGACACTTGATCTAGAGTTGTGAAAGTTGAAACTCATGACTTAAAAGAGGAGTACAGTAGAGTATAGGCTACTTGATTTGATTACACAGAATGAAGAGAATAATATGATATTATGCGCATAATCTTGAAGGTCTGAATTGTTTTTTTTAACTGTGATACGAGGACACGACGATACGACAAAAGATTTGAGAGTGGAGAGAGAGAGAGAGAGCGCGCGCGCGCGAGAGAGAGAGAGAGAGAGAGAGAAACAGGTGTATCCACTTTTCAGTCACGCTGCAACCCAGAGCAACAACGCTGCGCTTGAAAAGAGCACCGGAGTAATCAACTTTGTCAACTCACTGAAAATGAATTTCCATGGTCTATCCTGGATATCTAAAGTGTACACTTGACAATTGCACTGTGCATCTGCTGACTCAAGGCTTCTGTGAGTATTTCTTTCTTTGGTTTATCGTGGAGGAAGATCTGCGCAATTTAATCCTTTCACCGCGCCTGTCAACTTCAGGGCAGCCACGGTTAACCGTCTACGGCATGTGTGATATCACTTCTAAATGATCTGGACATATGCGGGAAGGACACTTGGCACCCTAAATACACAGCAATCTGTGCTATAAGACGGACAGCCAACTGTAACAATTAATCGATTTTCACTGGACGCTAATGAGGACTCCGGAATCTGTCAATGGGACTGGGAATTTAAGTTTCTTCAAAATATCTGAAGACGGAGCGAGAAAATGCTTTAATGAATGGTAGTAATTGTCTTCAAAGCAGGAATTTAGAGACGTTATAGACCAGAAGTAATTTACTTTTCTCAACATAACCCTGGGATAAGGCTGTTGCGCAAAGTCTGGATGATGCTGTCAAGCCGAATTACACTAAGGCTGTGCGTCTATGGAACACTGAGTAAGTAGACTACATGTCACTTTTGTGTCATTTAAATGTGAATATTTGGATTGGGTGGTAAAATAAAGTTATTTGTGTCCGTTCTGATTACTTTGACACCCCATTATGGAGTAATGATTTGGACTAGTGCTGAAAAACACATTTCACTTGTCTGATATTTCAGGACGAACTGGTTGACTCTTGATGCGTTTGCTCCTACATGTCTGTGTGTGACTCAGCTGACTGACGGGAAGGCCCATCTGACACACACACACACACACACACACACACACACACACACAAACACAAACATGCACACATCTAGTTTTCAGAGTGTGATCTCCCTATGTTTAAAGCTGCCGCCTCATTTGCCTTTGCTGAGACGCAACGATTGTATCCGTGAAACCCCTGCAGGCGTTGTGATGGCATGCAACAGCTACCTGTATTTGCACAAGACAACGGCGCATGTCTGCCATAGGAAAACAGCCAGTTTGTTGACCAGGCTTTTACCACAGAAAATTATGTAAACATGGCCTATTACGCATACACTCTGCTAGAAATTCAAAGTGCATATGTAGAGGCATATTTGTTAATAAGTGTTTGAATGTTTGTTTCATAGTTTTATATGTATGTGTGTTTGTGTGTGTCTATACTCCACTAGAGAAAGAGTGTATGTTTGTGTGCGTGCATTTTTATGTCTGAAGGTATATGGATGTATGTCTGCGTTTCTGTGTGTGTGTGTGTGTGTGTGAGAATTTGTATCTATTTATGTCTTTCAGTATTTTCTGTGTGTGTGTGTGGGTGTGTGCGTATTGGCTGTGTGTGTGTGGGTGGGTGTGTGTGTGCGTGTGTGTGAGAGAGAAGGTGTGCATGACTGATTGGGTGTGAGTATGTTTGCTTATATTCAATGAGTAGGATTGCCTGTGTGGCAGGCCGGATGCTGAGTCTCGTGTGTTGTTATGTTAGTAATGTCGCAAAGGCAGATTCCAGCGATGTTGAGCCAATAGCACAACTGCACCCAGACACCGCTGGCCTAAGCCACAGATAACCCATCAGCAGACAGCAACAGGTTATTCAAACCCCTCAACACAATGCCAGACAACAAAGCACGCTTCAAAGCCCCTTACCTCCTCACCAGACAATAAGAAATACTTTTTAAAAACCCTTACAACATAATCAGACAACGAGAAATACTTTAAACCCCCTTATAACACATCCAGACAACAAGAAATACTTTAAAAACCCTCACAACACATCCAGACAACAGGACCTACTTTAAAACCCCCTTACCACCTCACCAGACAACAGGAAATACTTTAAAACCCCTTCTTACCACCTCACGAGACAACAAGACATACTTTTAAAACCCTCACAACACATCCAGACAACAGGACATACTTTAAACCCCCCTTACCACCTCACCAGACAACAAGAAGTACTTTAAAACTCCTCACATGACCAGACAGCAGTAAACGGCGCTTCAGATCATATACCATCGCGGGCGACTGACATGATGGCACCCCCTTTCTGGACAGATAGATTTACGCACAACATAATAATCAGACAACTTCAGATCCCTTGTACAGATTTACTATACAGGAGGTGAGGCTTCTACTTCTATGATAAATAACAGCAGTTGTTCCAAACCTACTTTTGCGATTCAGCCTTTTCGCAGTTTGCATAAAGTGTGGCCCACATTGTGTCTTAACTTGCTCATGGCAAAACTGGCTCAATAAACAGAAATTTGTTTCCTGGTACAATTTGTCTCTGGCACTAAATAACCAAACCATTCTACAGACTAACTTCTGCCAGCCAATACCAAGTGTGTGTGTGTGTGTGTGTGTGTGTGTGTGTGTGTGTGTGTGTGTGTGCGTGTGTGCGCGCATGCTCCACAACCTGGGTTCCAAGTTCTAACATCCTTGATGTCCTTGATGGAGATAACTGTGGTGCAAGCTGAGATAAATGATGACGGGGGAATGATGACAATGTTAACGTTCTCCATGATCTGTTTCCAGTCCAAATTCAGCTGTTATCTCTGCATAACCAGGCAAAAACACATCAGTAACGCCACACTTGAACATAAGATTAATTGTAAACATGTCATGAATGGTAGACGCTGCACAACAAAATACGTTTTCATTTCCATTGATATAACAGTATGTTATAACAGTTGATACAACAGTGAAATAGTAACATTATCGACATGTCATGACCGCATTCTTAATATCTGATGCTGCCATTGAATTCCTCCATGGGATATCGGCTGTCACTGGGTCTACGCCTGAAAGAGATGACACTTATCGACAATATAATCTTGACCATACGTCAGTCCCATGATGATGACATAACCAGTTAAAAACTGTTATAGCAGTCGGACAGTTATCTGGCCTTAGCTGTGTTTGTGTTTGTGTGTGCGTGTGCGTGTGTGTGTGTGTGTGTGTGTGGGTTGTTACTCATGCATGTGTAGGAGGGTGGGTGGAGTACAGGATTGACACGTCTCATTTGACCAACCCATTAACCTGGATGCCAAATCTGGATGCTGACAGATGCCGTGAAGTTGACTGAGATCAAATTAAATCCTGTCTTGACAATGCTGAAATCCTTTCCTTTATAGTTACAGTAAAACTGCCTTTCGTGTAGTTATTCCACTTGCATATTTTTTAAGAGATTACTCAGCACTCTGATTCATCGACAAAGAACGCATGAAAGTCTTGCTATTTAAAAGACGCTAATATCCACCCTTTAGTCAAAAACATCAACAGGAATTTAAAATCCAAACAGCAACGATGACAAACAATGACAAAAACAACCGATGACTAGGTGGACTGATCTGGAGCCTTTCCGAACCCATGTGACACAGGTGGGCTGATCTGGATCCAGAGGCCCTCCACACCTTTGGCAATGATAAACATTTGGCCTCGAGCTTTAGGGTGTGCTGAGATGCTTATATGTAAGCCACATATAGTCATCGGTTGTTTTTGTCATTGTTTGTCATCGTTGCTGTTTGGATTTTAAATTCCTCCCTTGGCTGCTCTTACCTTCTTACCTTCTTCTCACCACACTCTTACCTTCCATACCACCCCCTTCTTACCTAGAACCCCTTCTCACCCAACTCTTACCTTCCGTACCACCCCCTTCTTACCTAGAACCCCTTCTCACCCCACTGTTACCTTCCGTACCACCCCCTTCTTACCTAGAACCCCTTCTCACCCCACTCTTACCTTCCGTACCACCCCCTTCTCACCTAGAACCCCTTCTCACCCCACTCTTACCTTCCATACCACCCCCTTCTTATGTAGAACCCCTTCCCACCCCCTTCCTCATCTAGGACCCATTCCTACCCCACTTTTACCTTCCATACCACTCCACGCCCCTTAAAAGGTTCTTCCCCTCTTTCACACGTCCCCTCTACTCTATGGCTCTGTGATTGGCTCACAGGTTGATTGGTGCTGAGTGTCATCGATCTCCTTGACTACTGTATCCTGGGTTGCTTTGCCGTGTGTGTGCGCGTGCGTGTGTGTGTCTGTGTGTGCATGTTTGTGTGTGTGTATGCGTGTGTGTCAAGGGTGAAATGGGTCATGGCCTTTGCACATGCAGTGAAAGACTCGGTTAGTCCTGAGTGGCTGTGTGATGTGTTTGTACCGTGTGTCAGAGTGTGGCAGGCCTAATCAGGCAGAAGAGATGAAAAACAAGTTGAGCAACATAGCTGTCACTCACTCTTCTAGCGCCTCTCGCTCTCTCTCTCTCTCACTCTCTCGCTCTCTCTTTCGTTCTCTCTGTGGCAGACGCCTGTTTTTCTTTCTCGCTCCTTTTGTTGTCCTCCCTGTCCCCTTTGGTCCCCTTGCTACACCTCCGCACTCCGTCTCAGATTCAGTGATGGACAGCCATTGTGTGCCATTATAGAACCTGGCAGCCATCTTGGCTCTTTAGCTGCGCTGGGAACCGAGAACTGTTACTGTCTTCTATGTCACCACAGCCTGGAAGGTTGCCAGCATTTGCCAACATGGAGGAAAACATTCATAACAGTAAACGTTTCCGTTTCGGTTGTCCCCACCCTCTGATGTGGCTCAACACTAAACATCCCAGAGCACAGGTTAGATGAGGAGCGTCAGTGTTGAAACAGCAAAGTTTGGTTGCATGAGCCAACGGCAACTCTTCTCTGAAGATACCGCTCTGTCACAAGGTATTCGGTGAGCAGACAAGACCAAACACGACACAGGCACAGCCTCTAACTTGCAGGTGGTGGCAATGGCAGATCCAGGGGAGTGGAAGCGTGGGAAACAGGGCAACTATTTCCTCAGGTCATGGTTGACTCGGGAGGGGATTCTGCCATGATGTGGCATGGACGTGGTTGTCTTGTGATGGTGTTTTGGATGTGGTTGTCTTGTGATGGTGTTTTGTAATGCTGAAAGGAAAAGCTGTCAGGGACAAATGGGGAATGGGTGGTGGAGCTTGTGTTGCTTCAACAGATTAAGTGTGTGTGTGTGTGTGTGTGTGTGTGTGTGTGTGTGTGTGTGTGTGTGTGTGTGTGTGTGTGTGTGTGTGTGTGTGTGTGTGTGTGTGTGTGTGTGTGTGTGTGTGTGTGTGTGTGTGTGAAGGTAAAAGGCCAGGTAGGTTGCTTTTGTCCAAAGCAACTGAGAAAAATCATTTTGGCTCAGAATTGAACCCAGGTCTACTGGGTGTGTGTGTGTGTGTGTGTGTGTGTGTGTGTGTGTGTGTGTGTGTGTGTGTGTGTGTGTGTGCAGGCATTCAGGAAAAATACACAGAGTTCCCTACAGTACCATCTCTATCATTAGTATCTGTCAGTCGAAGTCCAGAAAGCTCAGTTAAATTTGACCTTTGACCATACCTGCCAACATTTGAGTAGCAAAATCGAGATGTCGATGACTGTGGTGGGTGGGGAGTTTTGAGGGGGTCATGCATGGCAGAGGCGGAAAATGTTGGTTGTGAGGGATGTTGTGCATATAAGTATTTATAGACAACGTATTAATTATGTTTTATGTAGTCTTCAGTATATAAATAAATACACAATAACTGTATTTATTAACAAAACTAATTTATGTATTTATTATTATGTATGTATTCACAATGGATTTATTGACAATCACTTATTCATTAAGCAATTATAGCATATAGCAATTAACTATTGCAATAACTTATTATTTATTCATCATTTTTTTTATTACAACAAAATCACAGAAACAGTTGATGTAAGCCTTGCACAGGTCTCAGGATATGCATTATAATTTAAAATTACTGTTTTGTAGTGTTGTATATGTAGGTGGCTTACTTGGCTGCCCTAAGTGTTTTCTTAGATGGGGTGGACTTTGAATGAGGCTTAGTATAGTTTATTTTGCAAGACAAGAGAGAGCACAACGTGCTTTTGTTCAAACTTGTTCTACTCTCTGTAACTATTATTAACCATACTGAAAGTCCCCTCTGAGGAGGCATTGCTATGTGGAATGCAAAGTAATGCCTTCATCAGCCTAGCCAGCTGACTGAAGCGCTCATCTTTCCCTACAAGGCCCCAGAATCTGGCTGAAAACTCATCACAAAAGGATAACGAGATGTTGTTTTTGGCGACTAACATTGCCATTTTCAGTTCAGTCTGCAGCACTTGCTCTTGTTCGGTCTGTCCCTTTGTGATGTAATTTGAAATTGTTTGAGTGCCATTTTGTGCCTCGGCAGCACGGATATGTTTTTGAGACTTGACATGTTGACGGACATCATTCTTACCGCCATGGCCTATGTTGAAGTCAATACGACAAGCTTTCCAAAAAGCATGACTTTTATCAAGATGACTGTTCGATATGCATGGAAACTCCTCTGTCCAAAAATACTTAAATTTACAAACATATTTCACCTTCTTCAGTGGTACACCGGCGTCGCCTTCTGCCATTTTCCCTTTCCCTTGCAGTTTCAAATTTGCGTGTCAATATCCTGCGCAGAAAGATCTACTGCCCAATAGGATGTAGGTTGCCAGATTGACAAATGGGTTGAAAATGGTATAGTGTATTTATTGTTTAAGACATGATTGCGTTTCATACCAGATCTGGCAACTTTAAAACATTGGACAAACATTTTTATTTGATTATTAATAAAATACGTTTGGACCTCGTAAAACACTGGAGATTACCGGGAGAAATGACAAAACAGGAGGGGGGCGGGAGATGGGTCAGAATACGGGAGAGTTGGCAGGAATGCCTTTGACCCTGGTGTTTTAATGAAGACTGGGCAGGTATGCCTTTGACCCTGGTGTTTTAATGAAGACTGGGCAGGAATGCCTTTGCCCCTGGTGTTTTAATGAAGACTGGGCAGGTATGCCTTTGCCCCTGGTGTTTTAATGAAGACTGGGCAGGTATGCCTTTGACCCTGGTGTTTTAATGAAGACTGGGCAGGTATGCCTGAGGTCTTTTTTTCTTTTTTCTTCAGGGAGTAAATCAAATTGGCTAAATGTAGAGCTGCTCAATCATCATTAGAACAGCTTTTATAACATGATGTCTTCAACAGTAGCAAGCTAGGTAGCGTACCAGCTTAGATATTGCTGATGTTGCAGTCTGTGGCAGTTACAGTTTTTCCTAGTTTTAGTCAAATAATCTATAATGCTTCTTTAACTTTCTCTCTCTCTCTCTCCAGTGGTGTGTGTTTTGGGGGAGTCTTTGCTGCCCCTCATCTCTGCGGTCCCCCAGCGAACTCTGGCAGAGGCGGAGACGCGGTTGCCATGCCGATACAGCGGGGAAGATAAGGTGGTACAGGTGGGATGGAGCCGAGTGAGGGCCAACGGCGACATCGAACAGATCATCATCTACGACTTTACTGAGGGTGTAAAAGGTGAGTGCAAGTCTGTGTGGGTGTGTTCATGTGTTTGTGTGTGTGTGTGTTTGTGTGTGTGGGTTTGTCTCCTGGACTCATGCCACATCAGGGCCATACCAAATCTTTTGTGAGCACACACCTAACTAGGTTGAAGGATGGAGGACCCCACTTCAAAACAATGCCACAACAAATCCTACAAAAACATGAACAATACCATGCCGGTTCTTGTAAGTTTTGATGAGCGTATAATTAATATCCCAGCTCCGGTGTATAAAGCCGTGTCCCAGACGTACCGTCTGATCTGTCTCCCTGCACTCATGAACTCATCTCCCCCTGGGGCATCAGCTTGGCACGCTAAAGAGAGAGAAAAAGAGTCATAGTCCTAAATGACATCACCGCATGACGTGCGTGGGATTCAGTTTACCGTCTTTTTTTTCCTTAAGTTTCGGTGGGCCAGTTGATTCTTGCTCCCAGTGGCAAAGTCATCTTTAACAGGTTTGCCGGGCTCTGCTAAGCCGTTAGAGGTCAGTCAGTCTATTTGTCGTCAGAACAATTACCTGATCGTGTTTCACCTTCGGCGTACCTGTGCTGCGTGCCTACCTGCCTCCCCCCGAGTAGCCCCGGCTCCAGTGTCTGTGAGCCTTTCTGTCCTGTAAAGGGGTACAAATTACCTGCTGGATCAAAGGTTTATCGCAACCATTATTTCACCAGGAAAACATTCCACAGTGTTCAGTCACCAATTTGCCAATCTTTTTAGAATTGTTTTCCACAGTTCTTGTATGAGGTTTGTTATGGGATTGTTGCTAAATAATGGAAACTCAGTGAAGTGACCCCCTCGGTTGGTAAAGTGATGAGAAAAGCTTGATTTTAAGGTTCGATGACTGATCATGAGGATGGAGATAAACAGTGTGCGTGAGCAGAAAACATAGCTCAGGTGCAATTAATCTAACATTACGTTTACTTTCACTGGTTTGTAAAGAGATTTTTGTTTGTCTTAGATTGTTTTTATAACCTTTTACACAGGTTTTTTTTTTTGCAGTCATTCCTTTACAGGTCCTCTCCTGGCATTGACGAAGTCCCCTAAAAACTATTCCCCAAAATGACATATTTAAATATTTAGACTCCTCTCACTTTGATGTAGCCTTATGCTAATGATATGTAAAGCCCCACCGTGTAAATTCACAGGATTGGTTCCTAGGTGACGTGTGAAACCCAGGCTGTCTGGCTGCTGATTCAGTGTTTTTGAGACTTTTTGTACACTGCAGTTCCAAGGTGGAAATACTCAGCTATGGTGTGGACTGCTTATTTGCTCATGATATGTTGTGTGTCATATAAAAAAAAACACCATATGGACATGTTGACAAGGATACAAAACGAGATTTTCATTGGAGGGGGTCTTTACCATAAAAGACCACTGGTGCTTTGACTTTAGGAGTAGTGTGGAGCTGACGTTGTCTGAAACAACCCTGTGATTAAGAATTCTAAGTTGTAGATTGACTTGTATAGCTGTATGTATGGTATACTGTAGATGTGACCATGTATAGTTTTTATTGACATGTTTATGTACAGTATGCGTATGTTTACAACGGATGTCTCTTTCCTGCAGAGTTTACAGAGTTTGTGAATAAGATGCGTTTCGAGACCCTTAAGCCCGTGAAGGACTTGACGCTTCTCATCCTGAGCACAGAGGAGTCAGACGAGGCCACCTACAGCTGCAGGATCACCACCTTCCCCTCGGGGACCACTGAGTCCAAGATACAGCTCACCGTCTGGAGTAAGTCTGCTGGCGCTCTCCTTCATCATCATCAACATCTGCCTTCTCTTCCTCAAAGAACTTTTTTTCCTCAACTACCGTACCTCCTCTTTCTCTTCTACTCCCTCCTCTTTGGCTGCTATTCACTCCTCTTTATCTTCTAACCACTCCTCTTTGGCTGCTATCCACTCCTCTTTATCTTCTAACCACTCCTCTTGATCTTATAACCCCTCCTCTTTATCTGCTATCCACTCCTCTTTATCTTATAACCCCTCCTCTGCATTTGCTAACCCCTCCTCTTTGGCCGTATCCACTCCTCTTTATCTTATAACCCCTCCTCTTTATCTGCTAACCCCTCCTCTTTATATTATAACCCCTCCTCTTCCTCTGCTTACCCCTCCTCCTGAGCTCTCTACTCTTCTTTGAGTCCAAGGTGCAGCTCACTGTCTGAGGAAGTCTACTGACACTAATCATCTTCATTACCTGCCTTTTTTTCCTCAGGAAACTCAACTACATCTTTTTCATCTACCACCCCCCTCCTCTGGAGCTATTCTGAACTATTAAATCAGCTGTGGTTGTTTCTCTAGCTCCGCTTGTTGCAGGAAGTTGTGGTTGAGACTGTAGGGCGCTATCAATCAGCAGATAATAAGGGGGTTCAGGTCAGATGATGTTTGTGAGTAAAGTGGCTTGACAAATGTGAGAAGACAAGTTGACACAAAAAATACCCTGACGTTATGCAAATGCCTAAAAGTGACAGAGGAAGCTGATGTGTCAAAACAGGTATTTCACAACCACAACCATATCTAGCCTCTCCTCTCTCCTCTCTATGTTAGCCCCTCCTGCAAGGAAGCATTTAGAGAACCAGCTCTTACCATGGCTGTCACTTATGTAGATACCTGTGGGTCATTTGAACGGGGTCATTGAACGGGGTCACTCTAATACTGGAGTGTACTCCTGTGTTACTTCTTTCCTCCTCTCCTCCTCTCTCCACTCCTCCTTGCTTGTCCGATCTCCTTCCTTGATCCTCTGTGTTCCTGACTATCCTCCCTCGTCTCGGTTTTCCCCCCTCCTCCTCCTCTCAGTCCTGGAGTCCTTGTGAGAACTGCACTTCCATGCTTCTCCGTCTCCTTTCGGCTCATGCCATCTGTTTACTTGTGTTCATTCCTAATCTCACACTTCTTTTTTTTTTACTCTCCGCTCTGCTCAGCCCGTCTCCACCCTGGAGCCCCATGTAGTCATGCATGCCTGACCTCCCTGTTCTCCTCTCTTCCTAAGGGCTGAAACACACCAAACGCGTTTCGAAAGACGCAGACGCTTCAAAAACATCTTGGCAAAGTGCGGTGGGCCAAACAGCCGCAGGCGCACCAGGCTGTTTTGCCCGGCGCCTATGAAGCCTATGAGCTGCGTGGGCAACCTGCCTGGGCCGAGTGTGACATTGATGAGCGGTGCGCCTCCGCGCCTTGCGCTGAAAAGTTGAGACTTTTAAGCGCACCTAAAAAATGCTAGAAAGACGCGACGACGCGTGGCGGATAAGAGGCGCACACGAAAGGCGCGCCGTACCATAGGAAACAATGGTTTTGCTAGCGTCCCGTTTTTTAGAAACGCGTTTGGTGTGTTTCAGCCCTTACTGTGACAGTGTGTTCATATGAGACCCCTCCTCTTTTTACTCTCCTCTCAGCCTGGCCGTTCTCCATCGAGCTCATGTGTTCATAACTCCCTCTCTTTTCCCAGGTCTCCATCCTGTGACACTATTCATATATAACCTCCCCACCCTCTCTCTCTCTTTCTCTCTCTGTCTCTCTCTCCCCAGTTCGTCCCATCTCCAATCTGTGACGCTATTCATATATAACCTCCCCACCCTCTCTCTCTCTCTCTCTCTCTCTCTCTCCCCAGCTCGTCCCATCTCCAACATCTGACGCAATTCATATATAACTTCCCAACCCTCTCTCTCTCCCTTTCTCTCTCTCTCTTTCCCCAGCTCTCCATCCTGTGACATTGTTCATATGTAACCCCCCCCCCCTTCTCTCTCTCTCCCCAGCTCGGCCCATCTCCATCCTGGAGCCCGTGGTGCTGGTAGAGGGCCAATCCTACCGACAGGCAGCTTCCTGCCGCTCCGTGGGTCGGCCCCAGCCTCGGGTCACCTGGGATACGGACCTGGCCGGCCATCCTCAGAACCGCAGCGTGGACGCCAGGACCGTCTCCGGCCAGTTCTCCCTGCACCCCCTTCGCAACCTCAACGGGCGCCAGCTCGACTGCCTGGTGTGGCACCCCACCTTCGACACCCCCTTCAGGATCAGCAATCGCTTGGTGGTGCACTGTGAGTGGGAGCACTGTGTGTTTGTGTGTGTACTGTGTGTGTGTGTGTGTGTGTGTGTGTGTGTGTGTGTGTGTGTGTGTGTGTGTGCGCGCACTGTGAGTGGGAGCTAGGCTAGGCTAATTACTGGTTTGACGGGATTGATACCTTGGTACTCCAGACAATATACATGTAAAACTGTGAACTAGTCAGTATTGGTAGTCCCGCCGAACCAGACAGCAACCAGAAAACATGACATACTCTTATGGAGAGTACATTTCTGGGCTCAGGATACTAATGTAAAACTGTGAACAAGTCAGTATTGGCAATTGCTTGGTGGTGCACTGTGAGTGGGAGCTAGGCTAGGCTAATGACTGGAGTACCAGAGAATCAATCACGTCAAACCAGACATTACAATATACATGTAAAACTGTGAACTAGTCAGTATTGGCAATCCTCCCGTAACAGACAGCAAACAGAAAACATGACATACTCTTATAGAGAGTACTACTAATAGCCCAAATTAGCATAGATTAGCATGATCTGAGCCATGCTTTACATTATTTACCTGTGTACTATGATAAAGTGGAAATGTTACCATGAAACTCTTGACTTGACTTTGAATTACTCTTACTACATAACTTTGAAAATGCTAGTTGTGAGTTTTTCGTCCCTGAGCTCATAGATGTACCCATTACTTAGTTGCCAGCCTGAGGTTATGAAGCTAATTTATCTTCTGGGTCCCGCTGAAGCTGCTGGGAGGTTCAGAGCCAGCATTGATTCCGTGTGTGTGTGTGGATTGGCTCTCTGCTGTGCTGTCACTTGTCGTTTGTCAAGAGCCTCGGAGCTCATTCTAACTCCAACTGTGACTTTGTCACAAAGCAAGTTATTTGCTTTACTTTGATGTTTGTGATGATAGGCACAAATCCAGCTTATAGTCAGATGTTTTCGATGTGTACGACAGAATAAGGTAGATAGGTGTAACTCTACCGGGTCCTCGTCAGTGAGTCAAATGTTTTCGATTGGGTCGTCGTCAGTGGGAACTGTCCTGTTTGTTTCCTGAGATATCCTTAGTATCGTTGATGAGGTGTTCATACATTATCTAGGAGTCAAAGGAACTAACGTATGTCATTGTCTACTCCTAGAAGTTAGAAATATAGAAACACTCTAGAAATTCTTGAAATATTCTGTAGTCTATGTATGATATGGACATATTAATGTGCTCATACTGATCATATTTAATAACTCTACACATAAATTAATTTAACTCAACTTAGAGTGCAGCTCTTTTGCCTCAGCAAACTTTGACGTGTGTTAGGTGTTAGGTGTCTGGTGTTTGGTGTCTGGTGTCAGGTGTTGCTGCTTGGAAGCTCCGATGTCTCGGCTGGGGGGTATTCCACGTACGTGGTTTAGTGACAAACCTGGATAAGTCAACTCAGAGTAAGTGGTAAACCTCCTAATAGAAGAGCCCTCTGATGTTGTTTTGCTAGGACAATGAACCAATGGGGGTTCTTTTATTAGGAGGTTTACCACTTACTCTGAGTTAACTTATCCAGGTTTGTCACTAAACCACGTATGTGGAATATCCCCCTGGTCTCTCAGGTGTTGTGTGTTGTGGACAGCAGAGCAATTACAGTTTTGACCCCTAGGTGAACTCTACTACATTTCCGTTTATGGAAATGACTGAAGGTCCTTTGATTGTTTTGCTACATGGGTGGTTAAAGCATATGCATTTCCGATGACAAGACATATTTACAGTTATCTGCTGTTGCTGTTGGTGTTGAGGTTTACTACAGCTCTGCTCCAGGCACTTCTCCATGCCTCAAAAACAAGTGCATGTCCTTACCTGTGATGCACGCTCAGATTCAGCATGGTCCTATTGCATTTCAATGACATTCCAGCGCACCAGGAGTGATTTGAAAGATCCTCCAAGCATATAAATGCATTTTTTTGCTTTTTAGTAGAATTTGTGTTGATAAAGCATTTTTAATCATGCCTATAGATGTCCCAGTGTTCACATGTGCTAATGAGAGGAAGGGTATACAGGTGTAATCTTTAATGTGTTATCACTATGTCTGGATTTTCCAATGTAGACCTGACTACTGGAGACAACTGTGAGATACTCTTGAGGTGTGCGTGTTTGTGTGTGTATGTGTTTGTGTGTGTTAGAGAGAAAGAGAGAGATGGAGAGTTTTACCTGCTAAATATGTTGCCTTTTGCTTGCTATTCATGTATTCTCTGTCCTCCTCTGCCACCCCCCTCTCTCTTGCTTTCTATCGGTGTGTGTGTGTGTCTCTCTCTGTGTGTGTGTGTGTGTGTGTGTGTGTGTGTGTGTGTGTGTGTGTGTGTGTGTGTGTGTGTGTGTGTGTGTGTGTGTGTGTGTGTGTGTGTGTGTGTGTGTGTGTGTGTGTGTGTGTGTGTGTGTGTGTGTGTGTGTGTGTGTGTGTGTGTGTGTGATATTCCCAGACCCTCCTGATGTGTCGATCGGGCGCCTCAAAGGGGACTGGTACGTTGGGTTGGAGGACGCAGAGCTCAATTGTGTCAGTGGAGGAAACCCAAAACCCAACAACTTCACCTGGTCCAGGTAAGATACCATCTACCATCTCTCTTTCCTCCCACTCACGCCTACACCTGTCGTTATGGACCTGTTGCTATGGATCTGTCGTTATGGAGTCTTGCTCCATAAATCTCACTCCCTGGCGTGTGTAGTGTCTTAATCCTTCTTCTTGTATGCCATCCTACCTGACAGGATAATTGATGATGGATTTATCCAGGCAGTTGGGCATGGTCTTAGTAGAGTACTGCAGTGCAGTGTAGTGTAGTGTAGTGCAGTGTAGTGTAGTGTAGTGTAGTGCAGTGTACTGTAGTGTAGTGTAGTGTAGTGTAGTGCAGTGCAGTGTAGTGTAGTGCAGGGTAGTGTAGTGTAGTGTAGTGTAGTGTCGTGGCCATGGTCTTAGTAGAGTAGAGTAGTGTAGTGTAGTGCAGTGCAGTGTAGTGTAGTGTAGTGTAGTGTAGTGTACTGTAGTGTAGTGTAGTGTAGTGTAGTGTAGTGTAGTGGCCATGGTCTTAGTAGAGTCCTGCAGTGTACTGTAGTGTAGTGCAGTGTAGTGTAGTGTACTGTAGTGTACTGTAGTGTAGTGTAGTGGCCATGGTCTTAGTAGAGTCCTGCAGTGTACTGTAGTGTAGTGTAGTGTAGTGTAGTGTAGTGTAGTGCAGTGCAGTGGCCATGGTCTTAGTAGAGTACTGCAGTGTACTGTAGTGTAGTGTAGTGCAGTGTACTGTAGTGTAGTGTAGTGTAGTGTAGTTGGCCATGGTTTTAGTAGAGTACTGTAGTGCAGTGTAGTGCAGTGCAGTGTAGTGTAGTGTAGTGGCCATGGTCTTAGTAGAGTCCTGTAGTGTAGTGTAGTGTAGTGTAGTGTAGTGTAGTGTAGTTGTAGTCATGAAGCACATTATACGTTTCACCAAAATAGGCCTTTGACAGTTATTG
>NC_045169.1:14967964-14995464 GCF_900700415.2 Clupea harengus
CACACACACACACAAGCACACTGTTGAATAACAACACATGTGCAGCATATAAATACACTCATGCACATCCAAACACATACATACAACTTATATACCATACACACACACAAACAAACACACCCACACAAAAACACACACACACACACACACTAGTAGTTCTCTCCGTTCCTGAATTGCATCCTGGTCTCATATGCCATTGCTGGTTGTGTTTGTTAGATGGATGAGATTATGCCGCTTAGAGTGGAGGGAACTTTGCGGAACAGCCTCTCCTCCTTGGTAAGTCCTCTCAGACACACACACACACACACACACACACACACACACACACACACACACACACACACACACACACACACACACACACACACACACTCCTTGGTGAGTCCTCCCAGACCTGCTATCCATCCTTCTCACTCCTTCTCATGCACTCACACACTGACTCTCTCTCACACACATACACACACACACACACTCTCCCTCTCTCGTCAGTCTTACTGCTTTCCTGCTTTCACACACACATTCTCCATCTCTAACACACCCTCTCAATCTCGCTGTCACTCCCTGGTGTGTACTCCTTACAATGCTTCCCATCTCTCTCTCACTCACAAGCACAACCATTTTTTTCTCCTTCTGTCTCTCTCTCTCCTTCTCTCTCTCCCTCTGTCTCTCTCTCTCCTTCTCTCTCTCCCTCTGTCTCTCTCGCTCTCTCTCTCTGTTCTTCTCTCTATTCCCCCTGATGTGTCCTGTTAACCCTGTTATGTGTCTCTGGGCCTGGGAGAAACCCTCTCAGTGTTATTGTTCTGGGCCAGAAGGTTTTCATTATGTTTTATTGGGTTGTGCTTCAGCTGCTGACTGTGTTTGTGTCTCTCTCTCCCTATCTCACACTCTGTCACAAATTCCTACACACATACACACACACACACAATTTTTTGCATACTTTCTCACACATTTACACAAAACAAATGCATATTCCCTTATATATGTTCTCATACAAACACATACACACACTCATTTACGAATACATACAAAACAAATACTCTTGAAATACGCTGGAAATTCTTTCCTCACCACAAACACCCAAATCTGTACACACCCACACCGCTAAACACAAACACACACACACCGATCAACACACACACAAACTCCTAGGACCGTCCTCGTTCTCGGGACAGCCGCTCCACGATGGGTGGGGCAGTGGACACTTTGGGTCGTCCGGTCATCTACAACACATCCCGACGAGGCCGTGATTCACGGATGAGCCGAGACCTGGAGAGGGAGCGGGAGAGAGAGGACAACCGGCACCGCGTGGAGTCCTACGTGAGAAACAGCAGCGCCTCTCTGGTGAGAATCAGAACCAGAACCAGAATCCCATTAGAATCATCAGAGTCAGAATCCAATTAGAATCATCAGAGTCAGAATCCAATTAGAATCATCAGATTCAGAATCCCAATTAGAATCATCAGAGCTCAGAATCCAATTAGAATCATCAGAGCTCAGAATCCCATTAGAAATCATCAGTCAGAATCCAATTAGAATCATCAGAGTCAGAATCCGTATTACAATCATCAGAGTTTAGAAACCAATTAGAATCATCAGAGTTTAAAAACCAATTAGAATCATCAGAGCTCAGAATACAATTAAAATCAGAATCACCTTTATTGTCCAATGCATGATATAACATAGAATCTATGATACAGATTAACATACAGATAAACAATATACAATATACCTCACACTTAGCACCTTTACACTGAGTGAGTTTCTCCTGGGTCCAGACACATAACAGGGTTAAGGAGAATAGAGAGAAGAGAGAGGGAGAGAAAAAAATGTGTGTTGCTTGTGCGTGAGAGAGAGATGGGTGGCAAGGTTAGTACTTTACACCAGGGAGTGTCTGCGAGATTGAGAGAAAGCGAGAGAGTGTGTGAGATGAAGAATGTGTGTGTGAGAGCACACAATGGAAAGCAGGGTTAGTCATCTTGTATTTTATTGATTATGTTATCAGTTATGTGAAATGGAAAGAAAATCAATTAGATCAAAATCTTTGTGGAAATGTGATTTGCTGTAGGGTCCTGGTCCATATTCACACAGCAGAACCCCCACAGTACAGACCAGTAAAACACAACAGCGCCCAGATACACATGGAGGTTTGAACGCCCACATTACAGACAAGTAAAACACAACAATGCCCAGATACACATGGAGGTTTGAAGCAGCTGGAACAAGAATCATTTTTAATTGGGCTGAATGTCTGATCAATGGTAGACCAAGGCACTAATTATACTGAGGTCCAGGGTTTGAGAAACATGTACCTTAGCTGTGATTTGACTCACTTTAGGATAATAAACATGTACCTTAGCTGTGCTCTGTTCTGCTAAGTGAATAATGTTATCCTAAATGCATACAGTACATAACAGTAAGCCATAGTGAAAACTTAACAGTGTGAATGTTTAGAGTCGTGTAAGCTAAGATAGGAGGCAGGACACTCATGCCTCACACAAACATTCCACACATACAAACATGCCACACACACACGCACGCCACACACACACACACACACGCACGCCACACACACACCCACATGCCACATACACACACGCACGCCACACACACACACACATGCCACATACACACACACACGCCACACACACACACACTCATGCCACAGGGAACTTGTATCACTGTTGTGACCGTCTAACATTTATTTTTGTTCTGTCTGTCTTGATCTGTCCCTTGGGTGATCAAAAACAGTTCCACCCTCCGCTGCACCCCTCTCCTACTGTGATGGACCAGACTGCTGAGATAGTGAAGCCTGTAAACGGCAGCGCCATTCCAACACTAGAGGGGAGGCTTCGCTCGGCAGTCAGCACCCTCGGCAGGAACCAGGCCGGCTCTACGCTCATCTCCATGTACCCGCCGCTGACCGACGAGGAAGAGGAAGAGGAGGAGGAGCGAGTGAGATGTCTGGGGCTCGAGGAGGACGAGTCGGACTTCCTGCAGGTTACCAACACTAATGGTCTTGAGAACCACGGCAGTGAGACCAACAGCTCCCAGATGTCCGAGACGCTGTCCAGCCCGTATGAGCAGAGCAACGGGTCGCTCAGAATCAAGACCAGGCCCAACGGGTCTCTGCTGCCGCCGCCCATGCCTCTCCTGCAGAAGGCCCATGTCGTCTAGAGGGGAGCCCCCTCGCTGGAGTTTTGGGGTGCGAGGTGTTTTTTGGGGTCATGCCTCTCACCGTTATCCCTTAGCCAGTCCTGAAATTCGGAACCATCTTATTCTTAAACATGTTAACTTATTTTTTTTATCAATTTTTTTATTTTTTTTGTGAAAGGACACAGATTGTCATTCCCAGTCTCCTTCTAAACAAATACCGGAGTACAGCTGCAAGGGTTGAGCTACAGGAAGACTGGGTCACTGTCATGTGGGAGGGAGATGGAGTGAGTTACTCCATGAAACAAAGACCAGCACACACTACAAGCCGATGTCCTCTCACCTTATGGAACGCTAATGCTAACGCTAAGGCTAAAGCTCGTCCATTAGCAGATCTCCAGGATTCCGTTTCCTCAGACCTCAGACAAATACTCTGACCACAGATCACAGCTGGGCGGCCTTACAAGATAAGTGGAGAAAAGAATATTAGTGTTTACATGAGACAGAAAGAAAGAATGTCCAAAAATTACGGCACAAATGAATGTTTGCCAAAAAAAAAAGATCAGAAGGAAGGAAGCAAGAAATACCAGGTTGGGTGCCATCTTTTGCCATGACAACCTGAGAGGCTGAGAGAGTGCACTCACTCACCCCGACCCGCACGCTCCACAATATGTTCCGTTGGAAATGTAATCAGGAGCTACAGGTTTGAAATGTATACCCCCCCCCACACACACACACATACCCAATGCCCCCCACACTCACACACACGACGCCCCCACGCCCACACCTCACAGAAAAGTGCACTTGTTTGCTGCACTTGACTCATCCGACACATTTATTTCCCCTCATATATCTCCATCCTGTTTGGACACAGATGTCTCAGAGCAGAACTCTGACCAGCTTCACACAAACTGTCTGGCAGAGAAAGACTGTTGCATTTTTTCTATCCGAAGGGAGAAAATGGTTTCGTTAACCAAGTGTTAACATGTCTTTGGCACTCTATACACTTAGGGAATCGATGAGAGACAAATATACGAAATCACCTTTATATGGAGAGACATCTGAGAGACACATGCCCCGCCCCCTCTCTGGTTGTTATGTGGACATCTGGACATCTGTTCATGCTACACTAAGCCTAAGGACAATGTACAGCCATGGTGGGCTGTAAAGAAATCCTTTATGATCTCTTGTATGTTATATTACTAATATATGTGAGTGAGGTTCTAGTGTGTGAGTGCACATGTGTGTACATAAAAAAAGCCTGTCACTTCAGGTTTAGTGGCAGCGCTCAGTGTTACGTTAGTGTGTGTATACACAGCTGTCCCACCCCGAGAGAGTGGTCCGAGTGTGTGTGGGAGTGTGTAGTCCGAGTGTGTGTGGGGGAGTGTATAGTCTGAGTGTGTGTCAGAGTTTATATTCCGAGTGTGTGTCGGAGTGTATAGTGTGTCTAATGTGAACTGCCATAATAATTTGCTCACTGTGCTGTGAGTATTACGTTACATTTTTCTTTGTACTCATTTGAATGTATGTCTAGGAATTGCATTTTATATTGCTCAAAGCAGGGTGATGTATGTATTCTCTATGACTAATATGTACATATATATGCAAATATGCCGGTGCACTGTGTTGGACTTATATATCAGTGCAAAGTCAGTCTTTCTGAGGTGGGACTGAGTTGGATTTGAACGGCATAGAGAAAAAAAGGATACGGATTATGTGAAACAGATATTCATTGTTTGGGAAGAGCCTTGGGAAATTGGGATCACTGTATTAAAAGTGTCTGAAATGACCTTGACATGTCCTCCGTCTCCAAACCTAACTGATGCCTGTACAGCACTTATTCCCTGATAACACCGGGGCTCTTCTTTATCCTCCTTTCTCTCTCTCGCTCTCTCTCTCTCTCTCCCCCTCCCCACTCAGTGTAAACATAAATATGTTTTTTTTTTCAGAATTTAGATGAATATATTTTTGCTAGTTCATGTCTGTCTCTCTAAGGGTTTCTATTCATCCCTATACCGATCAACAAACTTGGACAATCTGAGATCAAAGCGCCCCAAACTCTGTTATCAGAAAATGGAAAATCTGACCAGGCCTTTCCTCAGAGTGTGACCGACCAGCTGATGCATATTACTTTCTTTGCTGGAGATGGAGGTAACATCAACCAGTCATAGGCAGTCAACAAATCAGAGTACGTCTGAAAATCCTGCAAAAAAATAGCTGGGTCTCCATCCAACTGATTCGCATATTTTAAGTGAATTTATGAAACTTCGGCTAGGAGAAATAAGCATTTCCACCTGCTACGTTATGCAATTTAAAAATGGACACTCTCCTAATCAACGGAGGAGTTGTGAACAGCTGTGGGCTCAAAACTTTAGCTTAAACACGTAATAACTGGAAATTCCATTAGCTACTACAGTGATGTATCGAACAAACCTACCCACGCTTGACTGACTCCTGAAGCTCCAATGGTAGTCCATGTGAGTGTGTGTGCAAACCCTGGGCACCTGATTGGTCTTCCTGACGACTGCTTGCCTTGCCAGCCCGAGGGGCTGGGTGGAGTTCTACCTCTGAACTACAGGTGGCAGTGTGTGTACCTCTATAGCCCATTCATCGCTGGGCGTGTGTGTGAGGGCTGAAAATGTCTGCATTTGCAGTTAGTTAATGAGGAGGCCTAAATAAGGGTTAGGTGCGTTTATCTATCTGTTGATTAGGGTTAGGTGTTTGTTTTAGTGAGGTAGCCTATACCTTCATGTGTTGATCAGGGTTAGGGTGTGATCATCTGAAAGGAGTACATCACTACATAGATGTGTTCCTGCGTATGGAGTACAGAATATTCATCAGTAGGGGTTAGGTGGGTGTCCCAGCATTAAGATAATGCGTAGCTGGTTTGCAATGATTTAGGACTTATTAAATGTCAAACTCATTAAATGTTGTTGTTGCCTCCGCCAAGACGTTTACGTCTTCGTCACCATTTTTTGTTTTTGTTTCTGTCTGTCAGCAGGATTAGGCACAACACTACCAGACCACTTTTCATGAAACTTGGCGGCGAGGTGAAGCATAGGCCAAGGAGGAACCAAATATAGGAGCGCATCAGTTTCAAGGGGCTGATCGAGGATTGTATTTTCCCACTTTCTGTAACATTGCGAAATAGGGCATTTGGCCTTGGCTTGTAGTTTAAAGGATCAGTCAGGGTGACGCTACAAGTGAACCTGAGTTGTGTGCCCGTAAGATATAGGATACCTGCTGCACAAACAGCATAGACGACACAAAACATTTCCTGACACTTGTGGATTCGCGTTAGCTATCATCTGGTTAAAGGTGTGACCAACGTTTTGCATGAAACCCACAGTGGCGTTCAGTTAGACAGCTTCCTCAAACATCACCAGACAGTTATGGTGCAGCAAAATCATAAGTCAGGCAACCAAACACACCCGTTCGCTCTCTACGCCCCCTTTGCCGTCCGGGTCTCTGTTCCCTGTGCACAGATGTGCTTCATCAACAACGTGGCGCGGCTACAGCTGCGGTGGATTTTCTCTGCAGCTCAGTGTTTTTTTTTCTACTCGAAACCATGCAGCGACGCTACGCAGAGGAGCCTCCTACAGGCGGGACCGTAAGATTGTGTGCGAATTGCTGGGCTGTGTAGTCTGGTGTGTGTGTCATTGCAGCGGTTGTGAGAAACGGACTCTTGACTTCAGCGACTGGGACCAGAACGCATTGCCCTTTCGCGCCGTTCACTTTGAGTGTAACTCTTGCAGAAGTGACCACTCGTCTAAACGTCAACCTCGTGTTGATATTGTTCCACGTGAATGTGGATTTTGACCGATTTCTGTTCTCACTGCGATGGACGCTGGTTTCATGCCACTTGTGGCGCGTGTTAATGTGAAGAAGCTTTGGTTCTAAAGCACAGGACTGCAGGGGCTGCCTGTCAACACCATCACTCGGACACCCTGCCACTCATTCTTGTGTCCAAAATCCTCATCCACACGCTGGCTGTCGCTGGTGTACAGTGCTCTGCGAAGCTGTCTCAAAGTTTGAAGGTAAGACAGTCAGCCTACGCTCGCATGTTTTGACATGACTCTTATGCAGCAGGGGAGTGCTTTCTGCAACATTCATTTCAGCTGGGTGGTAGCGTGAAGACAGTTTAGTGATGCAGCTTTGCATCGCTATGGTGTTTCATGAACACTCCAACGAGCACCATCTACATTTGAGCGGTGTGCACTTTATAGAGGCTACTTAGAACGCAAACCAGTAATTTTTCACTGACGACTATCGGTTGTTGTTTTCTTTCTATGTCAGCTGCAAGTGTCACAGCGAGATACGATACTCATAGTGTACAATCAGATAGATGTTGATGTGAACGCCTGCTCTGAGTTTCATATGCATGTACTTAACACTTCAGATGTGCCAGTTAGTATTTTAGGTCAACGAAACGACACAAACCCGCAGTCTTCTTTAGTGTGAATTGGCGTGGAAACACCTGTTGTAACCCACGACTGCTCGGCTACTTCATAATAAGGCTTCGCTGAGTAGGCCTACTCTTCAGATTATAATGACTGATGTTACTGTAATAATAAAAAGGAAGTCTTTGATTTTGTATAGTGGCTTCGCCAAATTAAGCCTATTACATCCCGCCCTAGTATTTAAGCAGTTTGTATTATGTTAACAGCTAATAGTTCAGTTTAATGTCTCGGTTGTTATTATAATATATCGCCGATGTACCTTTTAGAAATAGATCAGAAATGACATTTATTTTGTTCAGTTGAGATAGATGGCAACTTCTAGCCTATAAATTCATGTATAATTCATATCTATATCCAGAGATATGGATCAGCGAGTGTTCTGTTACTATCGAGTGGGCCAGACTGTGCGCGAGGCCCGGTCTCCATGGAGCGTCAGATAAAGCCCGGCGCAGTCCCCCGGCGGCTCGTTTGAGTTCGGATCGATCAGCCCATTTCATTATGCCGGGCCTCGAGTCGCTCTGGGCGGCCACGGCGCTGGCCTCAAGACGCCCTTTTCTCCACTCTTCTGCTGCCGGGTTCATAAAAGCCATTACAGTGGGCAGTACTCCAGTGATAAATCTTACCGATCTTACCGATACGAGCAGGCGTTTAAGTCGCGGCGGCTTTGGCGCTGGCTCCAGTCAGATGCAGGGTTGATCTTCTGTGCTCTCTCGTCTGAGCCGATGATCCCCTTCCCCCATGTCTCAGGGAGATTTTGAGACTAGAATGAGACTTAAAAAGTGTGCCCTGCCACTGGTTATGACTTTGTTGCATAATCCAAGATCTTAGTGGCTTCAGACTTCAAGCGCCTCAGACTGAGATTGTTGACCAGTTTGTAAGCCTGGCTGAGAATGTGTGTTTGTTCAATGCTGAAACTGACAGGATAGGTCTTACTGATTGGCATGTTTTCTTTTCCTCTGTTGAATCACGCCATGTGGAAAAGAAAGCCTGTGCACTTGTCCAAAGGGGCCGTTATTATGGGGGTACAATTTAAAACACTTAGTCTTCCATACCCAACTACACAATGCACTGTATTGGTAGGCTGCCACTATTTATATTTGAAAGCAGTGAGACCTTCCTCCTGAAGGGGTTGACAAAACAAAGCACTCAATTTCACAGCATCTGTGCCAGCGATCGCTGTTGATTTTGCAGAGATGAGAAGGTGTAAAAGCCAACAGGAAGGAATGTTGACTCGCTGCGCTGCGCCATTGATTGGCCTCCGTCGACTGAGGTTTTAATTGGCTTCTGTGTGAGTGGTTCTGGGGATGCCAGAGGATGAGGTTTCACAGTGGAAGGGTAACAACCGTGTTCACACCGCACTGAAGGAGAAATCAAAGTCCTGGAGAGGCAGAGAGAGTAATTACAGCACTGCGCCATCCCTTACAGACTACTTAACACTCTCCTGTATGGACATGCGTGCAAACACACATGCACACACACACACACACACACACACACACACACACACACACACATGCAGACACACACATCACACACAACACACACACACACACACACACACACACACACATACACACACACATTTACAGAGAAAGCACTACAGATCTTGACAGTTTCAGGTTCTCCCTTGAAGGTGAGAGAAATGTTCAAGGGGATGTAAAATGGCCTCACGTGTTAGTAAGCAGAGACTGTGTGCAAGGGGACTCTGGCCCAGATCTGGCCCTCTACTGGCCCAGATGAGACACAGAGGCAGCAGCATCCAGGCCCAGCAGCATGAGGCTCTGTTATGGCGTGAGAGGTCTGTTAGGCAACAGAGGGGCGTCATGGTGGGGGATGATGATGAGGTGTGTGTGTCTGTGTGTGTGTGTGTGTGTGTGTGTGTGTGTGTGTGTGTGTGTGTGGCACAGAGGTGTTCTGTTATGACCATGACTCAAATGCTGCTTAATTCATCCCTTCAGCACCAGTGTGTGCTCTCTTTGCATCACAACAGGTGTGTGTTTCAGCAGAGCTTCAGATTCAGGATTCATTGGGATTTGACTACTGTGACGAATAGACTACGGCTGGGCTGGCCTTGTGTTCAAATAAAATAAAACTGCTGGACAATATGCAAATTAAATGGATGAATTGAATGGTGTGTGTGTGTGTGTGTGTGTGTGTGTGTGTGTGAGGTTTTTGTGTGTTTGTGTGTGTTTGCATTAGTGTGCATGTACAGTGTGTATACATACTGTATGTGTGTGTGTGTAATGTTTGTGTTTACGATGCGTGTTCTTAGGTATGTATTTTGTGTGTGTGTGTGTGTGTGTGTGTGTGTGTGTGTGTGTGTGCGTGTTTGTAATTAGGGCGCTTGGTTTCCTCTTCTCCCCCTGTCAGCTTTGGTTAGTGCTGCCGCTGTGTCTCTGACATCACACAGTCACAACACAGGAAATGGCACTTGCCCTTTGACCCCTCTGATCCTCATGCTGTCTCTGAGGGAAACTCGTAAACAGGAACTGCCCCGCACAGCACTGGAATGCCAAATATAGCCCCCGCTATGCACTCATGGATTCAAAGATGCATAGATGCCTTGGCTGTTAGTGTCACACGAGTGTTTGAAGACTACAAGTGTTACATTAATTAGTTCAATAAAATGATGTATGTATTGTATTAAGTAGACGTATTCTTTTAAAACTTGTATTCTGAGGTTATTCTGCGGATCGTACTCACGATTCCTAACGGAGGTTGCAGCATCTTGCGGCAGTGCCCTGTTCTAAATCCGGTGCCGCAGAGCTGCTGTTGACGGAGATACAGATTTAGCCCTGACAGGCACGACGTCGGCTCTGTATTTGTAATGAGGGGAAAACTTGTGGACGTTTGGCAGCGCATTATGGTGAAAGCTGCCACAAGACTGACTTTTAGTCTGAAACCCACCCACAACCTGACCAAAGCGCACCCTTGATTCTAATACAGTACACTTTTTGTCAAACTCTTTTCTCCTCACAGTCCTCTAGCTGCCGGTTCTCTGTGTGTGTCTGTGTGTGTCTGTGTGTGTCTGTGTGTGTCTGTGTGTGTGTGTGTGTGTGTGTGTGTGTGTGTGTGTGTGTGTGTGTGTGTGTGTGTGCACGCTCAAAAACACTCTAGTGTTGTTTGTCTCCCATTTACAGTCAGGACGGGATTGATCACACACACACACACACAGAGTGACACACACACTCATACACACAAACAGATACACACACACACACACAAACAGACACACACGCACACGCACACATACAGACACACACACACACACACACACACACACACACACACACACACAAATACAGACACACATGAGTTTAAGTCTTCAAGTCTATTACCAGGATTGGCACAACTACTTTAAAGGACACATTGGATTAGTTGACAACTTTCAAAATCCTTTAATCTTATCATCATTTCCACCTTCATTGAAAGCAGCAGTGAGAAGTTGTGGCTGAGAACTAGTGATCTAACTCTAGGCTTCCACAAAGTCACACATTTTTGCTCACCACCTTTTGCTCTGAAAGTGTGGTCTCAAAACAGCAGCTCATCATTCTTTACCATCCCTGCACGGCTGGGGTCTGTACACCTTTCCAATGCTTTAAAATACGTTTTTAAAATACGTTTTTTATACATCAGGGAGGAGTACTGACCCTGCCACCCAATAGAGTGCCGCTTTTAACTTCTGCACATTTCCAGGGTATTAGAGAGTTTCCACGAGAGCCACATTTCACATACAAACATAAGAGGAGGGGTTGTATTTATGTATTTTAACTCTGACATTTTATAATAACATATAATATTTCATTAATGGTACATTTTATTGGTTAGATGTAGACTTTTTTTTAAGTTACTATAGTAGATATATATATATATATATATATAGTATACCTCACCTATCAATTTCTTTTTTTCTGTTTTTCACACAGAATTCTGCATCTTTTCAGTTGTAAATATCTAAATATTTCATAATCTCTTAAACTGATTAAGCTGTTCAAATGACATCATTATGGGACAAATTCCACAGTTCCAGTTTAGTTTTGGGTTATGGATGGTAATGGATGGATTGTTCCAAAGAAAATGGTCTAGAACGTTGTCTGGCCTAAGCTGATAGTCTTCTGTACCTATTCATGCTTCCTCTCTTGATCTATTAATGATAACGCGTTTGTGTGTGTGTGTGTGTGTGTGTGTGTGTGTGTGTGTGTGTGTGTGTGTCAGAGACAGAGAAAAAGTGTGTGTGGCATTACCTGACAGCATGGCTGTGTGTGTATGTCTGTGGCATTACCCGACAGCTTGGCTGTGTGTGGGTGTGTGAGAGAGAGAGAGAGAGAGTTTGTGATGAACTCTAGTACAGCTCAACATTTGGAAAACGAAGACACCTTCTCTTCTGAAGAAGTTTCCTACTAAGTCAGTGAGAGTTGATTGACCCAGTGAACAGCCTATTAACAGAAACAGAAATGTAGTCAAGCATATCATTTTGATTAGATATATCCTACCAATTAGATTTATGGATAAGTCTTCCCATTTGTCTCAGTTTCCCGTAAATTAATAGACTATCAACATGGGATTTATAGATATATAGATGTACGTCTGTCCTGTAAAGAATGTGAAGAATATGGCATAACGGTTGTGTTGGTGCCAATGATAATAGGACACACACTCACACACTCACACACACACTATCTCTCTCCATCTCTCTCTCTCTCTCTCTCACTCACACACACACACACACACACACACACTCGCACACCTTTTCTCTCTCCCTCTCTCTCTCTCTCTCTCTCTCTTCCTGACACACACACACACACACACACACTTCCACTATGGTGATACCATCTCTCTCCACATGTGTGTTGTGCCTGTGTGTCCGGGACTGCTCTCCCCGCCCCCGGGGCTCCTGGATTTGCATGCATTGCTTCATAATAGTCCTGCTGTCTCCGGAGGGACCTGGGCTGGATGAGGAAGTGAAACTCACTCCTTTCTCCTCTTCAGTGCAGACAAACAGACCAACCGCTGGCTATATATCTCTCATGTGCTGAGGCAGCGGGCAGCACCACGTTCCTCATGGGGTTAACTTTGTCCTCTCTCTCCCTCTCCCTCTCTCTCTCTCTCTGTCCTCTCCCTCTCCCTCTCCCTCTCCCTCTCTCTGTCCTCTGTCTCTCTCTCTCTGTCCTCTCTCTCCCCCTCTCCTGCTCTCTCTCTCCCCCTCCCTCTCCCTGTCCTCTGTCTCTCTCCCTCTCTCTGTTCTCTCTCTCTCTCCCTCTCCCTCTCTCTGTCCTCTCTCTCACTCTCCCTCTCTCTGTCCCCTCTCTCTCTCCCCCTCTCCCTCTCACTCTCCCTTTCTCTCTCTCCTCTCTATCTGTCCTCTCTCTCTGTCCTCTCTCTCTCTCTCTCCCTTTCCCTCTCTCTGTCCTCTCTCTCTGTTCTCTGTTGAACAGTTTCCACTTTATAGATTCGTGGCCAGGTTCACCGAAGTGGTTTCGCCTGTTTGCCCATTTTGAAACGTCACTGACCGTGTTTCTGACCGTGTTTCTGACCGTGTTTCTGTCTCCATCTCCGTCTCTCACACCCTCTCCCTCTGCAACTCTGCATACTCTCTCAGTTTGAGTATGCACTGCTAGTTTAGTGTACGCACTAACTCTGCATACTCTCTCAGTTTGAGTATGCACTGCTAGTTTAGTGTACGCACTAACTCTGCATACTCTCTCAGTCTGAGTATTGTGATGGAAATCGGATAATAACCAGTCTTATAATAAGCAATAAGTATAAAGTTTATTAGTCTTCTACAGAAGGATCAGAAACACACAGAGTGAACAGCAAGCAGTCTGTGAGAATCGGATGAATTATCTTACAGGCAGTGTCTATTTAACAGGGTTACAGAGATAAGAAGAACAGGGAGTATCACTATTCCAGCACACTATATTCTCAAGGACAGAAAAAAACAATCACCCCAGTTCTCCTCAACTTCACATGACATGTTTTAAACAATAACACTTGCAATTCACATAATTTCTAATACAGTATGCACACTCGTTTTGTGTACAGACTAATATGGCATACTCTCTCAGTATGAGTATGCACTGGTAGTGTTGTGTACTCACTAGTGCAGCATACTCTCTGAGCCCAAGATTATCGTGGCTCAAGACTGTCTTGGCAGAGCAGAATGACAGATGTGTAATAAATCAGCCCTCTTCTTTTCGTCACTCTTTCTCTCCCTCTCTTTCTTTCCCCTCTCTTTCTCGCTCTCTCCTCCTCGTCTTTCTCTCTCTCTGTCTCTCTCCCTCTCTCCTCCCCGTCTTTATCTGTCTTCATCTCTCTCTCCCTCTCTCTCTCCTGTCTTGTTTATCTCTTCCGGCATGTGCTTCTGTCGCAACTCTTGTCTCTTCTCTCTCCCAATTCTTCCTCTTCTCTTTCTTTCTGTCTCTCATATCTCTCGTCCCTTAACCCCTTGATGGTTTCACACACACACACACACGCGCGCGCGCGCGCATACTCCGTGTCAAAGGCATGCTGACTTCCGTTGTTTGTTCTGAACTGGTGTGTGTGCGTACAAAGGGAGCGCTGCAGCAGGAAGCATCGGCCCCAAACAAGCCCAAACTGAACTCTGAAAACACACAGCAGAAACCAAGAAACCAGCTACTATTAACCCCCCCCCCCCCCACACACACACACACACACGATGGCCACCTGCAACACTCTACCATTCTCAACCATTCTTAACCCAGAATGCCCCCCCCCCCCTCCCCCAGTTTCAGAGTCACTGCAGCTGCGGAGTGGAGTTTGTGGTTTTGAGGTTTACAGCGCATGCTTGTGTGTGTTTGTGTGTGTGTGTGTGTGTGTGTGTGTGTGTGTGTGTGTGTGTGTGTGTGTGTGCTTAGTCTAGCCTTATTTTAGCGGTTGATTTTGTGTAACGTCTGAAAAGGAAGAGTCTTACTCTGTCACTCTCACTATTTCATTTTCTCTGAGTTTTTACAGGGTTATTAGTTATTAGGTTCATTAACGGAAAAGATCTCCATAGTTTATGTTATCCATCCTTTTCATTTCATCAATTCCATCTTTTTCTCCCCTATATTCTTCTCTTTTTTTTCCTCTGTCTTTCTGTCATCTTCCTCCTCCTCCTCCCCCTCTCTCTTCCTCCTCCTCCCCCTCTCTCTGCCCCCTCTCTTTCTCTTTCTTCATCCCTCCTCCTCTTGTTCTCTCTCTCTCTCTCTCTCTCTCTCTCTCTCCCTGCTAGTGCTAATCTGGATAAGCAGTTTCCTCCTCTGCCTGGTGATGCTATACCGCTATGGGGACAGGAAGGGAATGATCACACACACACACACACACACACACACACACACACACACACACACACAGCGTGTTTAAAATAGCATCTGTCAAGGGTGTGGTGGGGGGGGGTATCTTGCTGTGGGAGCCCATATCAGCCCTGGGCAAGAGACACATGGCATCCCCCTCACCCACCCCACATACCCCACACACCCCACACACACATACAGCTCACAAAAATAATTCACACAAAACTCACCACATACCAACACATTCACACGTATATTGACACACACACACTCACACTTATTGACACACAGACACTCACAGATAAATACTTGACACAGGTACTGAAATTCACACTCAAAACACACAAACACACACTCTCGCACACACAAACACACAAACACACACACACACACACACACACACACACACACACACATGTATTTATAGTTGCCTGGCCGCAGCATCAAACAGTAAATGTTTAGAATGGGGGATAGAAGCCTGTGTGTTTCCTGCTGTCGTGTTGAACTGCGGCACTTGGTTGTGTGTGTGTGTGTATGTGTGTGTGTGTATTTGTGTGTGTTTGTGAGCCACTGAAATGAGGGGAAAGGTATCGAGCTATTTTCGCCTGTGTGATGTATGAAAGAGGCAGGACTGCAAGGCTGTCACTGTAATTAGACCATCATGGCCTTGTCAATACCCTGACTGATTTTAAACCATGATCCTGTGTGCATGTGTGTTTGTGCATGTGATGTCAGCATTTGTGGTTTGTGTGTGTGTGTGTGTGTGTGTGTGTGTGTGTGTGTGTTTTTGTGTCTCTGACTGTGACTGTGTGATTTCATATGTGCACAGGTATTTATTTGTGGGCGAGTAGGTGCGTGTATGTGGGAGGAAGGGAGGGAGGGAGGGAGGGAGGAGGAGGAAGAGAGAGAGAGAGAGATTCTTGTGTTGGATAAATGGATATTGAAGGATATTTTTGGAGGAGTTCAGGCCCTGGGCTCTGTAAAGCGCCTTGAGACAAGTTTATTGTTTTAGTGCTATATAAATCAAATGGAATTGAATGGAATGGAATTGAATTGAATGATGTTCAGCTTTATCCAAACAGCCGGCTCAGCTTCAGACTGCGCGGAGTTGGTCTTCCGTAATGAATCATACTTGTTATAAAAAACCCTCAGCCTTGGCATGCGGATGCGGTGCGTCTGAGATCCACAGGTGGCTGTGGGGAAGCGGACCCCCCCGCTGTCTGCTGCTGGTCCAGGGGTCTGTGAGGACTGTTACATTTACATTTACTGTTCTGCTAGTCATCTGGCGGAGGCTTTTAGTGAGGCACACATGCAAGCAAACAGAGCAGGGAGGCTGAGAGTATGGGAGAGCTCAGGGAAAACACACACGCACACAAGCACCAGACAGAGAGAGAGACAGACAGACAGACAGACAAAGAGACAGACAGACAGACAGACAGACAGACAGACAGACAGACAGACAGACAGACAGACAGACAGACAGACAGACAGAGAGACAGAGAGACAGACAGACAGAGAGACAGACAAAGCGCTCTCAATGGTGAGCTCTCTCAGTGATATTCACAGGCATCCACACACACACACACACACACACACACACACACACACACACACACACACACACACACAGACGCACACACACACTCACACTCCCAGTCCCGTTCCAATACATCCCCTAGGATCAATAGACCCAGAGTTGGCGTCACCTGGCAACAAGGTTCCGCCGCATGTGATATTGCTCATGTCAGAATATTCCGTCTGGAATAATGCAGCAGCGACCAGCTACACATGAGGGTCCTCACAGAGAGAGAGAGAGAGAGAGAGAGAGAGAGAGGCAACTTTAGAAAGAAGAATGAAAGAACCTAACCAAAGATGGACAGATAGATGGAGAGAGAGAGATCAAAGGAGAGAAAGTGTAAAATGAAACAGAGGGAGAGGAGAGAGCAGGAAGGGAAATGAATAGGAGAGAGGTGAGCTATTTATGTCTAGAGAGAGAAAGAGAGGGTAAATAGGAGAGAGATGAAACAGAGAATATTAAAACATTCGTTTTCTCACGAAAGAGTAGCTTATTTAGAGATGTGTAGTTAGAACCAGTAAAATACAAAGAGAGTGCAGAGAAAAAGATAGAACAAGTGAAATAGTGCAGAGAAAAGCGCTCATTAGAAGTGAAACATCAGCTCCTATTAGGAGAGGGTGTTGAAAGTGAACGACAGGAGAGGAGGAAGAGGAGCAGGAGAAGGAGGAGGAGGAGGAGGATAAAGGCTGTCACCGTGGAGATTAATGACCATGCCACCTCTGGCGTGTGTGACAGGCATAAAGGTGGCTGGATTCCTGTCTGGTCGTCTCCTGGCATTTGCCAACCACCGGGCAGGAGGGATGTCACTCACTGGGCACTCAGAGTCCATAACCCGACCTGCTGCACGAGTTAAAGAAGCAGTCCTCGATCCTTAACATAACAACACCTGCGCCGTCAGTTAAAGGTCCAGTCCTCAATCCATAACATAACAACCCCTGCACTGTCAGTTAAAGGTGTGGTCCTCAATACTTGACATAACAACACCTGCTGCATCACGCTCCATCAGTTAAAGGTCCGGTCCTCAATCCATAACATAACAAGACCTGCTCCGTCAGTTAAAGGTAAAGTCCTCAATCCATAACATAACAAAACCCTCGCATATCTCCCTTCAGTGCTCCTGAAGCAATGTTGTTCATTTGCTGAGCCACTTTCTTTGCTTGTCCATGTACAGAGCCAAGTGTTTTGCTGTGCACACACTGGCCAGACAGCTATAGGAGTTACGGGTGTGCACAGGTAGTCGACTGTTCGGATAGCGGTTCATGGCATTACTGTTTGAATACTGATATCCCCATTTGGTTATTATGCTAATGCACAGGGAATGCGAGCCAGCTAGGGCTGAAAAACCAGAATGATATGGAGTGACATGCTACCTGAGTTTTCATTTTCATTTCATGAGGTATGTAGAGTCACGAACCATAACGAGAGTAGAGCTTCTTTATGAAGGAAGCTGCTGCAGCCACAAAGACAACACTGCAAAGCATCACGTAGCAATAACGACAGACGCACGGCCAGCTCCAACGAATGAGTCATATATGACTGTACCTTGCCATTACAATGACGGTTGGACACTTCCAAGCTGTGTCCTCCAAACATGAGGTATGGAGGAACGCCACACTGCAGCAAATGGAGCTGATGAGCTCACAGCAGCCACGGATGCATGGGGCTGGCATGCTCAAGTGATGGCATGTGTCCATGATAACGCAAGTAATATAATTGCTTATCGTGATCTTAATATTGACCAAAATAATCATGATTATGTTTTTTTGCTATAATCTAACAGCCCCAGTTTATTCTTCCCAAGGCCCAAATTAGGCCCAAGTTAGAATGTTAACATGTTGCCCAGGCTACGTGTTAAGATTGATTGTTACCGTGTTGCCTAGGCTATATGTTATGATTGTTTTTTACTTTGTTGCCTAGGCTACGTGTTAAGATTGATTGTTACCGTGTTGCCTAGGCTACGTGTTAGGATTGTTTGCACTGATGCTGTTTTTCATTCATGGAGAGAGATGGTTGCGCAATCACAGCAGTTTGTTCATTTGCAGTCACAATAAAGAGTGCTTCTAAGACATTTTGCATTCACTGTAGGCTACTTTTATCTGTGTTTACTGTAGTGTTGCGTCCTTAATAGGAATGTGAGAAAGATTTCACTGAATTAGTGTAATGGATTATAATCAAGGACTGTACCTTTAAATGGTTGGCTCACTCCAAACACCCCTCAGGGTAGAAACAAAATGCTATGGATCCTGTGCGATGATTTAACTAGACCCCCGCCCTGCAGACAGATCCACAGTCATTGATGTGAGTTCCCTGAGTGTTGAACATAAGGAGGCTCAGTATGGGGACGTGTGTATGTGTAACGGTAAGCAGGTAAGTAAGAGCTCTGCTGTTCACAATGCGACTGTAAGCTGAGTGTGACCCCAGTAATTGGAGTGTTTTGTGCTTGTGAAGAGAGGCTGGGGGGGGAGTACAGATTGCCACCCCTGATTGGCTCAGTTGGACTGAGCAAAGGGGAGAGAGGGATGGAGGGAGGCAGAGAGAGAGAGATATGGAGAAGGAAACAAGGTTAGGGGTGAGTGGGAGAGAGAGAGAGAGAGAGAGAGAGAGAGAGAGAGAGAGAGAGAGAGAGAGAGAGAGAGAGAGAGAGAGAGAGAGAGAGAGAGAGAGGCAGGCTGGGAGTGAAATGGAGACCACCACAAAGAGCGGGAGATAAAGAGATAGAGATAAATACAGAGAGAATAGAGATGACTGGTTCAGTGCATTAACGAGTCCCGAGCATAAAAGAGATCGTTTTCAGGTGCCACAGGTGACTCCTTCTGTGCAGGGCTGCGCTGCCACTCCGTAAGGGACACGAGACTCTTCTGAGCAGGGCCGTGCCATGCCAGACATTCTGGACTGGTGGTGCGAGACGAAACGTTTGTAAAACCGCGGAATGTGACAAGGGCGGAGACTCAGTGGCTGGGAGCGATGATGTCAGCGTGAGTAGAACAAAACAAAACAGAACAGAACAGAACAGAACACAGATGTGAGCTTTCCTCATGTGTGAAACTCCATCAAGAAGTCTGGCTGGGGCCTAGGGAGGGGAAGCAAAACACCAAACAGGGCCAAAAACATAAATCAGAGACAAAACAATCAAAACAGGACCAGCAAAGAGTCTGAAAGAGGTAAACACAGGACAAAAACAAGTCACCATGCTGGGCCGGATGAGGAAAAGGAACCTGATGCCCAAAAGGTTGTGACCCTGTCGCCTACACCCCACCCTCACTGATGCCCCCTCTCTCTGAAGTCTGGGGTATTTGTTTTCCTCTGAGGCAGATGGGAGGAAAGGGGGCTTCAGCTCCACAGGGACCAAATAAACACGGAAGGACATGTGGAGGGACGCCCAGCTGACTAGACTGCCTAGACTGGCATCCGGATCTGTGATTGACTAGAATGCCTAGACTGGCGTCCTGAGCTGTGATTGGCTACACTGCCTAGACTGGCATCCTTATCTGTGATTGACTAGATTTCCTAGACTGGCCTCCTTATCTGTGATGACTAGACTGCCTAGACTGGTGTCCTGAGCTGTGATTGGCTACACTGCCTAGACTGGCATCCTTATCTGTGATAGACTAGATTTCCTAGACTGGCCTCCTTATCTGTGATTGACTAGACTGCCTAGACTGGCATCCGGATCTGTGATTGACTAGACTGCCTAGACTGGCGTCCTGAGCTGTGATTGGCTACACTGCCTAGACTGGCATCCTTATCTGTGATTGACTAGATTTCCTAGACTGGCCTCCTTATCTGTGAAGACTAGACTGCCTAGACTGGCGTCCTGAGCTGTGATTGGCTACACTGCCTAGACTGGCATCCTTATCTGTGATAGACTAGATTTCCTAGACTGGCCTCCTTATCTGTGATTGGCTACACTGCCTAGACTGGCATCCTTATCTGTGATTGACTAGATTGCCTAGACTGGCATCCTTATCTTTGATTGACTAGACTGCCTAGACTGGCATTCTTATCTGTGATTGACTAGATTGCCTAGACTGGCATCCTTATCTTTGATTGACTAGACTGTCTAGACTGTCATCCTGATCTGTTATGGATGTTATTGGCCCTCCCAGAATCAGTACCTGGAGTGGAGAGTCTCCCATGGGTACACAATAGCAAGGAAGGAGTGATGGAGAGGGAGGGAGTCATTCTGGGGCTGTGTCTGGTCTCTGATGCTTTTGAGAACTCAGATTGATGGAAGTGGCAAAGGCCTCAAATGAATGTACCGAAGGAACTCACTTCCTCCCTCGCTCTCTCGCTTGCTCTTTGTTTTTCTCTCTTCATCTCGATTTGTTTTTGTTTGTTCACCTCGCTTTCTTGTGCTCATCCTCTCTCTCTCCATCTCCCCTCCCCCTCTTCCCTCCTTTCCCCCTCTTCCCTCCTTTCCCCCTCTCACCCCTCCCCCTCTCTATTTTTCTCGTTTTCTGTCTTTCTCTATTTTTTTTCTGTCCTCTCTTCTCCGTTGTCCCTCAGACTGTGTGTGAGGACTGTAATTGAGTGTGTCCGCCCACCTCTCTGCGGCAGAGACAGCCAGGAACACACACACACACACACACACACACACACACACACAGATTCGCTTCTGCCGCAGTGCCTTCATTCCATCACCACACAACAAGAAGCCATAAAAAGCTCTCTTTTCTTCTCTTGGCTGGTGTGCGTGGTTTCTGGCATTCCCTCCCTCTTAAACACACACACACACACGGATCCCCCATGATCTCCCTCTAGCTCACACTCTTAATAAATACTCTCTGAAAGTACCTTCGTAATCCTCTTAATAAACAGTGACTATTAATACACATGCGCGTACCCACACACACACACAAAGAGTGACACATACACTAGTTCCTCAGTTACATTTTCTTGTAATACACACTCATTGTTACCGTTTCACACTTTCACTGGTTGTACACACACGCTACACAACCTGTTCATGCACACCAACTACACTGTGCGTTAAATTTACGGTAAGACACACACTCGCAGAGGATATTTCAAGGCACTCGTTCACTTTTAACCGCACCTCGATGTTTATATTGAGCTTGTAACTTTTTCTTCGTTTCTTTTGCTCAGTGCATCTGTGTTCTCTTTCCTGAACCAGACTCAGCGGTTTGCTCTCTTGATTGGTGTCAAAGTTTAACTGCTTTAGCCAAATGCTACATCACTTCCAAAACGTGTGTGTGTATGTGTATGTGTATGTGTATAGGTATGTGTGCGTGTATGTAGGTATGTGCCCACACAGGAAATGGTTACATATGCGAGACGTATGCATAAAGGTTGTGTGTGAATTTTTGTGTGTGTGCATGTGCATGTGCATGTACACGTGTGTGTGTGTGTGTGTGTGTGTGTGTGTCCATTGAAGCAGTATGTTCGTGCATGTGTAGGTGCAAGCCCGTGAGTGAGTGAGTGAGTGAGTGAGTGAGTGAGTGAGTGAGTGTGTGTGTGTGTGTGTGTGTGTGCGCGCGTGTGTATGCGCTTGTAAGCATGTAAGTATATGTGCGTAGGCATGTGCATATGTGTGTGTGTGTGTGTGTGTGTATGTGTGTGTGTGTGTGTGTGTGTATATGTCTATTCAGCTCAGTAAATATCACAACTGACAGTTATTAGCATAGCTGGTTTCAAGTGTACCCTTGAGGTAAACTTCACATGGCTTCTGTAAATAAAAGTGTTTAAAAATGTTCACCTCTCCCCTGCGCTGTCTAAAGCTTTCAGCCTGCTTATGGGCTCGTGAGGTTTGAGGCTAATTTAACCAGCCGAGTCTTATACATACAAGATAGTCTTAAACAAGCTTATAAATACATACAGTCAAAGTGTCAGTGGTTGTGGTTGTGTAGAGATGGCCTGTGTTATAATGCACAGTCACAGTGAGTCTGCAAGAGCCTCTCTTCTCTCACCAGAGCAGCGTGACTATAGCAACACTGGACCTTACTATAGACTGGAGAATTAAGGAAGGGTTTTAGTGAAATTCATTTCCATATTAATTTATGTATTACTTAGCGCTATTAGCAGTTAACATGGCCTCAGAGCCCAGAGCCTGAACCCCCTATAACTAGCACACAGAGGACAGTGGCAAAAAAACGCCCCTTTTAACAGGAAGAAACCTTGTGTAGAACCCAGCTCAGAAGGGAGGGCCCATTCGAGGCTCACGTGTCATTGCATGATGCTACATGATAACCACTGCCTTATGTTTATGGATTTAAGATAAGCATGTAGTGCTAGTGGTGGTGGGGAGCAATGTACCACAACTGTAAATGAATAAACCACAAAAGCCTCTCCCTTATCTCTCTTTTTTTAATTTATTAATTAATTCATTTGAAAAGTTAGTAGTTGTAGCAGAAAAATGGACACAAGTTTAAAGGAAGGTTTCTGTTCCTCAGGTGGATTTAATAGCAGAGTTTACAGAAGCTTATTTTAAAGCAGGTCATGAAATAAACATTCTAACATTTCTTCTCAATGTTTCATTTTTTTTTTTATTAAATGTCCTAACTGAAATCTTTTTCACATCTCTCCAGGCGTAGCGTTGAGGCGGTGGACCTATTTTGGGAGAGGACTGGAAACTGAAAAAGGGGAAGATGGAGTCTGTGACTCTGGAACAGTCTGCCACCGTGGACGACCTGGTGGATGCATGCATACAAGCCTTCGGTGAGTAGAATCAGTTTTGTTAACACATACACACACACACACACGTCTACTCCTGTTTTTACCAGCATAGATAGAAAGGGACACACACACACACACGTACAAGTACACACACACACACACACACATACACGTACACACACACAAACACAAACACAAACACAAACAGTCATACACATATGTGCAGTTTCAGCAGCATGAATGCTTACTTGTTCATGGTTGAATATTGGATATACTGTATATATTGTGTAAAAAGATGCAGGTTTGACCTCAGATGTTGACGTTGACCCACCTCCACTGCAAATTAACAAAAGTGTCACAAAACTCATCTCATCTCTACAGACACGTGTTGCTGAGGTTGTTTAGAACTTTGAACTCATTTGAACTGAAACTGAATGTGGTCAGGGATGATGGGCGGTTTTTAGAGGAACTCTGGAAACAAACAGTCGTAGTGTTATAGATTAGTCAGCATAGTCTGGGAACAGACACTCCTAGTGTTATAGTTTAGTCAGCAGAGTCTGGGAACTAACACTGCTAGTGTTACAGTTTAGTTAGCCGACTCTGGACACAAACACTCCTAGTGTTACAGGTTAGTCAGCAGACTCTGGACACAAACACTCCCAGTGTTACAGGTTAGTCAACAGCTCCTGTCAGCTTCTGATGTCCTTCAGTTGTAGTTTCGTAGATTCCCATAGTTGATGACACAGTTTGACCCGTTAAGGTTGACCCTGAGTTCATTAGGTTCAGTATATCACCTTCATCTAAATCTTTGTAGTCAGGTGTGTTGTTAGCTTTAGTTCCCTTGGCCAAATGGTCTTTTCTCTTTAATTGCTTGTTTCAGCACTAGTGTAGATATGAAGCAAGGAACAGGAAACCAAACCCATCATCACCATATCAAAGCAAAAGTAACTCAGTAGCACAGCATACATCTGTGAACAGAGCTGAGTATATCTGACATGTTTACGACAATGTCTCGACCATCAATACTGGACTATTCAGCAGTGATGCTGCTTATAAACTCTGATGATATGTACCTAATTAATAGATGACATTTTTTTTTTTATTGACTATTGTCAAAGGGTATCCGTGTCGAGAGTCTTTTAGGGAAGGCACAAAAGGCAGCAGGGAGACAAAACTCTGGTTGGAAATGTATTTGTCCGCCACCAGGTGCATAATCCAAAAACGTGAAAAATATAAACAAAAAGACTGAGAATATAAATGAAAACAAAAATATATTTACAAACAGCTGTATATATGTATAGACAGTATTACAGCTTAGTACACTTGTCACTAAATTGAGACAGTACACCGATATCAACCTCACGCTTCTGAAGCTGATAGAGAGGAGCATAGACTAAGCTCACAACCAAACTCTCACCCAAGAAGCTCTCTGTATAGAAGTTTCCCTCAATACTACCCCGCCAACCCTTTTAACAGGTAACTGAACTCCCCCGAATTGGCCCATACCATCACAGGCTCACAGCACATGGGTCATGTGGCAGAAGAAATACACTTTAAACAAAGTTAAAATGGTACCAATAATAATTTGAACAACGTCAGGCCTTCAAAGTAATTATCACAACAGTTATAGGTCACATTCACCATGGGAAACTTTAGAACATAGTTAATTGAATTCGCGAGGACGAAACCATGTTTCTTGTGAACCTGCCAAAACCATAAAGTTGTCCATGGGAGCGCACATCCTTAGAAAAACAAAGAAGCTGTTATGGCGGCAAGGTAATTATCCAACGTGGTCCATTGAACAAACATGGTATGGATAGTGTCATTCTTGTACACATGCTATATGCAAAGGCAACTTAACAGTAAGTTGTCGAACAACATTTGGGCAATAAAACAGAGATTTTGAACGACGGTAAATGAATGAGTGTGCAGTGAAATGTTTGCCGTGGTGTTAGCTATAAGTGTGCACCCCTATGCTTCCACACACGCCAGCCAAGGTGAACCAGTTCAGAGAGTTATGTGGGGATGTACAATAAGGACTGTAGACGTCTCCGTTGACGGTTAAAAGTATGACAAAAGTCTGTTGCGTCTGCCATTAGGACGCGGTGAGGAGGCGCTTATGAAACGATGCATCACACTATTCATTGTAAATGGATATTTAATTATTAATTGATACTTTATGTGTGACAAGTTTGCCATCGATAACTGGAGATAAGCACGGTATCCTTGAAGCTTCTGGAAGGGAATATATCTCATATCTCTGGGACTGTAACACACGCATACATATTGGTATAATCAATAAATGATAATTTACTGGTGTCCTGTGTTTGTGTGACCTGGTTTTTGCGGATGAGCAAACTATCCTTAAGGTTATGGAAGAGAATATATCCTATATTAAACACACTCATAAAACACTGTGATAATCCATAACTGATGGTTTATTGGTGTCAAATGTTTGTCTGTGATTGCAGATGAGTTGGCTATCCTGAAGGTTAAGGAAAATAATCTGGGATTTACACACACACACACACACACACACACACACACACACACACACATATTATAGTTGTAGTTTTATATCATTTGTTTGTCTTTGTGTTGTTTGCAGATGAGCTGGGATTTAAACATACATACACACACACACACACACACACACACACACACACACACACACACACACACACACACACACACACACACACACACATACACACACACACAAACACATATTATAGTTAGTAGTGTTATATACTGTATTGTGTTTGTCTTTGTGGTGTTTATATGATGTGTTTGTGTGACTGGTGTTTGCAGATGAGCTGGGGGCTCTGAAGGACTCGTCTGTGGTGCGCATGTTTCTGATGATGCACCCTTGGTACCTGCCCTCCACTGAGCTGGCCAACAAACTACTGCTCAAGTATCCTTCACCAAACATGTCTGCCCTGCACACACACACACACACACACACACACACACACACACACACACACACACACACACACACACACACACACACACATTCAACAAACTACTGCTCACAAGTATCCATCACTATACATGACTTCCCTGCACAAACACTAATGTACAGGCACCAGACACACACACACACACACACACACACACACACACACACACACATTCAACAGACTACTGCTCACAAGTACCCTTCACCAAATATGACTGCCCTGTACACACTCATGATCAGGCATACACACACTGTGGGTATGCATACTCATGCACACACACACACACACACACACACACACACTCACCTGTTATTTGATCCTGTTGACCGTACTGTTAATTTAGCCAGGATTATGTCAGCCATTACCGCTACTTAAACTGCCTGAGCTGATGTACTGTCGGCCTAATTATGATTTATTTACTGAAGGCCCTCTGGGTTTACGAGGTTAACTCAATAACACAGGCAGTCAACGTTCCCCAGGCCCAGGGAACTCCGCACAGGAGTGTGTGTGTGTGTGTGTGTGTGTGTGTGCACGCTCCACAATAACAAGGACGTTTAAAGTCAATGACTAAGTCAGAAAATCCACTTTGCCAGAGCCAAGGACAGGCATCACTGCTGCACAAGCCTTTGCTTTATACAAATACTTTTTATGCTACTACTACAACTGCTAATGCTACTACTACTGCTACTATTACTACTACTACTGCTACTGCTACTGCTGCTATTACTACTACTACTACTACTATTACTGCTACTATTACTACTAATACTGCTGTTACTACTGCTACTGCTACCACTGCTGCTACTATTACTGCTACTATTACTACTACTACTACTATATTACTGCTACTATTACTTTTGCTTCTACTGCTACTGCTACTACTACTTTCAGTAATAATACTACTATTACTACTACTACTACTACTACTATTACTACTACTACTACTACTGTTACTACTACTACTACTACTACTATTACTACTATTACTACTACTACTACTGTTACTACTACTACTACTACTATTACTACTACTACTATTACTGTTACTACTACTACTATTACTGTTACTACTACTACTACTACTATTACTACTACTACTATTACTGTTACTACTACTACTACTACTATTACTACTACTACTATTACTGTTACTACTACTACTACTACTATTACTACTACTACTATTACTGTTACTACTACTACTACTGCTACTGCTACTGCAACTACTTCTAGTCTACTACTACTATTAGTGCTACTATTATTTGTAGAAATACTTTTATACTGATATAGACCCTGTGGATAAAAGCATACAGCATAAAATGATCAAATCGTGACATGCTTCCGTGAGAAGTGAATGCTTCCTAACAGACGGCTCAGATCGCAGGAGGAGGGCTGCACAGACGACGTCAGGTCCAGGATCTGCCAT
>NC_045169.1:15007964-15012964 GCF_900700415.2 Clupea harengus
CTGGGATTTCCACTGACAAGATTTAAAACTCCACAACAAATGTTGTCAGGTCGCCAGCCAGTGGGATTAGGGGAGAGAGGGACTGTGGGATGGGATAAGAGGACGTGATGTAACTCCTAAACCGCCCACTAACGGAGCTGGATACGTCGCACAGCATCTATGACTCTAACCATGTCTCTTATCAGTTATGCCCCATCCACAGTAACGTCTCGGTTACTTACGTAACCTCGGTTCCTTAAGCAGGAACCAGATATAACACAATGGTACATGACGTAATGTCATGGCTACAAATCGAAGCATTTATCTATTCACGCCTGAAAGGCCGCGAGATCTGTCAGCGCGCGCTCCTGGCCCCGCCTGCCAGGAGTACTATAATACCATTACGCGCGCCCAGATCTGCCTTGGAAAGAAACTGAGCAAGACAATCAATCCAAGGTAACACTGTACACGCCAACCTTGTTATATCTGGTTCCTGCTTAAGGAACCGAGGTTACGTAAGTAACCGAGACGTTCCTTATCGCAGTTCACTGCGATATAACACAATGGGACCCTATACATTCCCGCGTGATAATACAGTGGCAGCCAATTACACACACCAGCTCTACTGAAGCCTTTGCCCTCATAGAGGTTCATACGGCCGCTGGCGGTGAACATATTAACAGGGCAACCTTTGTCCTAGGCGGCAAGGATCGCGATCCTGCGCCTGTAGGAAACCACCCTGGAGTGTTTCATGTGCAACAAACATGTAGACACCGATGAACACACTTATCATATACATCGTTCTCAGGTCAGGGGATTCAGAGATCGCTCGCCTGCAGAACACCAAGAATTTAACAGGGCCACCTTTATCATACGGCCGCTGGCGGTGAACATATTAACAGGGCAACCTTTGTCCTAGGCGGCAAGGATCGTGATCCTGCGCCCGTAAGAAAACCCTGGGATGTTTCATGTGCAACCTAACATGTAGACACTAATGAACACACTTATCATATCTATCGTTCTCAGGCCAAGGGATTCAGAGATCGCTTGCCCGCAGAACGCTATGAAGAAAACTAGGTTCAGCCACATCTAACATATAGAATCTAATGAAAGTGTGGCGAGAACTCCAGCTTGCAGCTTTGCAAATATCTTCCACTGAGACGCCCTTTAGTAAGGCCCAGGAAGACGAGACCCCCCGCGTAGAGTGCGCATGCAACTTCTCCGGGGGATCTAAAGACAAGCTCTTATAAGACAACACGATAGCCTCTACTATCCAACGGGAGAGGCTCGGTTTTGATAGAGGTCTGCCTTTTGCGCGTGCACCGAAGCACACGAATAGCTGATCTGACTGTCTGAAAGCTCTAGTGCGCTCTGCGTAACAGCGGAGAGCGCGCACTGGACAGAGTTTATTCAAACGTTCCTCCTCTGCTGACGCAAAAGGAGGAGGCGAGAAAACTGCTAATTCAATCACCTGATTGCGGAATGGGGTTACCACCACTTTAGGTGTGTAAGCAGCATTATGTCGCATAACCACTCTGTCACCAGCGATCGAGAACTGAAGGCACGATGGACTGACCGACAGGGCTTGCATGTCACCAACGCGTTTTGCTGACGTTAACGCCAGCAGCAGCGCGGTCTTTAAAGAGACAAACTTTATGTCCACTGTCTCCAGGGGCTCGAACGGAGGCCCTGTGAGAGCACGTAACACCACTAGCAGATCCCAAGAGGGTATGAGGTGTCTCTCTGGCACCCTGAGCCGTCTCACCCCCGCCATAAAGCGTGACGCTAGCGGGTGACTGCCAGGAGAACTGCCATTAATGCCTGCGTGGCAGGCTGAAATGGCAGCCATGTACACTTTGAGAGTAGAAGCCGCCTTCCCCTCATCAAACAACTGCTGTAGGAATTCGAGAATAACGCCCAGCGCGCAGTTAACGGGGTCGTGCTGACGCGCAGCACACCACTGCTCAAAACTGCGCCACTTCAGCGTATACAGAGCCCGTGTTGATACAGCTCGGGCACTCTGTATTGTAGCCACCACCGCGTCCGACAAGCCTGACGCTATGAGCCTGCACCTTTCAGGTGCCAGGCTTTGAGACGCCACCACTCCGGATGGGGGTGCCACACCGTCCTGTGCGCCTGCGTTAGGAGGTCTCTCCGTAGAGGCAGCTCCCAAGGCTGCTGCACTGACATATTGACCAGATCTGCCACCCACGGCTGGTTGGGCCAGTGGGGGGCTATCAATATCAATTCCCTGCCCTCGCCCGCAATCCTGCACAGCACCTGCTGGAGGAGCGGGATCGGGGGAAAAGCATATAGGGGTAGGGCTGGCCACTGGTGGCCCAGGGCGTCTATGCCTAGTGGGGGATCGTCGCCCCCTAGCGAGAACCAGAGCGGGCAGCAGGTGTTCTGCCTGTTCGCGAACAGGTCCACCTGCGCCTTGAAAAAACGCACCCAGATCTGACCTATCACTTGTGGGTGAAGGCACCAGTCTGCTGCTCGAGGATCGCCCCTCGATAACAGGTCTGCACCGTAGTTGAGGTGGCCTGGTATATGAACTGCCCTGAGGGACAGGACGTGTCTCGCTGCCCACAGGAGCAGGCGAGTCGCCCAATGGTGTAATGACGGGGAGCGCACTCCGCCCTGGCGATTTATATATGCCAAGGTCGCAGTGTTGTCCGTCCTCACTAGTACATGCTGACCACTCAGCCTGGGCAGAAAGTGTTGTAGAGCTAGGACTACTGTTCGCAGCTCTAACACATTTATGTGAGACGCGGCTTCTGTCACAGACCAGAGACCGTTCACGCCTCTCCCTTCGCAGACCGCTCCCCAGCCTTTGGTGGAAGCGTCTGTGGTCACCACCACGCGACGCGACACTATGCCCATAGTGCCTGACGCGGCGAGAAACCAGGGGGTTCTCCAGATCGCCAGGGCTTTCCTGCATCTGGAGGACACCACTACTCTGCGATGCCTGTCTGTGACTGCGTTGAGCTTCATAGACAGGTACCATATTTGGAATGGCCGCATACGCAACATCCCTAACGGGAGCGCTATAGCGGCCGACGCCATCATTCCTAACAGGCGTTGGCAGCGCAGCGACGAGACTGACTGTCCCCGTCGGAACTGGCGCACGCATGCTTTGATGGCACTTATCCGTTCTTGAGACAGCCTGACCTCCATGGAGGTGGAGTCTAAGATCATACCCAGAAAATGCGTAACTTGCCTGGGACAGAGAACGCTTTTCTCTCTGTTTACAACAAAACCCAGTCGATACAGGTGTGCCACCACTAGATGGCCATCCTGCACTGTTGCAGCTTTTGAATGGGAAGCAATTAACCAGTCGTCCAAATAGTTGTACACGCGTAAGCCGCGTAGACGTAATGGGGCGATAGCTGCCTCTACGCACTTTGTGAATACCCTCGGCGCTAGGGACAGGCCGAATGGGAGTGCGTTGAATTGGTACGCTATTCCTCCGAACGCAAACCTCAGATATTTCCGATGTCTGTGGTGGATCGGAATGTGGAAATAAGCGTCTTTTAAGTCTATCGTGATAAACCAATCGTTTGGCCTTATAAACTGCACAAGCCTGCGTGGGGTCAACATTCTGAACCGCAGCGGCATGAGTGCTTTGTTTAACACACGTAGATCTAATAGAGGCCGATAATTCCCGTCTCTTTTGGGTACGAGGAAGTAACGGCTGTAGAAGCCTGCATTCCTTTCTTTGAAAGGAACTCTGCTTATGGCCTTTTTTCTGAGCAGGGAGATAATCTCTTCCTGTAGGAAGTGAGACTGTTCTCGCTGTATCACAGACTGTATTACTCTGCTGAAAGGCGGAGGGGAACGGGCGAACTGCAGAACGTAACCCTTTGAGACCGTCTTTAGCACCCATGGTGACACTGCGCATGCGCGCCAACTTTCTGCACAACCGGGGAGGTTGTGCTCTGAGTTGAATTTGTCGGGGACTAACCCGCTCATGGTCAATGAGTCTAAGCCTAGATCTACACCCACTCCGCCTAGGGAGGGGGACGAGATCTGGGGCTGCCCCCTCATGTTTTCGAAAAAAAATTGGGGGTGCGATTGCACTGTGTGCATCGCGGGGGAGTTGCACAAGCATGCCTGGGCACTGCGCCATCTGGGACAGGAGTTAGGACATATGATTGTGGTGCTTGTGAAAACCTGCTTACCGTGCTGGACATGATTTCCACATGTGAGCGACGGGCTGATTTCTTTGGAGGCGGTGTGGGCTCCACCGCTCCCCCTGTGTGACGAGTGGCTGACTGTCACGGTCAGGGAGCCTGAGGTCTCCCTCTGCCTCGCCCGCGGCGAGCGGAGTGCTGCCGCGGAGCCTGGGCTGCGCCCTGGGCAGGGCGCGCAGCTGGTTGTTGTGCTGCAGGCTGCGCTGGAGGGCGGAAGGGATGTCTCTGCCAGCCTCGCCCGGTGGATACCTTTGCTGGAGGCGCTGGCGAGCAGAACCCGCTTCTCTTCCGGCCCGGTGCGGGTGTGGTGTGTCCTGAGGAGGACGTCTCACCCGTGCCACTAGAGCGAGGCATCCAAGCCTGGAATACCTCTCTGCTCTTCTGCTGTTCTTCGAACTTGGCAGCCATTGTGACCACTGCTTCCCCGAAGGCGCCCTGGACAGAGACCGGGGCGTCGAGGAGTGGTGCTTTTTCTCTGTCTGACAGCTTAGCCAGTGATAGCCACAGAGACCTCTGGGTAGCCACCGCGGCACCCATCACCCTCCCCAGTGCCTGTGCCGTGCACCGAGTTAGTCTGAGCGACAGATCCGTCGCGCGACGGAGTTCTGCCACAGACGGGTGATCTTCCCCCAGCGACAAGGCAAGCTCAGTCAGGAGCTTTGCCTGGTAGCGCTGTAGCAATGCAGCCGTATTGGTCGTGCAGGCAGCCTGCCCTGCAGCCAAGTAGGACTTCTCTGCCAGCTGAGCCTGGTGTCTGCTCACCCGCATGGGCAGGAGAGGCTTCTGGCCGAGACGCATCGTGGGGGATGCGGGCGAGAGGTAGCCCGC
>NC_045169.1:15017964-15067964 GCF_900700415.2 Clupea harengus
ATATAGACAGTGTGATGTCACTGAAACACTATAATGATATAGTCAGTGTGATGTCACAGTGACACTAGTCAGTGTGATGTCACAGTAACACTAGAGTAATACAGTCACTATGATGTCACAGTAACACTAGAGTAATATACTCAGTGTGTTGTCACAGTAATACTAGAGTAGGTGATTAAATGAGTAATGTGAATTTGTGTGTGAAAAAGTGGTAGTGGTCTGAGTTTTAGTATTTTATTTGTTTTCTCATGCTGCACGTCTCATTGATTATTATGTTCTGTCTGTTTTTCCTCTGCTTTGCTCTACCCTTTATCTCTCTTTCTTTCTCGTTCTCTCTCTCTCTCTCTCATCTCCTCATTCTTCCTCTCTCTCTCTCATCTCTCTCCTCATTCTCCCTCTCTCTATATCTTTCTATCTCTTTCTCTCTCTCCCCATCCTCTCTCTCTCTCTTTCTCGCTCTCTCATTTCTCCTCATTCTTCCTCTCTCTCTCTCTCTCTCTCTCTCTCTCTCATCTCTCTCCCCATCCGCCCTCTCTCTCTCTCCCCCTCCCTTCTGTGTTGGTGTCAGGGATGGGAAGATCAGTCGTGAAGAGATGATTGATTACTTCATGAAAGCCAGCTCTCTGCTCAACTGTAAGATGGGCTTTATCCACAGCTTCACTGACACCACCTACGTCAAGCCCACCTTCTGTGAGCACTGTGCAGGCTTTGTGAGTATCTGACACACGCCGCCCCACACAGGTCATCTCTCTCTCTTTCTCTCCTCTCTCTCTCTCTTTATGTTTGCCTGCCTGTCTCTCTCTCTTTCTCTCCTCTCTCTCTCTCTCTTTCTGTCCTCTCTCTCTCTCTCTCTATCTGTCTGTCTGTCTGTCTGTCTGTCTGTCTGTCTGTCTGTCTGTCTGCATGTCTGTCTGTCTGCATGTCTCTCACTCTCAAATTCAAATTCAAATTCAAATTCAAAAGGCTTTATTGGCATGACTGCATACAATACAACGTTGCCAAAGCATGTTTACATAAAATGTACAATCACAATAAACATAAATAAATAAAAAACAAACAATAAGTTATAGATGGTAACAATGTGGTATATAAACATATAACAATAACCGGTTAATTGTTAATTATTAAACATGTAGTTATGTGGGACAGGGACTATGGAGCTCATGACAGGCTGATACATATTTTGCTGCCAGTCTACAGCTCTCTCTTTCTGTCTGCCTGTCTCTCTCTCGCTCTCTCTCTCTCTCTCTCTCCCGGTCTGCCTCACTCCTCTGATTCCATCTCCTTCTGCTTTTATCTATTCAACTCAATTCCATTCAAATCAGTTTTAATGGCATGACCATTTTTTTTGCATTGCCAAAGCATAACATTTAAACACAAAGTTTTCATACGGAACACAAAGATATTGCAAACATAGATATATGCCTCTGAGATGAACAAACAGGTGTGTGTGTGTGTGTGTGTGTGTGTGTGTGTGTGTGTGTGTGTGTGTGTGTGTGTGTGTGTGTGTGTGTGTCTGTGTGTGTGTGTGTGTGTGTGTGTGTGTCTGTGTGTGTGTGCAGTATGTGCTTGCATTGTGTGTGCAATCCATTTATCTCCCTTTCTTGTGTGTGCCTCAGACCTCTTGCTCTTTCTCCAATTCATCTCTCTCTCTCTCCATCTCACTCTTACTCCATCTCTCTCTCTCTCTCTCTCTCTTGTGCTTCTCTTTCTCTATCAATCCAAAAGTGCTTTATTGACAGATTAATTATACACTATTGCCAAAGCACTCACAGCAACAGCACAACATGAATACAAGAGAGAGAACAGAACAATCAGTACACTAACACAATACTGACACACTCCATAAGTACACTAACACAATACTGACACACTCCATAAGTACACTAACACAATACTGATACGCTCCATAAGTACACTAACACAATACTGATACACTCCATAAGTATACCAACACAATACCAAAACACTCCATAAGTACACAAACACAATACTGATACACTTCATAAGTACACAAACACAATACTAATACACTCCATAAGTACACTAACACAATACTGATACACTCCATAAGTACACAAACACAATACTGATACACTCCATAAGTACGCTAACACAATACTGATACACTCCATAAGTACGCTAATACAATACTGATACACTCCATAAGTACGCTAACACAATACTGATACACTCCATAAGTACACAAACACAATACTGATACACTCCATAAGTACGCTAACACAATACTGATACAATCCATAAGTACACTTACACATTGGTTACACTTTTGATGTGTGTGAGTGAATGAAGGTTTGTGAGTTGCAGGTGTGTGTGTTGATTGTTGCAGTATGTGTGTGTGTGAATGTGTGTGTGTAAATATGCGTATGCATTCAGGGCGCATCCATAGGCCCATCACTGTGTGGTCACTCCTCTTTTTTATCACAGTTATCTGTGTTATAAGCAGCTAGTCTCTACACACACACACACACACACACACACACACACACACAGTAATAAGCAGCTAGTACTGCACAGTCTCTATATACACACTGTATTACAAATTATGCGAATTGTAAGTGTTATTGTTTAAAACATGTCATGTGAAGTTGAGGAGAACTGGGGTGATTGTTTTTTCTGTCCTTGAGAATATAGTGTGCTGGAATAGTGATACTCCCTGTTCTTCTTCTTATCTCTGGAACCCTGTTAAATAGACACTGCCTGTGAGAGAAATTAATCCGATTCTCACACACTGCTTGCTGTTCACTCTGTGTGTTTCTGATCCTTCTGTAGAAGACTAATAAACTTTATACTTATCGCTTATTATAAGACTGATCTCATTAGACTGGTTATGATCAGATTTCCATCACAACACACACACACACACACACACACACTCACACACACACACACACACACACACACACATATATATATATATATATATAGCTTTGATTGTGGATATATAGCTTTGATTGTGGATATATAGCAATGATTTTGGGTATATAGCTATGATTGTGGATATATAGCTATGATTTTGGGTATATAGCTATGATTTTGGGTGGAAGTTGGATTCGAATTTCTTTGTAATCCGGACAGCTGGTGAAGGAGTGACTCTGACTCTTTCATCTGTTTCTCCTTCATTCCAGTTCCACTCTCTCTCTCTCCATCTGTCCTCCCTCGCTCTCTCTCTCTCTCCATCTGTCCTCCCTCGCTCTCTCTCTCTCATTGTGCTGTTCTCATTAGCAGTCTATTGATGGCCAGATTGATTGATGCTGCGCGGACAAGTCGATAAAGTCCTACAGTCATGTGTCTAATAACCAGCCCTCTGTCTCTGTAAAACAGCGCTGAGTGAGGGATGCATGGGAGTCTGCCGCTCTATAAATAGCGCAGAGGAGTGACAGACCGGGGACAAGCGTGGCGGCTTCTGTTTCCCCCGCGAGTGTTTACGCCAAACTCACGAGGCGGCGTATAGACACAGGGGAATTGTGGGGGATTTTTGATAATCTTATGTGGAAAAGCTGTGAAGTGAGGAGAGATAAGCGCTGTGACCGGCAGTGGCAGAAACGCCATCCATTTCCTGTTCGCCAGAGGGGACTTCCTGTTGGCAGAGAGACAAGCACAACAGGGGTTTTTGAACTGTGAGCCTGTTAGGATGTGCCGAGCTGGACCTGAAACAACAGAAACACCCACACATACACACACACACACATCTCTACATGCACACACACGCGCGCACACACCCATCCCCCCACCCACACACACAAACAGCACACACACGCGCACACACACGCGTACACACACACACACACGCATACACACACACACACACACACACTCTCACATACCCACACACTCTCACATACCCACACACACATACAAACACATAAACACACACTCATAAGCTCATGCACACACACACACCCACACACATACACACACACACTCTCACATACCCACACACACATACAAACACATACATGCACACACACTCACAAGCTCATGCGTACACACACACATCCACACACACACACACACCCACACACACACACACTGGATGTTCCCTCTACCTATGGTTTGTGTTCTATCCCAGAAGCCTCCGCCTACAGACAGGCGTAACTTGTTTCCTATAGGGAACTGGCTCTCCGTGCGTATTCTGGTGGAGTTCCTTGTTTAAGGAACAGAAGTTCAGCTTGTTTAAAGCAACAGCACAGTACAGTACAGGTGTGTTTTATAGGCAGCTAGGTTTGGTATGATCTTCACATTCATTTTGATGGCCATGTGAAGGACCGAACACCTGCCATTTCCCACCAGCCTCCCAGGCTATGCACTATATAGTGGTCGGGGGCAGGGCACCATGTGACAGGTGTGACACCGGCCACTGTGTCGCCAGAAGACACCAGCACATTTTGACCAGTGCCAACTGCGTTGTTTTGCGAGATTTTGCACTTGACTTTGGTAGTCTTGCTAGCTGTAGAGCAAAACTCCTGAGCAAAAGTCATGTGGTGGTGGTGGTGGGGGGTGTAATTGTATGTTTACTAAGTGGCGAGAGGAGAGCTGGAGGGACCTGGGGGGTTTTGGTGCAATGAAATGGTCTCCCTGACGTGTTTTTGTGTCGTCACCTTGATGACAAACTCTTTTTAAAAAAATGTTTATGTGGGGGCTCTGAGTGTACCGTCTGAGCCCCTTTGTCCTTTGTGTGTGTGTGTGTGTGTGTACATGTGTGTGTGTGTGCGTGTACATGTGTGTGTGTGTGTGTGCATGTGCGTGTGTGTGTGTGTGTGTGTGTCTCTGTGTGTGTGAGGGGACATTTGTTTTTCTTTTGGTGTGTGTCTGCATGTGTTTCTGTTTATGTATGTCTTGTTTGTTTGTGTGTGTGTGTGTCTTTCAGGTAAGGATATTTCTGCCGCCTCAGATCTTGTTTGTGTGTGTGTGTGTGTGTGTGTGTGTTTGTGTACGTGTGAGTGTGTGTGTGTGTGTTTGTGTGTGTGTGTTTGTGTACGTGGGTGTGTGTGTGTGTTTGTGTACGTGTGAGTGTGTGTGTTTGTGAACGTGTGTGTGTGTGTGTGTGTGTGTGTGTGTGTGTGTGTGTGTGATCTGCTCGGGTCTTTCATGTCATTGTTCCCCCCCTGTGGTTTGTCCTCGCCGCTTGATCTTAATCCCCCCTTCCACACACACACACACTTTCTTTTTTTCTCTGCCTCCTTTTTTCTCTTTTCCACATCCCTCTCTCCTCCCTTCATCCTCACAATACTGATCCTTCAGCTTTTCCATTTTTTTTCTCTCTCTCTCTCTCTCTTTCTCTCTCTCTCTCTCTCTTTGTTGAATGCTAGAATGTGACTTTAAGTAAAAACTCTGTTGTTCTTCTGTCACAGATATGGGGTTTCTACAAGCAAGGCTGTAAGTGCAAAGGTAAGACACCAACATCTCTCTGAAAACTGCTGTCATTTTATCCTGCTGTTCAACACCGACATCTCCCTGTCATGATATGCTGCTATCAGATCACACACACACACACACACACACACACACACACACACACACACACACACACACACACACACACACACACACACACACACACACACACACACACATTCAGACACACACACACACTTTGTAGCAGTAGCAGTAGGAGGTGGAAAAACAACAAAAGAGGATCTGTGAAATAAATACAGTGTCCCTCGTCACCCCTCTCCTGGGTGTTTATGGAGGTTACATTGAGACACAGTGACCTCTACTGGCAGAGTGTAGTATTACACAAGGTGACCTCTTCCACTTTGTGTCCTCAGTATAAAGGAGAGGAGTGCTGATTCTTTTTTCAGGTTTTCTCTTCTCGTGTTCCTGGCTGTCATCCAAGTTCATTTTAATTGTTTACACATAATTGAAATCGATTCACTTTTACACACTTTCATAAATTCTTACAAAACAAAGCTCATTATCTCTTCTAAAATTATGTTTTGATTTTAAATGATTTCATTTTGAACCAACTACATATTGGTTTCCGTCTTTGAAAGACTGGGGCCTTTTGCAGTTTCAGTACAACATTGCAGTGCTTGTATACGGTTCTGCTTAAAAACAAAATAAAAAAAACAGCCCACTACAATACTACACCATAACAAAAGTATTTAGGTTTACAGTAGTTGTTCTAACATTTAGAAAACACATGGAGTAAAAGCGTTTAGGTGGTGCCTTGTTGGTGTTTGTTTGTTTGTTTGTTTTTAGTACACATATAAAGTGTGAGTGTGAGACTTTCCTCTCCCACACTTCAGGGTGATGTTCTGTGAATAGCAGTGTCACGAATAACACTATAATATTCTGGAGAAAAACTAAAGTGTGGAGACAATTATGGGTCGTATTTTATAAAACAAGAATGTGCTGTGGAATTGAGAATGTGCTTGCAGGTGTTGCAGACTTGTTTTTAAAGATATGGTACAGGTCATGAGTTCTAGTGAGGAGTGTTTGCGTGTGAGAGTCATTCATAGCATACCAGTGATGTTTGGGTGTGGTTCAGAGTCTGTGTGTTGTAGTGTTGTGTGTCTGTCTGTTTGTTTGTGTCTGTTTGTTTGTTTATTTGGGTGTGTGTGTGTCTGTTTGTTTGTTTGTTTGTGTGTGTGTGTTTGCGCATGCGTGTGTGCGTGCGTGTGTCTGTGTGCATGTGTCTGTGTCTGTGTGTGTCTGTTTGTTTGTGTGTGTGTGTGTGTGTGTGTGTGTGTGAGTGCGCGTGTGTGTGTGTGTGTGTGTGTGTGTGAGAATGTGTGAGCGTGTGTGTGTGTGTGTGTGTGTGTGTGTGAGAATGTGTGAGCGTGTGTGAGTGCGCGTGTGTGTGTGTGTGTGTGTGTGTGTGTGTGTGTGTGAGAATGTGTGAGCGTGTGTGTGTGTGTGTGTGTGTGTGTTCATATTCATTCATCTCATTTAATCTTCCTGTCCCCCTAATGCATCATCACCTGTCCTTTGCCCCACCCACATCCATTCTCCCATCCAATCAGAGTCTCGCTCTGTGTCCAGACTGATGATTACGTCAGTGTGTCTGGGTGTGTGTGTGTCTCACTGTGTGTGTGTGTGCACCACCTGCAGACACACACTCACCTCCCCGCTGTCTGAGTTCGCCACCCACCTCCTCTCCCTCCTCCCCCTCTAGCTTAATAACCCCCCTCCCCTTTTTTCTCCTCTTTCTCCTTTGTTTTCTCTCTCTCTCTCTCTCTTTCTCTCTGTTTTTGTCCGTCACCCTCCATCCTTTTTCCCCTTTATATTTCCCTCTACCTCTATCCATTGCACTCTTTCTTTCTCTCTCTCTCCCCTCTCGCTCTATCCATCCATGTGTCTCTCTCTGTGTGCGTTCCTTCCCTTTTTTCCTCACTTCTCTTCCTCTCGTTTCTATTTCCCTCTCTATTCCTCCACTCTTCTCTTCTCTCCTCTCCTCCCCTCTTCTTTTCCTCTCTCCTCTCCTCCCCTCTCATCTCCTCTCCTCCCCTCTCGCCTCCTCTCTTCTCCTCTCCTCCCCTCTCCTCTCCTCTTCCCTCCTCTCCACTCTCCCCTCCTCCTCTCCCCTCCTCTCCCCTCCTCCCCTCTCCTCTCCACTCTCCTCTCCTCTCCACTCTCCCCTCCTCTCCCCTCCTCTCCCCTCCTCCCCTCTCCTCTCCACTCTCCTCTCTCTCCTCTCCTCTCCTCTCCTCTCCACTTTCCCCTCCTCCTCTCCTCCCCTCTCCTCTCCTCTATGCAGTGTGTGGGGTGAACTGCCATAAGGCGTGCCGCGCTCGGCTTGCGGTGGAATGCCGTAAGAGGACCAAGAGCATTAGCCACGAGACTCCGCCCTCCCTGCAGGCCAGGTCCTACAGCTTCCCACCGCCGTCTAACGCACCAGTCAACCTACAGAACACAGGTGAGGATGCAGACACACACACACACACACACACACACACACACACACACACATACAGGCCAGGTCCTACAGCTTCCCACCGCCGTCTAACGCACCAGTCAACCTACAGAACACAGGTGAGGATGCACACACGCACACGCAGTGTTTTCTGTGGGCACCTGGACTAGAGTAGTGTTCTCTGTGGGCACCTGGACTAGAGTAATGTTGGGCACTCTGTGGGCGCTGGGTTTCAATGCCAGCCGTACATTACTTGAATCATGACCTGCATAAAGTAATGAACGCTATCATGTTAGTCATTACTGCTGCTGATCCTATAGTGTTAATGCATGGCTCAGATAGGGCTTCACTTTAATACGAGACAGAGAGTTACCCTCACAGTGACAGATGTAAGAAACAGCAACATGTGTGTGTGTGTGTATATGTGTGTGTGTATATATATATATATATATATGTGTATATATATCTCAGAAAATGGTCCGTTGTTGATGAAAACGCACAGAATAGTTTTTTTTCCCTCTGGCCCTGTTTCTTTTCATGCCTCTTCTTATGTCTCTCTCTCTCTCTGTCTGTCTCTCTCTCTCTGTCTGTCTCTCTCACTCTGTCTGTCTGTCTGTCTCTCTCTCTCTCTCTCTCTCTTCCTCCCTCTCTCTCTCTCTCTCTCTCTCTCTCTCTCTCTCTCTCTCTCTCTTCTCTCTGGCTTTTCTTTATTCCCTGCCTGTCTGGCCCCACTTGTGAGGGTGATTTGCAATGGAAATGTGATTGGCTTCAGATGGAATCACAGCGTCGCCAACATGAGTCACCCACTAACTCCTCTGTGTGTGTGTGTGTGTGTGTGCCTGTGTGTGTGTGTGTGCGTGTGTGTGTGTGTGCCTGTGTTTGTGTGTGTGTGTGTGTGTGTGTGTGTGTGTGTGTGTGTGTTCCTCTAAATCCTCCAATTCCCTTCTTTACCTCACTAACACTCTGTGACTCTCTCTCTCTAACTGTGATGTGTGTGTAGATGTGTGTGTGATGTGTGTGTAGGGTCAGCAGGTGTCACTGATCTCTCGTGAAGCTTTTGTGACTGATTTCTAATTAGGCGATCGCTTGGTTTAATATCAGGTAAATTGGATAATGTTAATACGAGATGGAGGGGAAAAAAGCAGGCATCAACTAATAGAAAAGTCCTACTGATAGTGCTTTATGGTCGAGTTTGACAGGGTAGGGACATAAAACAGGCATCAACTCATGGAAGAGTCCTAATGATCGAGTTGGACAGGGTCACAGTCTGCTGAAGGTGTTTTCCACTCCGCTGAGCTCCTACACCCCATCAAACCAATAGGGACTTTTTATCGTTAAGTTTGATCATATATGAGAAGTAATCTCGCTTAATTCTCACTTCTCTCTTTCTCCTCATCTCCCCTTCCCTCCCTCTCTCCTCCTCCCTCTCTCTCCTCCTCCCAGTTATCGCTGAAGAGGACATTGAGGCAGTGGAGGAGGGTGTGTTTGATGTCCATCTATAACCAGGTGAGGAGAATAAAGGTGCAGGGGACACGTAAGAGATAATGTATAGTCTGCCAGTCAGTATAGGAAAATAATTCACGACGGGACGAACAGGACTTTTTTCAACATTCGGAGGAGCCGTATAATAAGTAAATATAATTATGTAAAGTTTTATATATATAATAATATTAATATAATAATATATTAATATATATATATATATATATATAATATATAAGTTATACAAAATGGAGTCTGCTCTAAATGTTACTTAGTGATGACTGAGGATTAAATAGACAAACGGGGAAGTAACTTTTTTTCATTTCTATTTTATTTGCTTGAGTGTTTTTTCTTTAAGAAAATGTGCATTGCATAATGGTATGAACCTTTACTTTGTTTGATCTGTCTGTGCAGAAATATGCCTGTGGCATTCTGCCCAGAACAAGAGGAGTACAATCTCATAACTTAGGCCAGAAAAGAAAATATGTATATACACATTCTTCAGCCTGCCAACAACTTAGCTGATGCTAGTTTGGAAACACTTTGGTGCTTGGTGTTGAAGACAGCCACCAAAGAAGTCCACTGAGGGCAGCCCAGAACACCCACACGTTGCCATCTGGTGGACGATGACTGTAACTACATATGGACTTCCTCTGTCTCCAGCTCAGCTGGTATCTCTTCCCTTCTTGAATGTGAAAATGAATGACTTTGTATTTGTATTTGTCATGCGGATACCTTTGTATTTAAGTGTATTTAATTATGTGGACAGATACTGTATTGCTGTGAATGCTATTTGCTGTTTTGACATTTTTAGACCCTACCTATCCAGACAACAGAAGGCTATGGCTTACTCTGCTGGTGAGGAAGTTGTGTAACTTTGTGTGCTATTTTCAGTACAAACTTTTTTGAATATTCTCCAAGACTTCCATGGTGCTGTGTCGTGTTGTGCCAAGGATGGAACGGGGGTGTAGCGCTATCTGACTCCCATCTATTTCAGCTCCCATTCTAGTGGACTAGTGCGTCAACATTTGGTGGACTGTAAATATGATGGATTTAAGGAGAAAGTGTGTGTGTGTGTATGTGTGTGTGTGTGTGTGACCGAGAGAGCGAGATAGGGGGCAGTATTTGTGCTGTGCCAATAACAAACCGCATCATAAGGGTTGTAATTTACAGACCTGTATTATCATGAACTCAAGTGTGACCCGTCCGACATCTTTAGTGAGAAGCAGTGTGTTCAGTGGAGCAAATTATGGCATGACATCACGATGTACCTCAAACAGTGTCATGACATCACGAGTCATAGATGTACCTAAAAGAGTGTCATGACAGCACGAGTCATAGATGTACCTAAAAGAGTGTTATGACATCATGAGTCATAGATGTACCTAAAAGAGTGTCATGACATCACGAGTCATAGATGTACCTAAAAGAGTGTCATGACATCACGAGTCATAGATGTACCTAAAAGAGTGTCATGCCAAAAGCGTGAGGTTTGGCCGCCCTGAATGCAGCATCAGTCTTCTATACAAGCCTCAACAGACCTCGCCACCCATACAATACCAACAGAAAGACACAAGCTTTTTATAATCTTGCCACATCTCACATATTTGCAAGCTTAGTTATGTTTATTGTTTATAACTGGGTCGATTTGTTTGTGCTGCGCTGCCTGTTTTATGATGAAGTTTTAACTCTGAACTGAAATATGTCAGCTCATAATTTGTTTGAGATTTACTCCAAATATTTAATATTGTTCTGAGAATTTGAATTCCTCTACTCTGTTCTTGTAGAAGTATCTGTGTCAATGCATGTACTGGTTGAACTATCACTACTGTATCTGATGTGCACTGATGCTTATTCGGCCAAACCTTTTTTTTTTTTTTTATATATATATATATATATTTGTATAACCATTTATTTAAGGGAACGGTTGTGACTAAAATGTATGTCACCTTTTTTTTGTTTGTCCCAGAATGTTATAAACAAATCTAATCACATATCACTGCTACCTTGTATGCTGTTTCAGGAAGTAAACGCATCAAATAAACCCATTCAGAGCATTGCTTCATGTATGGATCTATACTTCTGGAATGTGTACTTCGGCGTGGCAGAATGTGAAATGGTCGACTCTAGTGTCTGTTTAGTAGACAGTCTGGGAGGCTTTTATGTGTGGATCTGTACTGCAGATAGGGTTTTATGTGTGCATGGAGACTCTAGCTGCAGATGGTTGACTGAAGGGTAGCCCGTGTGTCAAGTAAAGAATCTGGGAGAGAAATGACCCGAGATGCCCTTTAAACCCTTTACAAAGTTACAAAGCGTTTTGTTTGACCAGACGTGTTTTTAAAGCGTTTTGTTTGACCAGATGTGTTTTAACAGATGTTGTTTGCCTAGACGTGTTTTTAAGCGTTTTGTTCTACCAGACTTGTTTTTAAAAGCAGTTTGACACCTGAGATTTACAGGGAATTAGAATACCAATCGCAATGTCAACCACCCTAATATGGAATTCTAAATGTTTTGTGTTCCAATACCAGTATGACATCAGATATGTTCAGGAGCCAGGATGTCTCAAACACTCAGTAAGGATGAGAGATCATTATAGTTTCTTCTCTAAGCCACATGTTGAGACAATCTAAGGATCAAAAAGTGCATTTAAATCACTGCTGAGCGTTTCTTTAATGTCTGTCTCCCCTCACTGTCTTTAAGTGTGAGTCTATTTTAACTCAAACTCCCAACTGGAGGTGCTGAGCCCGTAAGCATGACGCATTTAGCTCTAGCTATTTAGCATTTAGCATTTAGTCCTGGATTGCTCGGTAATGGGATTGTAATGGTTAGAGTCGTTTCAGCTTCATCACTCCCTCTCCTGTGTCTCCGAGATGGAGAGAAGCAATGATGATGGTGATAGACTCATTTTCAGCTGAAACACTCCCCTGCCAAACTCGTTCACCCTCTCTCCACGGGCATCGGGCTAAGTGTGATCGTCAGGTTAACTGTTGTGTGTGTGTGTGTGTGTCTGTGTGTGTGCGCGTGTTCTCAGACATTCATTTGAGAGCCAAAGTGGCCCACATTATCACCTACTCACATGCACACACTCTTCACATGCACACACTCTTCACATACATACACTCTTCTGGGTTCTGGAACATCAAAGCAGACATGTTGTATTGCTACTGGCCACATCAGCTTAATTATACACACCAACATGGTATGAGTTTGTGTGTGTGTGTGTGTGTGTGGCATGCATTGTGTTGCCTGTGATTCAGCGTGGAGTTTTATGAAGTAACTTTCCAGGTTTCCTAGGTTACCAGCAGTTCTGTCTGTCATCATGGTGGTTCTGTTCCAGGTTTCCAGGCGGAACCAGCAGTTCTTACTGTCACCATGATAATTCTGTTCCAGGTTTTCTATGGTACCAGCGGTTTTGTCTGTCATTATGGTGGTTCTGTTGGTTCCCGAGGCATCCATGGAGAGGTGGTGTAATTTCGCCTCAAATTAACCCCTGGGTATCACAATGGAAACACTATATGCTACTGGAAGAAAAAGGACCTTGTCATTGACTACTGGTTGAATTGAGCTGAATTCCCGACACTGACTTTTAACTAGGGGTGTATCTGGCACGAGTCTGACCCACATAGGACAGGTGCTACCTCTGTCTTGTTAGAGTCTTTCAGCGTCGTTTGATGAAGTCGTTCCTTGGAGCCGCTCACCTATAGGGGAGCCTAAGCCGATCGCTAAGTGGCTAAACATACGCCGCTAGGATTATTCTCAAGCACTCCCAGCCGTCGCGTGGAGCCCGTTTCCATAACGACGGCGTTTTTCCCCCCGCTAAGTCCACTGTCTCCGCCAGCAGTCACAGATTCTTTATTCGTTTAATTTCGCCTTCCCCGCAACAATTACAAGCTTTGCCAAGGCGACCTCCAGGAATCCCAGGAGCCAAACACAGTCTCGTGTCTGAGCCGCGGCCGTAAGACTAATACCTGTTAATACCTCGTCGCAGCGCAGTGTGATTCTGATGCTCTGATCTGGTGCGTGTAAGTCCTTACAGTGGGAGGGTTTCGAAGGGAGAGATTTGTGCTCCTGGGAGTCTTGGAACAGGCCCGCAGGCCCTCTGCCTCGGACACTAAAGGCTTTGAGCAAGATTGGGCTCCACCAGGCGTGCACCGCAGGCCTGCGCTCTCCGTCCACACTATAAGCATCTGTGCATATGAAAGTGTGCACATACAGACTCATAGCCTTCAGGTCTGCTCTCTCCGTCCACACTAAGCATCTGTGCATATGAAAGTGTGCACATACAGACTCATAGCCTTCAGGTCTGCTCTCTCCATCCACACTAAGCATCTGTGCATATGAAAGTGTGCACATACAGACACATAGACACATACAGACACAAACACATACAGACACATACAGACACATACAGACACATAGCCTTCAGGTCTGCTCTCTCCATCCATACTAAGCAGCTGTGCATATGAAAGTGTGCACATACAGACACATACAGACACAAACAGACACAAACAGACACATACAGACACATACAGACACATAGCCTTCACCCTGCCTAAAAATATCAGCGTCCTGCAGACATGATGGAGCTAAGAAGATAGATAGGCAGACGCACTCAAACCAATCGCGATACACACACCAACACAACTAATGAGAAGACAACACTCACACATACACACACACACACACACACACACACACACACACACACACTATACAACCTATTCACCCAAACACAGAGAGACTCCACACACCCCATGTTTAAACACAGTACACCTTAGACAAAATACATATACTTATTCATGCACACACATACATACAGCACACACAATCTCTCATGAGTCACACTTTGCCAACAATCAAACATATACACACACGCACACACACACACACACAACCGCAGTTTTCTGAGCAAATTGTTTGTCTGGTAAAATAATGCAATGAAACGCCTTGCTCTTTCTCAGCGCTTTCTTGACAAAAATGTTCCCATTGTGTAAAAGGAGGGTGTTGTCGCTGTACTTCCTGTGAATTTGGGACAAGAAAGCCCAACGGGAGAGACACTTTCCTCTCCGCTCTCTCACTTTAATCCTCTCTCAAAGCCCAAACGCTTTTCCTCTTTCCTTGTTTTTCTTAAAGTGTTTGCTGTTTGCACCTTCAGTTGTTTTTTTTGGGTTTTGTTTTGTTTTTCAAGACAGGAAATAAAGACACCAAAGGCACCGAGAGGCCAATTATGCATTTAGTGACTTATTTATAGTCTAAAAGCATGTGTCATTTTCTGTGCTCTTGCATCTCCAAGAAAAGATTTGTGAGTCTTTGAGGAAGGGAGTTATTTGTTTTGCTTTCCTGTTACAGATGTCTCCCGTCCTGACACATCCGGAGAGTCTTTTAGCTTTTAGTGGCTCTCAATCCCGCTTCCCATCATTTAATCAGTGATCAACTGAACACACCTGATGTAGTCAATCAAGAGCACGCTAATTAGAGTAACTTTAAATGAGCCTTGGGGTAGGTAAAAGACTTGCAGGGCAGACATAGAGCAAGTCAGGTCAGGTCAACTCTAGCTCTTAGAGTGTCGTATGAACCGGGGAATGAGGTTTCGGTTCTGTTAGATTTGGGCATTTTTCATATACTTTCAACTCATATGAGTTCCTCCCCCACAAGAATGTGTCACATTCTCGCTACCTTCATTAACACACAAATGGTCAGAAAGACCCTTCCTGTCTGCTGACATTCACACCTTTTTCATATATAGGTAGCCCAGCATGCACACAACCAGACCACAGACACACCCATTATGCTAAGTTGTGTATTCTATTGACTATAACTGAAATGTAATTTGTATACTGAGGGTGTTGTGTTGAAGAAAGGATGCCGTAGAGACACCAACCGCTACGACCGGTGAGAGAACGGAGCAAGGAGAATTGAGGAGACATCGCGGCCTGTGGAGTCAAAGGCCAACCAGAAGACAAACTACACTATGGACCATACCTCCTAATATCTCCTTCTCTCTCTCCATCGTAGCGTGTTGTGTGTGCTCGAGGTCTGGTACATAGAATAAACCGACATCACTATCAGACGGCATTTCATCGAGTTCTTTGCTAGAATCACGCAACCGCAACTAACGTCAGAGCTAACATAGAGGTCTGTTATATAGTATAGCAGTGGTGTTTTCACGGGAAATCTGTTTAGCTTTCCACCCATACCAACGATATTCTTCAGTTGGTGTTGATCCACCCAGTTTCACAAAAAATACAAGAATTAACGACCAGGAGAGACGCGCATCTGAAGCCTGCTGCCTCAATCCAAACGGTGAGTGAATATCTTGTATTTAACGCTGAAAAAAAGAACAGAAATTATCGTTAAAGTTTAGTCTGAGTTAGGTTGCAAGGACTCCTAAGTTTCCGTACCTGCAGTGATTTGAGGGAGAATTCGCTGTATGTTTTATGTACACTTGCATTCATGTAATGAATAACAGGCCCAGTAGAGATGTGTACGTTTGAGAGGAAATCCACAGTTGTGTGTTGGTGCCGTTCCTATTCTAGGTCATCCTAGTCTAGATTTATTTGGAAATAGCTACTATTTTAACCGTAGGGGTAATTGTGGCCGCTTCACAAAGCGTGGTATTTTCAATTAGCTGGCTGAAAAAGCAGAATTGGAAATGCAATAAGCAAGCTACCATACTGGTTTAGGTATTCTTATGACCGCTCCACAGAAGCGTGGCATTTTCAATTGGCTGGTTGAAAAGCAGAAATTGATTATGAAATAATAAGTTGCCGTACGTAGGCTGTTTGTTTTGGTGCTTGAAGGCTTGGTAATAATTTAGCTGATGCTTGGTTGTCCTGTGAAATCGAATCGCATGATTTTAAATAGCCGATGAGCTAATTTTGCGTTGATGTGGGCATCTTGTTTAGCTTAGAGATTATTGATCAAAAACCAGACGTTTTAATTTAAGATTTAAAACTGATATCGCAAGCGACCGTTCGTTGGCACAGTGAAGCTCATCGGGAGTATTCGACCTCGAGATAACGTAGTAGGCGAGGCCTAAGTGGGAAGTCGTGTACATACGATTTAAGTTTTAACTTTGTGGAAGATAATGTATGTTTTGTAACATTATAAGTTATACGTTTATTTTTGTCTATCTGTAAACAATTAAAGATGTTCAGGAGAAGTTTGAGCCAGACCAAAAACATCCCTACTATTGAGATGGGTGATTTGGCAGTGCGTGAGTTTGACGAGAATACCATGATTAAGACAATCAGAGGTTTTTTGAATAGTCATCTCAAGTTGAATGAGACCGAGAGGAAAATTGAGCTGCAGTCCAACATTCCGCCCGACAATGACTTTTGGCCACTTGATGACATCAGGCGCAGTTTTGAAAAGCTTTTGCACGAAAAAGATAAAATCAAACTTTCTCTCGTTACCTTAGATCAGATAATGCGCCGTCAGAGGGCACAAGAAAAAATGGAATCAGACAGAATTCTGAAGATTGAGAGAGATAAGGTATCGTCACTTGAAGGTGAATTGGTTAAAGTAAGACATGAAAAGACTGAGCTAGAATGGCGCCTGAATGTTGAGAACAGCACAGTTCGAGCAATTGCAGATGATGTGAAAACATTAAAAGCAGGACAGGCCAAGAACGAGGCAGAAATAGCAAGCCTGAAAGAACCCAGGGAGGGGGAGAGACGAGAGGCTTTTCAAACAATGCCGATGCTAATTGCTAATTGTGGGTCAAAGAACATGAATGTAGACTCAGGTGTTAATGATGGCCTGGTCAGATTGAGAGCTTTGACATCTAGGTATACTGGTAGAAATGTAGTGCATTCTTATAAATCTGCAAAGCCGCAAGATATTGACCAGTGGTCAAAGGACCTGCAGCATCCGCGTAAAGCAGGGATGAATATCTGGTCTAAGATTACTCGTTTGCGAAAGATTTATCAGTTGCACCCATATGATGGCGTTTCACTGTTGTGCACTGTGCTAAACAACACAGAGGCTGACAAGGTGAAACGGGATGTTGATATTGGGTTAGGAGAGGATCAACAGAACCTAGATCATGGCTGGAAGGCAGTCCGTGAGTGGATTCAGGAGGCTACCAATGCAAGTACAGATTGGGGAAAAATATCTGGTTGTAGACAGAAGGCTAATGAAGCGGTGGATGAATTTGCCCAAAGATTTGCTGAAGCGTTCTTAAGACATTCAGGCATGAGCGGGATGACAGAGGAGAATGTTATGACCAATAACAACGGTGCCTTGAAGGCAAATTTCTTGCATAATACTGTCCCTGAGCTCAGAAGTATTGTTAAGTTGACTACACCCGGTTGGGAAGACACAACGTTCACCTTTGAGATGCTAATTAATGTAGCAAGGAGGATAGAACGCAATACAGAACAAAGGGTCAGAAATGTCAGCACACATGGCCTACACACAGATCCAGAGTTCATGCTTAGAAATGTGAAAGTGGGAAATCAAGGTGATCCTAGAAGCATCAGAACTAGGAAAATAGAGACATCTAGGAATGCATGTCATAAATGTGGAAAACAAGGACACTGGGCTGACAAATGTCGTCTCCTTGGTAAGAGGAAGCACAACCCTCACTCCAGATATGACAATGAAAGTATGTTCTGTAGGTTTATTAAATTAAACGATTATCAGAGACAGGCCCTTATGTCTGCGGTTCCGGGAAACTGAATCTGCCCTCCTTACATTCTCTTACGGCAGCTGAGAGTCAGCACCTTGACAAAGGTGATATGTGTGTAACCATTGAGAAAGATGGTCTACGTTCGGTGCCAGATGGAAAATCCCCAGTTGAGAGTGGGCTGTGCCATGTTGAGTGGGCAGTGCCAGGTTACTGTGATGGGATGATAGAGAAGGCACAGGAAACTGTGGCGCCGTTGGGGTCAGAGGTCAAAACACACATAGAACAGAGTCAGTGGAAGCTATAGGCGATGCTTTAGCTGAGAAAGTTGTAAAGAGAATTGTAGGTTTGGAGGGCCGAGAGCGTGACCTCCTGGAGCATGAACATAAGGTGAATGCTAGACCAGTTGAGAGTCAATACTGTACAGAAATGACAAGAGCCGTGCAGATAGCCCCATTGGTGAGGAGAAATCCAGAGCCACGTGATGGGGAACATACTTTGTGTAAGTCTAAGAGACCACGCACAGTATTGTCACTTGCTTCTGCTGCAGTCATGGTACAGGGAGAACGGACGTCACCCACAGCACAATGCATACCATCTCTGGTCTTGACTACGGCTGAAATCAAGTCATGCTCTTGTGTTAATCATTTCATTGCTTTTAGCAATGATATGATGATTGGATGGGAATTTAGATGATGGACTTGATTATGGACATGATTATGAGATATGGGTTGATGATATAGGCCAGAGCCCTAGTATTAAGGCAGTTTTAATGTTCAGTGTTATGTTTTTTTTTTTTCAAAATAGTTTGTTCTGGTCCTATGAGTGAAATGCCTCATTCTTGGAATATGTGATACTGCCGCAGCTTTCTCTGTTTGTTTTTCAGAACAACAGTCTAAGGAGCAGCATGAGGGGAACTGAAACGCAGGAACCATTGACCCGCTGCATTGACCAAGCCACCACCGCTGTCCAGATTCACCTCACCCTTGGACAGCAGTGACGACACAACATTCAAAGACTTGACCAACAGAAACTGATGAACCAGAAATGCATGGTCGCCATTCACAGCTCGCGGAAGGCGGGGGTCGCTGTGCAAAAAGGGCCGTGAAATAATTTTACCCAAGCAAATAATGGGATTTTCGATTTCACCTGTGAAGATAAAGGACATGGCATATTGGTTTCAAGAGACACCAGATCTTGAACCACTACACTATGGGAACACATGGTGTTTGTTGAAATTTTGTAACAATGTTGGATTGTTTGATCACTATGTCTGATTATGTCCATTATGGTTTTGTTAGGTTTTATTGTGATCAATGATGTATTTTGATTTTATGATCAGATGGGGGAGATTGTTAGATTTGGGCATTTTTCATATACTTTCAACTCATATGAGTTCCTCCCCCACAAGAATGTGTCACATTCTCGCTACCTTCATTAACACACAAATGGTCAGAAAGACCCTTCCTGTCTGCTGACATTCACACCTTTTTCATATATAGGTAGCCCAGCATGCACACAACCAGACCACAGACACACCCATTATGCTAAGTTGTGTATTCTATTGACTATAACTGAAATGTAATTTGTTATACTGAGGGTGTTGTGTTGAAGAAAGGATGCCGTAGAGACACCAACCGCTACGACCGGTGAGAGAACGGAGCAAGGAGAATTGAGGAGACATCGCGGCCTGTGGAGTCAAAGGCCAACCAGAAGACAAACTACACTATGGACCATACCTCCTAATATCTCCTTCTCTCTCTCCATCGTAGCGTGTTGTGTGTGCTCGAGGTCTGGTACATAGAATAAACCGACATCACTATCAGACGGCATTTCATCGAGTTCTTTGCTAGAATCACGCAACCGCAACTAACGTCAGAGCTAACATAGAGGTCTGTTATATAGTATAGCAGTGGTGTTTTCACGGGAAATCTGTTTAGCTTTCCACCCATACCAACGATATTCTTCAGTTCTCAAGATCTACAGTTAAGTATACCACATAGAACATGAACCTAAGTTTAAGTGTACAGAATTTGGCAGATGCTTTTGTCCAAAGTGACTCACAAAACATTGAAAAAACTGTGAAAACTTAAACATTCTATACAACATAACAATACGAACACTATATAATATAACAATGTAAACATTCTATATAATGTCATAACGGTAACACTATATAATGTAACAATGTAAACATTCTATATACTGTAATAATATGAACACTATATAATGTAACAATGTAAACATTCTATATAATGTAACAATATATAAACAGTATATCATTTAACAATGTTAACATTCTGTGGTATGTAACAAAATGCATATAAACCTTCACATGAATGTGCAGGACTGAGAGGCCTTGCCGTAGCAGATGCAGGGAACAGAATTGATCAGAAAGGCTTGTGCTGAACACGATCGAACCTTCCCTGAGTTAATCACATTATGAGCCCGAGCGGAAACTTCCAGGGTTGTTAGCGGCTCCACAGGCCAAGGGGCCAGCCCAGATGTGAGGCCATTTATGGTCCTTGAGGGAGAGACGTGACATGCAGAGTTGTTTTGGGGAAGGTTTGAGGCCAGTGCCTGTAATTACTGAATTTGACCAACTGCTGTAAATATCGATATGTGGAGGCTTCATTAGAAAAGTCGTTTGAAGCTGTTAATTAAGTAGCTTTGAACTTTGAGAAGTTTGATTCTATCACACAACCGAGACCAACATGACACAGGATTAACTAGCAGTGTCTGTGATGGCAAAGTTGCACCTTTTCAGATAACTACCAGCTACCTTAAACGACATGTCAACAGCTATTGTTGGCAAATTTACCATGGACACCTTTTCAGTAATCTGACACATAAACATAAAAACTCAGGCTTGTTAAAGGAATTAAATGTACAGTCTGTGATTCTAATACAATACACTTAGAGAATTGTTCCTCAAGGCCCTCGAGCTGAACGTTCTGTGTTGGCGCTAAAAAGAACTGCCGTTCGTTCACAGTCCTTGCTCTGTAAATTGGAAACTAACACAGTGTGGCTGAGAACAAGCAATACACTCTTAACCCATAGTGTTGAAACAGGGCTTTGTTTCCACAATACACTCTTAACCCATAGTGTTGAAACAGGGCTTTGTTTCCACAATACACTCTTAACCCATAGTGTTGAAATAGGGCTTTGTTTCCACAATACACTCTTAACCCATAGTGTTGAAATAGGGCAATGTTCCCACTTTACATGCGATAAAACCTTTTATTGATCTTTAAGTTCTGGATATCTTTGGGAGAGTTACAGATGCATGCTCATACAAGCCCACACTATGTTTATGATCAATCAATAGAAGATGGTGAGTGCTGTTAATGTTGAGAGAAATGGCCCTCTTGCCTGCATCGGCCATAGCTGAGATTGACAGTATTGCATATGACAAGTGTCCACTCAATACTCCTAATACGGGGCTTTTCTACATAAACGGAGCACTTTACCGCCTCGTATGGAGAATTGTGAGAACACACACACACACTGGCAATCAATTGGCCAAACTGCAGTTCTCTTTCAAAGGCTTTTTTGATGTGTTGAGTGTAGTCCACATATGGCTGTGCACTGTAAAGAAATATCAATACACTGCCCTCAGCAGAAACAGAAACCAGAAAGGGTGTTTCCTTGCAGCTGGAGCCAAAGTGTTTCTGTGGCCAACGTTCCCTTCGGTCTCTGTTAAGCACCTTGAAACAAAGCACCTGTGTCAATGGCGCTGTACAAAGAAAATGGAAACGAATGAAATCAACGCTTGCGGGGCAATCCAGCCTTTTTCTTCTTCTTTTTTTTTTTGTAAATGACTCCAAACTTAACTTATAGAGAATCACGTCCCCAAAAGGTTTGCTTTTCTATTTAACAATGTAGCTCACATGGAATCGTCTGTCAGTCAATTATCAGACAGAATCCTAAAAAACGAAACTATTAGTGTATCTACATGCCCATTCTAGGCCTATATCTGTTTGTTTTGTACACCTATGTAATGATCCACATTGTGTATAAAGTCAATTAAGTCTATTGCAGCTGTGTTTTGAGATACTGTAGTCAGAAGAATTTCTTATAACAGTCCTCTTCAGGCATTGTCCTTTATCAGATAAAAAAAAAACAGCGAGTACTGATGATGACACGATAATTCTGTTGCACTAATGGACGGTGACGTTGAAGATTTACATTAAATTTGTTTCAGCAACACTACAAAAAAAATCAGTTGTATCGCCCCCTAGGAACTGCTTTCACTTTACTGACAACCGCATCCATTTGAAGTAAACAAGCCCTTCTTATTTAAGACTTGGGGATATTATTATATCAATATGTTTGGCCTAGAGTTTGTCAAAATATAGCCCCATAGACATATAAATGTATATGTATAGCCCTACCAAAAACCACTATGCAATACCGGTCCGTAATTTTGCCCGCAGTGTTGTCCCGTAGATGGCGCTGTGGTGCTGTAAAAAACACAGATGTCAACTCGTCTCCGTGTCCTGACACTCACAGAAAGAGAGAAATGGAGATAGCGATAAAACTAAATGTTACGTGTTTGTAGAAACACATGGTGTATCCTTATACACTTTCAGACAAAAAAAAATCTTTAAAAGATGTTGGCCTTCTTAGAATTCCACCCATATTTATCTAATTAGTGCGAACCAAATAGGCTCTCAATATTTTTGATTAATTGCCCTCCAATTGCGCCCCCCCCCCCCCCCCCCCAAGTCCAACCCCAATTCCGCTCTCGTTAAAGACAATGGCTTATTAGGAATTACTCCACACAACAGTGGCATTGTTGTTTCTCCTTCGCTGGAATAGTGTTCGACTTTCGTCTCAAATCGTTTGCGCTTCTAAATGGAAATGAAACGATCCAGCTGCGTGTGTGATAGCTGCCGTGAGAAAGCTGCAGCGATAAGGCGGAGGAGAATTCAATAGCTTTTTCCAGTCAGAGCCCGAGGTGTTTCACTGACTCACTTTTTTTGGCTAATGAACAGCAGTGAGTTAGAATGAATCAGACTCGGTCTCGGCAAGCCTCCTTCTTTTCACCAAGCACATTCTTTCTTCCTCGTTCTTGCCACGCTTTTGAGGGCAACAACCGACGAAAACCGGAGCCTATAATCATCCTGTCTCAATGTACGCGTCAGTCCTGTTCCCACTCACTCGGTGTCATGCTTCTTGCAGCTGGTGAAATTGATGGCAGCAATACCAAGTGTCAGTATGTTGGTGGTCTGATCTCAGGGGAGGTATCTGGATCAGATTCATGTAAATGGCATTAGGTGCGGACTGGGTGGCGTTGGACTGACAGCCAGGTGCTGAGGTGATGCTGGGAGGGTGGGCCTGCTTTGGCTCGGGCCCAGGAGCACACAGTGTTGCAGTAATGGCTTCACACTTGGTATTTTCCCGTAAATGGTGCCTTGCTATCTCCAGCACTCTCTCGCTTTTTCGTTCTCTCTCTCTCTCTCTCTCTCTCTCTCTCTCTCTCTCTCTCTCTTATTCCTCCTGTGTCTCAATCTTCAGATTTCACTCTGTCACGCAGCCTTCCTCTCTTTCTCCCAGTCACAGTTTTACTGCCTGCCTGCCCCCCCCCCCCTTCTGTGTGTGTGTGTGTCTCTCTCTCTCTCTCGTTCTCACACACACACACAACCACACACACACACTCACACACACAGAGAAGTATAATAATTGTGCCCGTTGGTAATCATTGAACTTAAAGGTCTCTGTGAGTGCTCAGTTTAAATATTAACAGAGAGAAAGGCACTCTGTTATGATTCCGTGCGTGCGGTTATTTCCCGGCGTCATCGTGGTGATGTATGCCTGTCATTTCCTGCTCAGAGCAGAGGCAGAGAGTGAGGCAGCGAGGGAAGTAAGGGGGCGGTCCAGGAGAACACGGCCATCATGGCACAGATGCTAGAGCATGTGTCTCCTGTTCCTCACCCACCACGGCAGATATACCCAGGGCATATGTCTTAACGTATACATACACAAGTATGGTGAAATGTGGACTACATATGGGTGGGCTTGTTTACACTATTAATGGTGAGAGACATTTCTAAACTAATATCCCACTGTGCAGAGGTCAGATGTCACGTCTGCTAATGCAAAGCAAGCCCAGATAGCTCCTTACTCCTGCGAAGATCTGGCCCTGGGCTGGCAGTCTTCCTCCTCAACAGAACCTGTTAAGATTCTACTCTAGAATGGCAAGCAATCTCCAGCTCCTTAGTGGAACCTGTTAAGATTCTACTTGAGAATGCCAAACGTCTTAATTGTGGTTACCAGGTTACAGAACTAAACGTATTTGCATAAAATAGACCTCTAGCCTATTTTCACCCCACCTACATGGTGATGCAACAGCCATTTGTCTCTTGTTATGAAGTCTGTTATGAAAAGCCTTTTACAGCCACAAAATACCTTCTTTGTTCAAATCAAGGTCTCTTCTGTAGTTTGGGAAAGTTTGTTCATGAAATAATTTTGTACTGGGTGCCATATGTCTTGGGTTACAAGTTGAACCTGTTCTAGGAAGAAGTGTCAGAACAGGGAAGCTGTCCTCTCTTTGGTCTGATGTTGTGAAGCCTCAATACTAGGGCCTAGAGAGCAGCTGTCTATGGCTTGGAGCCAAATGAGGACGCACTGTTGTGAGGGACGCACTGTTGTGGAGGACGCACTGTTGTGGAGGGACGCCCTGTTGAGGAGGACGCACTGTTGTGGAGGACGCCCTGTTTATGGTGAGAGAAAGGGCCCTCTTTCCTACATTATCAATAGCCGGAATTGACGGTGTCGTCAATGACAAGTGGCCACTCAATATTGCGTGTAGGGTTTTTCACTGAAAGAAAGCGCTTTAACTCCTCACATGGAGAGCATAAGACCATCGAAGAGCCCTCATCTGGGTGGGATCATGTTAGAAGGACCATAACTGTCTAGCTAAGGGGTAAGGCTGAACCGGCGCACAAACCTCATACTCTGGTGTGCCTGTCACATAGTGTCTGGGGTCAATCTCAGTTTAGTTTGATGTGGTTTTGATTCATCGGGATGAAAGTGCTGGCACATCCAGTTCACTGTTTGTTTGCTAGGACTCTGTGTGTGCCTTCACTGAATACTCCTCCATTTGAAAGTGATGAAACACTATCCTTTATTTCTGATAAACAAAATGCAATTTATTTCAGGCTGAGATGCCTAGTGTACAAGGCAAGATATAATCAAGCAGAAGCTGGAGCAGTAAGTAGATACATTATTATTCCTAAGTCTGCAGCAGCATCAGTTCACTTCCCCCCTCACCCCCGTAACCAAATAAATATTCCAAGCCCCCCCCCCCCCCACACACACACACACACACACACACAGGAGATGTGGTAACCTATCTGCCTTCATCATTGCGCCTCCATCTGAACACATTGCAAAGCAGTTAGTCAAGCTTATTCCATTTGACCTCATAAAAATATTACAAAGCAACCTTTGCCGAAATATCACAAGCAGAATCCATCATTTCCATTTTCCCCATTCCCATATATCCACAGATAGTAAAAAGGCTATTGTTGTATAATATACACTTCTCTGTATTATTTATGTTGGTTGAATATTACTTTGGTTTTAAGTTCTTTTGTGATTCAAGCATTCTGTAATGGGCCTCATGTATCAATACTTCCATGTGTGTCAGAGTGTGAAAGCTTATAGGTGCCACAATTCACCTAAAACACAAAACCCGAATGCCAAATGTTTCATAACTCATTTGTATCTCATTTTGAATATTTTGAAAAAAGCTCTCCCGACAGATGTTGTGATAAATTAGGCTCATTATTTTTAAAATCATTTCCTATCATCTCAAGGCCCCCCTCCCGCGCTCCGCTCCCCCCCCCCCCCCCCCCCCCCTTTTGAGAACCACTGCTCCTGCTGGGTTCTGGTTGGTGGTGTTGTTGTTTAGGATAAGGTAAGGTGTTGAAATAACAGACCACCTCTTTCCCCTCAGTATGACCATGTTAAAGTACTTTACAAAACAAATCAACGTTTTATTGAGAAAAACCATTGCAAAGGGGCATATAATCAATTCAGAACAAGTGTACTTATGAGCTTCAGTTAAACTATGTGTTTGAGTATGTATGAGTATGTATGTGATGTTTGTGTTGTATGTGATGTTTGTGGTGTTCAACTTTGTATGTGTATGAGTATGTATGTGATGTTTGTGATGTTTGTGATGTTTGTATTGTTTGTGATGTTTGTGATGTGTGCGTTGTTTATTTAGTTAATGTGGCATGGCAGCGGCACGGTTTACATGGTCCCTGACCGACAGGACGCCACACTGGCCCGACACAGCACACCCATCAGAACTGTGTGTATGTGTGTGTGTGTGTGTTTGTGTTTGTGTATGTGTGTAATAGCCACACTGGGCCCAACACAGCACACCCGTAAGAGGTAGAGAATTTTCCGGTATGACTTTACACAGGTCACTGTTTATTATGTGACAGGTAAAAACCATGAAGATATCCTGTTTAGCTCTCAAAACAAAGGTTTAATACTGTCTGTTGCCTGATGGGAACTGAACACTAGAATTGGGGAAACGTCAATTGCTCATACAGTTAAACCTCACAGACAAACACACACACACACACATGCACGCGGACACACACTGACACACACTCTGGCTCTTGTCCTGTCCTGCAGATGTAATTCAGGACATCCACCTTCCGTACCCATCACGAAGAAGATGGCGGATATTTTGACAGGCTCAGTAGCACTCCGGTTGAAAACTGACCCTCTGTTCTCGTTCCATCCCCTCCAACACCACCAGGCCTAAAAGCCCAAATGGGCCTACACCCCTCAACCCCTCCACCCCCCCACCTCCACCTCCACCCAACCTTTAAAGCCTGACCTCCCCTTGGCACAGCCAAACCAGTGCTAGTGATACTACATAGAGCGACTGTGGCCGGGGGGACTGACACATAGTAAATAACTGGGCCTTGCCAGAAGGAGAGTATGCGTATTTAATTTTCTCAAATAAGCCAGAGGGTCAGGGAGTGTGTGTGTGTGTGTGTGTGTGTGTGTGTGTGTGTGTGTGTGTGTGTGTGTGTGTGTGTGTGTGTGTGAGAGTGTGGTGTCTATGGGGGTCTCTCTTTGTGTGTGGTGTGTTTGTGTGTGTGTATGTGTGTGTGTGAGTGTGGCTGCAGCAGCAGCTTGTGGTTTGAGTGATGGGCCGGCTGATTGCATCTCTGGACAGAGAGATCAGAGATAGTGTGCAGCGGACGAGAGTTATCTATTTACAGCAGGGCTACGGGGTGTGTGTGTGTGTTTGTGTGTGTGTGTGTGAGAGCTACTGCTGCTGCTCTTGCTCCTGTTAAGGCAGAGGGAGGAAGAGGAGGAGAAGGAGTAGGTGAGTGAGGGAGGGGGGGAGGGTGGAGGTGGGGAGGGCGCGATGGGTTAGCTGCAGTTGCTGCTGTAGCTCCTGTTGAGGCCGGAGGAAGAGGAGGAGAAGGAGATGAAGAGGGAGTACGATGGGTTAGCATTATGCTGTCTGGTCCATGTATTCTCCTTCCACTCTGGTGTCTTACAATCTGCACGTAAGAGAGATGATGATTCAGGATTGAGTGTCCTAAAAACTTAATTGTGCTACAAGCATTGTTTAATAATAGAGATCACTTTGAAATCTCTCTCTCTCTCTTTCTCTCTCTCTCTCTAGCTCTCACTCTCGTTCTCTTAGCTATGATTGCCATAGCACTATAAAGCCTAAGTATTGTCCTGCCTTGTAATGGGCTGTACAGTGAATACATAGAGTGGTCTGAGTAATTGAATCTAATTCATTTGCACTGTGTTCAGCCATTTCCTCTGGGTTGGACTGCAATAGCATGTGTGGCCATAACTCATAGAGCCCTGCCCTGTTTGTCAGAGAGGTGCATACATCAATGTGATGCTGATTTCCTCATGATAAGTGATAACCCTATACACGACACAAGCAAGGCATGCTAACAGCTAACAATAAAAGATGGCCTCAGTCATATTTATTGCTGGTGCTTTCATGCCATTAAACTACCCATGCATGAAAGGAATATATTTTATATTATATATTATTCTTTGCTTTGCAGGGCTGGACGGGGACAAATAAAAAAGAACAGCCCTGGCATTTTGGCCCACCACCTTTGATCACAGCATGCATCTTTGTGCTTCACTTAAGTTATGTTAAAGTGTAGGCTATCCACAGTACCACAATACCACATACCCAAACCACAAAGCTTTGTGTTTCCCTTAAGTTATGTTAAAGTGTAGGCTATCCACAGTACCACAGTACCACATACCCAAACCACAAAGCTTTGTGCTTCCGTCAGTGATGGTGGAGCTCGTCACGTCACGCTCAGCAGTATCAGTGATGGTGCTACTCGTCAGGTCACGCTCAGCAGTATCAGTGATGGTGCTGATGGTGCTACTCATCACGTCACACTCAGCAGTATCAGTGATAGTGCTACTCGTCACGTCATGCTCAGCAGTATCAGTGATGGTGCTACTCGTCACGCTCAGCAGTACCGCTTCAGAAGGTCCTGTAACAATAATGACATTTGACAGCAGAGACCTCAGTCTCTTAGCACCTTGCTCGCACTTCGCTTGTCTGTTTTGTCACACTATTTCCTGTCACTGAGCCAAATGTGGTTAATGGTTGAGACTGAGGCACAAAGGTGGCCTAGCCAGATGTGACTGGGCGCCAGCCAGTGACAGTTAAGAAACTACCATCTATTTTATGGGCCAGTCAAAAAATTTAATGAATTTAAAAAACGAAATTAAAGTCTGTTTCTGTCAGCCCAAAAGTCGCACCGGCCCAAGAGCCTGGTATGCCAGATGGCGCTGATTTGGAATAAACCCATGACATTTGGGTAACTGTGGTTTTCTTTACCAGCAGTACTCCAAGAAAATGGATTTATCTCTTCTTGTTGGCATTCTGAGTTCCTTGGTAGAATCCTGACACTCATCATTTTGGCAGATTCCAAGCTGTAGCCATAGAGATAAAGGAAGGTCGCCACCCTCTTTATTTGGGCCTGTGAGCTGAACTCGAGCCCCAGACGGTCACAGATTACTGAGAGAGGCAAACAGGATGCTGAGACACAGCTGAAAAGGCTTCTTTCTTATCCTCACTCCCAGCCAGTCAAGGTGAGTGTGTCATTCACAAACCACTGTTTCTGTGTGTGTGTGTGTGTGTGTGTGTGTGTGTTTGTGTGGATGTGTGTGTTTGTGTGCCTGTGGATGTGCCTGTGTGTATGTGTGAGTGTATACATGTGTGTGTGTGTGTGTGTGTGTGTGTGTGTGTGTGTGTGTGTGTGTGTGTGTGTGTGTGTGTGTGTGTGTGTGTGTGTGTGTGAGAGAGTTTCTTTACAGGTGACCTTCATCACTGGTCTAACGGTTGGATCACAGACACATTCAGACGCGTAGACAACACTGCCGATAGATGCCGCAGCCATTGTGCCGCTCAGAAAACTCATTAGCCCTCGCAGAAAGGGCCACTCCGCTCACCGGCACCAAATCAATGACGCCGGCTATGATTTCATTTCACGGGCTCTGACCCCCCAACTGAACCTGCCCGTCTGGCTAGCGCAGGCGTAGCTGAGACTGAATGGCCAGTCAATGGGTCTCGATGATCATCTCCTGAGATTCTCTCCCCTCTCAGCTCTGTTTCATCTGAGGGCTGCTGTTGTATCACACCTGGTGGAGTGGAGATGGCCCACCAACCACTGACACACTGAGCAGGCTGAGTACCCTCTCACTGTGGAGAGGGAACTAACATATGACAGAGACTCAGGAGTAGCACACCACAGAGGCTCGAAAGTGTCACGTCACAAAAATGACTAGAACTAATACAAACACAATATCTTGATAACTTCAGGGGAGAGGAGGCGCAAGCAGTAACATCCTTTGCCATGTATGGGTCTGTGTATCCATAGGGACCTGGGTTTGAGTCTGTGTATCCATGGGGACCTGGGATTGAGTCTGTGTATCCATGGGGACCTGGGGACCTGGGTTTGTCTGTGTATCCATGGGGACCTAGGTTTGAGTCTGACATTTTCCAAACCTCCTCCCAGTCTCTCTCCCACTCAAAGACCCCAAAATAAACTCAACAGAACACTAACACATCACAAACACTCAAAACGAACATATCACAAGCTAACGCATCACAGATACTTAAACCTCTCCATATACTGTATTTTATGAACCTGTGGAACAGACACATAAAGAATTCATGAACTAACAGACCCCACATGTCAGGGACTGTAATCTTGTACGGACACTTGAATCTTGTATGACCTCATGCCCCATTTTTGGATTGGTTTAGAAATCTCAAAGGCTGATGATGCTGTCATTATTATTATTATTATTATTATCATTATTATTATTATCATTATTATAATAATAATGATGATGATGATGATGATGATAATACATTTGATTTGAGAGTGTCTTTCAGGGCACCCAAGGTTTCTCAAACAACAGAGATACAACGTCACAGTAAAAATGGCAGTCTTGTGAGCTTTTGGAGCTTTTTTTTTAAACTTGATGGATTCACTGTAGAAAAGACTTGCTGAGGAGGACTGCAGCAGGGGTGTAGATCTCCAGAGAGACTGGCACAGTGTGGCCAACCACACATCAGGTAGAGAGACTGGCACACTGTGGCCAACCACACATCAGGTAGAGAGACTGGCACACTGTGGTCAACACACATCAGGTAGAGAGACTGGCACACTGTGGTCAATTCACACATCAGGTAGAGAGACTGGCACACTGTGGCCAACACACATCAGGTAGAGAGACTGGCACAACTGGTCAACTCGGCGGTCAGAGACCCTCTACAGACCAGAGAGAAGGGATAGTTCTGTTGAATTTGGAGCCATGATGTGACGAAAGGCATCCTGGACGCTGGAGAATGACTCGGGTGTGTGTAGCTTCCCCAAGTTCATCTGTTAAGCATTCTGGCATCCTCAATTCGGTAGGTACTGTGTCTAGAAATGGCAAGACTTCAGCCGAACTTCACTGGGACCCACAAAAAGAGGCTGAGTAGCAGGCAGAGTTTTGATCTTGAAAATCCCAAACAGAGATTTTACCCAGTTGTAGAACAGTTAGCATAACTCTGCAAAGAAACCTTGGTGTACAGTATCGCGTGATCTCCAGCAGGGGAAATCCATCTCGGTTGCTGCACAGGACTAGAGGGCCATATGATGAGAACTAATAGCCTATTCTTTTATTCAATTTTTTCTCTTTCTTCTTTCCTTCTGTCTTTCTCTCTAACAGGTCTTCACGAGATGACTGCTGGAGGACTTTGAAGATGACAGCGCACCGACATCGCCATGAGCTTGATGAGATCAGAGGTGTGGGGTCCAGAGGTCACATAGAGGTCGCTGTGTGCACAGTCTCAGATGAAACGGGTCGTGTGAAAGCTCACTGTGATGAAGGTGATGATTATGAATAGGAAGCGTTGGGGGCTTGCATATTTTGAACGATATTCAGATGAGATGAGAAAATGCCAACTCTGTGGTTTTCCCGGTGACCCAGGTGACCTCTTCTCACAGGGTGAAAAGGCCAAAATTTTGCATTGACCTTCAGTCAACATGAGGACAAGGTCTTGGAAATGACATTCTGCAGAAACTGCACGTTGTGATGACACTAAGGCATTAAAGATACAGTCCTCTCTAATTCTGAGTAAGATTATTGGTATTTTAACTCAACAGCCAATCAAATACACCTCTTCCTTCAATGCTCCTGAATGTTGTTTGTTTCTGTCCCATTTAAAGAGCCAAGACTCTGTTCAAACACCTGAATCTCTTTGAGCATACACATAGAACTGACAGCTGGAGGACCCTGAGTTTTAATTGGACAAAAGGTGTATTGTGTTATAATCGAGGACTGCACCTGCAATGACTGAGCTGCCTTAACGACAACAGCAGCATTTTAAAGGATTTGTACGCAGCTTTCAGAGCCCTCATAAAATGAACACAAAAAGATTAAAGACCACTTAGGCCTGTTTTTACATTGGCTCGCAACACCTTAAAGCCACGGTGGGTTTTATTCAATTCATGCCAATTAAGCGAAGTGGCTTCCGAGACGTTTATTGGACCCATTTGCAGGGTGACGCTTGATATCCCAGACAGACCTGAGTGGTCTTAATCCCCCATTAACTAGCAACTGCCCTGATCGGATTTGATGGATCACCTGTTGATATGGACCCATTATTGAGTGTGTGTGTGTGTGTGTGTGTGTGTGTGTGATCATTCATTAGTCAATGATTTCTTTGGTGAAAGCCCATTAGTGGATAAGTCCAGAAACAAAAGGTGCCGGTGGAGACTAGCGTGTGTGTGTGTGTGTGTGTGTGTGTTTGTGTGTGTGATCATTCATTAGTCAATGATTTCTTTGGTGAAAGCCCATGAATGGGAAAGTCCAGAAACAAGAAGCCGGTAGAGACGAGCGTGTGTGTGTGTGTGTGTGTGTGTGTGTGTGTGTGTGTGTGTGTGTGTGTGTGTGTGTGTGTGTGTGTGTGTGTGTGTGTGTGTGTGTGTGTGTGTGTGTGTGTGTGTGTGTGTGTGTGTGTGTGTGTGTGTGTGTTTAATTTTATTCCTTGTTTTTACCAAAAGCCAAGGAGCCTTAAAGCATATTGAGCTCCTTCCTCATTGGTCTCCTGTACAGAAGTGCATCAGGATTGGCTAGACTGGTTAGACTTGTGAGCCCATTGAGCTCTGAACAAAAAGAAAAAAAGACCAACCAGGCACTTGGGGATATTAACTTGTGTCTCAGAGGGTAAAACGCTGAGTTCTCAATGAGACAAGACAAACACTGCCCCCCCTGTGTCGCCCCCCCCCCCCCCCCCCCCTGTCGTGAGGACCTGCTGAGAATGAGACAGCGCCCATTTCCAGAGGATTCCACCTTAAATACACACATGGAGAATCTGACATCCCGTGTTCATGGGTGAAATCTAAACAATATCATGTTTACACCATTATGTGCTTGGATCGATGCTAGTCCAGTAGGCCTTTGCCAACACTGTTCAGTGTCTACAGGTTCAGCAGCACACTCTGCCCCCTGTTAAAATAGTGTCCTTGGCACCACAGCCCTGTATTGAAACCTGTCTAGACTAGCGAAACAAGTCAATGCCCATGTTGCTGAAGCATATCAGGTGAGATGCACTTCTCCTCCTCATTGGCCTCCTGTGCTGTAGTGCATCAGGATTGGCTACGCTAGTTAGACCTGTAAGGTGATTGGCTGGGCTCTGCGATCCGGCCCACTTTTGTTCCACAGCCACAACTTTAATTGCTGAGAAGCTGTCGAGCAGACCGCAGGGAGTCAGGCGCCATGTTTGAGAGCAAGTGCACCGGTGAGTCGGCCATTAATAAATCATCTCACCCTCATGCTCTTCCTCACCTGCTCCGGCTTACAAGAGCAGAGGGAGAGAGAATGAGAGCAGTGAAGGGAAGGAGGAAAAAATGACATAAATAACTATAGAGAATAGACTGCGCTTGCAAGGCCAGACTGAACAGCCTCTCACCAACGTCAGGGAGTTTGTGTCACATTCGCAGCTAGGGATGAGAATCGAGAACCGGTTCTTTTTTAGAACCGGTTCTTAGTGAACCGATTGTTTGGAATCGTCAGCCAAATTCTTTAACTGCTATCGGTCCTCTGTGGCGTTGCGCATGCGCAAACTTTTTTAGTTTCTTCTTCAGACTGCAGCAAACATGGCAACTAGGCAGAAGCGTTCTAAAGTTTGGCTCTATTTCACACGACAAAAATGACACCTACGCCACTTGTAACCTGTGTAAAAAGTCTATTTCGTCGAAGGGAGGAAATACAACAAATATGAATAAGCATTTGAACACACCGCATGGAATTAAATTACAGGAATGTCATGTCTTCGATGCATGCAGCAGCTCAGCTAACATCTTTCTGTCCAAGGTAAACTCCTCAAAAGTGATCACAACCACTCACTGTGTGAAGCAATTTGCCTTTATTGTGTGTAGTCGATCAAGTTATCTTCTGTCCCTTCGTTTGTAGCATACATTTTAGCTTTGGCATTGATCTCCCATTATTGATCACTTCACGTTTGGATTGAAAGTCCAGTTTTGAGAAATGTTTGATCGTAACGGTGTTAATTATCGGAGGGCGTGTGTTATCAGCAAACGTTCGCGTTATCGTGTTAACCCATTATTAAACTGAGCATATCGTCTTTTAATCCATTATTAAACTTAGCATATAGCTACGCTAGCTTAGCTATAGAATCTTCCATTTATCAGCCCCCTACATTGAGGCAGAGGTAGTGTTTGCCTCCCCTCTTAATGTGGCTTTATGTCAGCTCAGCAAATTCAGCGATTTTGTTAGTGCCATTTGTTTCATTGTGTAAACCAGCTTTCACTATATAAATAATCTCCATTTCCATCCAATTTAGCTGATGACGTTCAGAGTCAGACCAGTTCAGAGGCTGCTAGTCTGTCTGGGTCACAGGCTACAGCTAGCACGTCTTGTACACCTCTAGCCCATCCTTTCTTCGAGGCAGGGAAAAATAAAATGACCGAGGAGAGAATCAACGAATGTCACCGAGCAGTGACTAAGTTTGTGGTGAAAGGTTTGCACCCTTTTACTACGGTAGATGCCCCAGATTTTCGGTAGGTTAATTTCTAGGAACATGTTTAAATTAAACAGAATACATTTTATTTAAGTTATGTAAGTTTTATGTTAAGTTCAAGATGAATATGTATAAATGTTTTTTTTTTTTTTTTTTTTATTAAATGTGTATGTATATGGTGTGTGCAGCATTATAGAAAATTAAATAAATAAACCCGTTTGTGCTCTTTTTTTCACCCCTTGCCCAATAAGAATCGATAAAAGAATCGATAAGGAATCGAATCGATAAGCAGGAATCGATAAGGCATCGGAATCGTTAAAATCTTATCAATTCTCATCCCTATTCGCAGCACAGTGAGACCTGCTGTACAGCAGTCTGATTCAACATAATGGATGAATGAATTGGATGGATTAATTTTTCAAAGGTAAAATTGATTAAAAGCAGGCAGAACATATCCTCTCAGTTACTAAGAACTCAACATTTGGAATAAGCAGCACCAAAGAGAGGGGACATTTCCTTCAGCTGAGTAAGGGCAAAACTGAAATAACGAGGAGAGACTTTGGATTGCCAGTCATCTTGACACGAAAGGACTTAAAGCTAAAGACACAGTTCCAAACCTGGGTAAAAACCATATTGAAGCAGTTACTAAAGCTTTTTACCAATGTCAAATACAAAGCCAAACTTAGAGGCCTCGTGTCAAAACATGACTGAGAAAACTCATTCATGCCTTTATCTCCAGCAGGGCTGACTACTGCAATGGGCTTTTCACAGGGCTTGCTAAAAAAGACCATTAAACTGCTTCAGCTTGTACAAATGCAGCTGCTAGAGTTCTTATGAAATCGACTGCAATGACCACAGAACTCCAATACTGAAGTCCCCACGCTGGCTTCCATTAAGTCACATAAATGACTTCAAAGCTCGGCTGCTTGTTTATAAGTCCCTAAATGGGACAGGACCAAATCCCCTCTCACAAATGTTTCAGTGGTACACACCAGCTGGAGAGAAACCTGTTGGTTTTAGCTTCTATGTTGCTCACCTCTGGAACATGGTGAGGCAGCTTTTAGCTGTTATGTTCCTCACCTCTAGAACATGGTGAGGCAGCTTTTAGATGCTATATTCCTCACCTCTAGAACATGGTGAGGCAGCTTTTAGCTGCTATGCTGCTCACCTCTGAAACCAGCCTCCTGATGACATCAAAGGTGCTTCAGCTGTAGTCAGTTTCAAAATCTAGACTTCACACTGTTTTCTATGTTCTTTGAGCTTCCTTTTTATCTTTTTTTCTGTGTTCTTTTAACTGTTATTATGCACTTTACCTTTTTTTAATCTCTTATTTTTCTATGTTCTTTTATCTGCCCATTTGAAAACCACTGTGTATGAATTGTGCTATATAAATAAACTTGCCTGCTTTGCCTGAAGCACTGTCCTTTGTTGTTTGTTGTTGTTAGTTTGTGAGTGTGTTTTTGTAAGTTTGTGTGTGTGTTTGTTGTTACCCTTAGAGGTCGTCACAGATGATCTGAAATCTGTCCAAGAAAAACAGATGTACATTTCTATGTCTAATTCAGTTATTTGTCATTGGCTACATTTATATACACAAGCCTACATACTGTGCAGGCACACAATACACACAGATATACGTAAACACACACATTTCACACATGCATCTCTTACATACTCTTCGGAATACGTTTGCAAACACACACACACGCGCACACACACACACACACACACACACACACGCACACTCACACTGACACACAGTTTTTCAGCTCACTCAGCCTTAGAAGTTACCCACTTGCACAACTGTCTCAAACAGACATGTTTTTTTTAGGGATGCACCGATACCACTTTTTTACAAACCGATACGAGTACGAGTATTTTTATTTGTGTACTTGCCGATACCGAGTACCGATACCGATACTTCTTAGATTTGGTCTCCATGAAAGTGCAATTAATTTGGAGGCAGATTTTATTTTATCCTCTGCAGATTATGTCAAGCCTATAGTACAAAATTAACAGAAGGCTATCCCAAGCCAAAAATAAACAGAGCTTTCTGGTTTTAACACACAAAAAAAGCCTTCAAAAAGACAATATCATCACATTAGACAAAATGCAACTATAACCAGATGAAGGCAATTCAATTTGCTGCATAGTTAACAACACAGTCTGCTTAACAAAAAGTGAACAGAACTATTACTGGATTAGCACATTTCAGTTAGAAAATGATCAGAAGAATCTCCTGCTCAAGTACACAAACAATCACTTAACCTATGTGGCACTAGAAGTCTTTCTCTCTACCTTGCTCTCTCTCTGTGTGCGTGCGCGTTTTTTTCTTTTGCAAGACGTCAGTTAAGATTGGTTGCTTCGGTCTTGCGCCCCTAGCATCAGTGAACTCTGTGTACTTAGCACTATGGTGCGTCTTCAGATGTTTAATCAAATTGCTTGTGTTAAACAAAGTACTTTCCTTTCCGCCCCTTGACACCGTAGCAGTGCAGATCTTACACTGTACCTTACTCCTGTCGTCGTCATTTATCTTAAAATGAGCCCAAATCGCCGTTAAGGCAGCACAACGGAATTGCTAATCGCTAACAAGATGCTAGCAGCTAAATTTAGCGAAACCTGTATACTGAAATACTTTGACACTATGACAAACTTTCCTAACACAGTCAAATGTAACGGAGTTGAAAAATCCGTTTAACAATATAATGTATATATAATGAGTTTCGCCATAATTCAGTTGTAAATAATGTTGGTGTTTTAGAGCCACCTCTGGAGCTGTGGTGTACTGCAGGTCTGCAGTTTATATGTGTGTACAGTTGCCGTTACTAGACAGAAAAAGTTTGCCTGTCAACGGTAGGTCCACTGTACAAAATGACCCTGATGATTTATAAACTTACAGATTGATGAATGCAATAAATGTCGACAACTTCGACATATTACATGTAGTTTATTTGATTAGTATGTATTTTGGTGTTTGTAAAGAAGTTTTAACAATGGGCAGAGAGTTTTATCATATTTGTATACCACGAGGTTCATCATGATACATACTGATTAGCTAGCTAGTTCGCTGGGAATTTCCCATTATCCACGTTCCGTAAGCTAGCTAACTACTGCCGTACTGAATGTATTTTGTCATTTGATTTTATTGGTGCAGATGCTGTGTACCAACTGTGATGTTTGTGCATGAACAGGTATGTTGCTGTTGCAATAGTGTGTTATATGTGTGAAATATGTGCATTGTTGTTTAAATTGGTTGTGCGCTGTTTTACTTGTGCGTGATTAATGTGTTGTTTAAATGGGACAGAAAAAGTTTGCCTGTCAACGATGCTGTGTACCAACTGTGATGTTTGTGCATGAACAGGAATAAAAGAATCAGTTGCAGTTGCAGTATTCGTCAGTCCTAAGTTTGACCACCGTCACACAAACATCAAGCAAATGCAACACAAGACTGCAAATAAGCTACTTACTAGTCTGGCAGAGAGTGGTAGGACAGGTAGGACAATAAATCACATTTTGTGTCAGCATAGCCCGGCCAGTTTGATGCAGTGAAATACTGATGAGTGGTATCGGTGCTTGGTATCGGCAATTCAAAAACGAGTACGAGTACGAGTATTTTAACGAAGTATCGGCATCCCTAGTTTTTTTTTACGCTTTTGTCTAAAAAAACACCCTGCTATTTGATGTAAAGAACTGGAATTCTTTCTACACACATGCGTACAAACAGATACATGCACAACATAGGAGGCAGCCCTCAGCTGTCAGGACCTGTCTGCTGAGAGTGTGCTGTCGCTGTGTGCTCCCTGTCGGTTGGCCTCCCGCTCATGATGCTGCATGTGTGTGAACCCTTAGAACTGTAACTGGGTAATTCTGCTTGTGAGGTTTGTCGTCAGGTCTCCTGTGGAGGGTGACCTTCCATGCTGTGCTGAAATTGGGACCCATTTCGTCCATTTCGTGTCCTCTGGTAGCCTCCCCTCTCCTCATTCTCAGTCAGAGGCTGTGGAAAAGGAATGAGCTGGAGCCTGTTTAGTGTTTTGCGGTTGTTTTTAATGGCTTTTGGCCACCCCATTTTCACATTTTCACTTTTCATTTAATTTCATTCTTTTCATTCTCAAACCTAACTCCAAGAGTAGAGTGCTTAGTGCTGGGTGCTTCCTGTATCACCTCACTAAGGTCCATGCCACTGGCCACTGCTCTGTATCGCCTCACTAAGGTCCATGCCACTGGTCACTGCTCTGTGTTTCTGTATCGCCTCACTAAGGTCCATGCCACTGGTCACTGCTCTGGGTTTCTGTATCACCTCACTAAGGTCCATGCCACTGGCCACTGCTCTGTATCGCTTCACTAAGGTCCATGCCACTGGTCACTGCTCTGTGTTTCTGTATCACCTCACTAAGGTCCATGCCACTGGCCACTGCTCTGTATCGCTTCACTAAGGTTCATGCCACTGGCCACTGCTCTGTGTTTCTGTATCGCCTCACTAAGGTCCACAGTCCACACATAGCTTGATCTCTCTCTCTCTCCCTTGACTATGCAGACAACTGTGGCTCCAGTAGGCAATGCCTCCAAGCCAGGTCAGTCACCTGGTCTGCCACAGACCCAAATCTGAGACCTTGACCTTGACCTGGACATGTGCATGCTAACCAGGATCCAAATCTCTAACTTGCACAAGTGCTAAATATACGGATCTTCTCCTTCCCCTAACTTCCTATGATGCATATACTGTAATAATAATAATAATGATAATAATAATAATACTTTCATTTTATATAGCGCTTTTCTATGTACTCAAAGACGCTTATATATAATATACACCAGCTGTGTGTAGTGAGTAGGGGAGGGGCTGCCATTAACTCACAAAGAGGAATGTCACATATTAAATCTGTTTCTGCCCCAAGTGACACACCTCTAGTTCTGTGTCATTAACTTGCTCAAACGTCTGTACTGTGGCTCTTTGGAATCACTACGGGTGCAAATTGAAAAAGAAGGCGGTCAGGTCACTGTGTTTTTGTCTGTCAGTGCGCTACTGCTGTCCAGTCAGAAATGGCAACTGAAAGTGTAAAAAGCCACTGCTATCAGCATTAACTCCATGTCCTTTAGACACATTGGGTAGTTTGAAGCACAGTGCTTTAACCCCGTGGCTTCCCTGCTGTGGTGGTCTCATGGGAGTCCATTCTGGTCACACCGCTCAAGCAGGTCCTCATCCATATGACATGAATTGAAAGGCCTTCCATGCTGTGATGCTTTCAGTGACAGCCATGATTTCCAGCATCTTCCCCCCCAGTCCAGTCCTTTCTATTCAGATTGGGTTGAAGACTTGAAGCGTGGCGCTGTTAAACCCTCCTCCGTCTGTTCTGTAGTGGCTCCACTGGACTCCATTAGGACAGCTTTGTTTAATGTGGCCTTTATCTGGAGTTCCTCTCCTTCCACATTACCTGCAGCCACCCAGAACAGCTCCCATAAACTGTTCCATTACTATTCATTCATTATTTAATAACCCATACTCTTACCGTGGAATCTGCATAATTGCTTTAGTCTAGGAACAGCAAATTAATAATGTGAGCCTGCACCTTAATTAATTCGACGAACGTGAGGGGTTGACTGTTGTCTCCCGTTCCTCCCCGCCTCCAAGGCACTAATGGCTTGTGTGCTTATGAGTGGGATCAAAACTAAAGGCCTAATTAATATTATAATTGAAACTGACCCGCCGTGCTGTAAGACTGGATGGTGGTGTGTGGTGTGGGGGGAGGGACTTCACTGTTTCCTTTCATTTAATTTTGCCCATGTTCTCATTAGAAATGCTTGCCTTGCGTTGAGTAGAAAAGGCAATATTGTGAGGGACAACTATCTGTGGTACCATGGCAACCACAATCAACAAACACCAGAAGTAGCATTGCTCGCGCACATAATGTTGAGTTGTCATTTGGTTTGTATAAAAGTGTCAGCAAGATCAATTTGGCTATTCCGTGGCATTACGCTATTCCTAATCAAATAAACATATTCTTTCGACTAAAAAAATAAATAAACAGATGAACTGGGCGAAAAACTAGAGTAAAGAGACATTTCCATGAACTGAAATAAAATAATGTAGGCTTACGCAAAACAGTAACACCAAACGAATACAAATAATTAAAATTAAATGACAAAAAAAAATTGTCGTTATCATTTCAACACGGCGGACGTCAAATACATTCAAAGGTGTCACAGTCCCAAAATTCTGTGGAGACAACCTTACGAGGGCGATATAGCGTGTCAGGGCGCTAACTAATGAAAGTAGGTCTTCTTATCTGTTGAAGAATAAGACTTTGAAATCGATACGGATAGTTTTGAGGGAGTTTGATGCGACCAGAAGAATCCATCTTTCTTTGCAGGGTCGGCTGAGTTTCATTCTTTTAACTACAGCGTGTAAAACCAGGGTTGGTTAGGTTAGGTTAGGCTGCTGTTGGTGCGCATAATGAACTAGCGACCAAGAAACATTTGCTTCAGTAGGCATATTTATCTGATCAACGTTTATTCTTTCTTTCAAAAATGCGTTTGAAATCCGTGTATGCGAGTCCTCAGTCAGTAGGATGCAATGCTAGCAAGTTAACCAGCTGGCATCTGAGTGATCTAAAATAGAAAGAAAACGTGTAACGTTTATTAACTCAAAACTACGGCAAAACGAGAGCCAAGTCATGTTTGGGCAGAGGCAGTCCATTAAACTACCATAGGCTATCTTATATAATAAGATAGTCTTCCAATCAACCGATTTCTTTTCAAACGTGGCTTAGTCACACTGTCCCATGCTCCAGGCCCCCTCATTCACATGTCTCTAGTTGACCGAAAACGAGCTGCTGCCACTAGGCGAGGCTGTGTGCCTCTGGTGAACACCCATTTCATACGGTTTTGCCTGAAATAAGCGGTTGGAATATTGAATGGTGTTTATGCCCTTTGTGTAAGGCTATTTAATGTGTAGTCCACGATTCTAAACCCGTACACTTTTTTGCCAAATTCAGCAAATTGTTCCTCATGGTCCTCTAGCTGACAGTGTTTGCGGGCATACAATATCGTATCTCGTATAGGCCTATTCGTTGCCTACACAGTCCTAGCTCTGTAAATGGGAAACAAACATAGTGGCTTCACCCATAGACATAAACAATTAAAGCCAAGCACGGAAGGGAGGGGTGTCATTTGATTGGCTGTTGACATCAACACCCTTTCACAAAACCAAATCGTGGAAGGCATCTTTAACAGGCTTAAAGTCTAAAATAAATGTATTTTTAGTTACATTTAGTCTTGATATCTTCAGTGATAAGCGAATATTTTTTTTATGCTGCATTAATATTTGACAACTTTTTTCCTTAACTAAAATTATTAAAACTGAAACTATAATAAGCTAAAATGAAATAGAAATGTGTTCATGAAATAAAAACTAAACCGAAACTAATGAAGCCACTGGTGAAACTAACTAAAACTAAATGGAAATTCAGATTGAACACAAACATGTTACCAAAATAAAAACTAAAATGGAAAAAAAATATTATAACCTTGGTGCTAGAAGCCATAAATAAAAACAACACACACCCATACACAGAACAGACTCACAGAATGAGTATTTCTCTGTAGAGACACATTACTGCTGGCCTGAGTGTTTGATTAGAAGCAGTGGGATGGGGCAATATTGGAGAATATGTTAGTCATCCCATCCGTTTCAGTGTGTGCTGTTTGAAATGAATGGGACACCGGGCAGGCCCAGTTCTGGCCTGGTTCTGGCCCTGATGGCGTGGATCTGTGTCAGTATGTGCTGTTTGGAGAGTAGGAGATGAATCGGGCGGAGGCAGCAGGGGCATTGATCAGGATGGCGGGCAAACGACCGATGAGGAGTGGTAATGAGAAGAAATGTGGAATTGGGTAGAGGGGGGCGAGGTTGTGTGTGTGGGTGTGTGTGTGTGTGTGTGTGTGTGTGTGGGGGGGGGGTCATGCTCTGATTAAAGTGTGCCCCCCCCCCCCCATGCTGTGCATTTGTCTTCAGCTGGCCTCCCTCCTTCACCTGCAGAGAAAATAAACTGATACCATGATGGGGAGAGAGAGTGAAGGGGAGTAACAAAGAGAGAGAGAGAGATGGAGGGAGAGAGAGAGATGGATGGAGGGAGGGAGAGGGAGGGAGGGAGGGAAAGAAAGTGTAAAGGCAATAGATTAAGAGCTATTAGAGCAGGAGGGAGATAGAGGAGGTGGGGTGTGGATGACAGAGTAAGGCACATGGAAAGGGTACAGGCTGTAGAGAAAGGGAGAGAGGGGGGGATGAGAGAGAGAGAGAGAGAGAGAGAAGAAGGTAGAGTAATACAGACAGACTCAGCAAGAGATGGGAAGGACAGGAAGAAGGGAGGTTAAGAGGTTTAACACTTCTGTCTGTGTGTGTGAAAGTGTGCGTGCATGCGTGTGTGTGTGAGAGTGTGCATGCGTGTGTGTGTACTGGCAACTTGAACAGTGAGGAAGTTGACACAAGTTTCGTCTGCCGTCATGTGACTCTCTGACATGTGCAAATTACGTGGATCATGACGTTTCTCTGATGCACACACCCCCAAACACACGCAGCCTGACTGACTTTCCACCAGCTCAGTAAACGCAGTTGACACTGCCCTGAGACTGACACACACACACACACACACACACACACGCAGGGCCTTACTAATGTGCTGGTAATCTGCTGATCTGTGAGACAGTCTCCCCCATGTCTCACTCTTGTTTCACAGCTTGTTCTCCTCCTCCTCCGCCGGGCTGCTCGTGGCGCTGACAACATCCCAAATTCCCTCGCATTTACTCTCACTTTCTTATTTATTAGGCTATTAGCAGAGGGTGTGTGTGTGTGTGTGTGTCTGTGTGTGTGTGTGTGTGTCTGTGTGTGTGTGTGTGTGTGTGTGTGTGTGTCTGTGTGTGTGTGTGTCTGTGTGTATGTGCTGTTACAGATGCTTTCATCCAAATAGTACAGATATCCATATTGTCCATCAGTATGTATGTTTAGGGTGATACACTGTTGACACGGCTGAGGTGTGTGTGTCTGTGTGTGTGTGTGCGCTTTTACAGATGCTTTTTCCCGAATAGATCTACATATTCTCCAGCAGTTGGCACCCTGGGGATCAAAGCCTTGAACTGTGTGTGTTGAGATGAAGTATAGTAAATGTGTCAGAGATTTCTGGTTTCTGCTCGAATGCATCGCAGATCAGGGCCTGAATAGACCACTTTGGGTCCCAGTGTTGAGTGACTCTTCACTTCAAGTTGATTTCCGGTTTCTGCTCAAATGCATCGCAGATCAGGGCCTGAATAGACCACTTTGGGTCCCAGTGTTGAGTGACTCTTCACTTCAAGTTGATTTCCGGTTTCTGCTCGAATGCATCGCAGATGAGGGCCTGATCAGTTTGGTTCTCTGTGTTGAGTGCCTGACTCTTCGTCGTTTTTTTATATTTCGGATGGGACATGGAGGACATACACCTGAAAACTACAGATTCTAAGCTTCATTTTGACGTATAGGTTGCAGGGTTTTTAAAGAAATCCACTGGCTGCACCAAGCTTTTGTCTTGATAGCTCCTGTTCATTAAGCCTCCTCCTCCTCGATGCGAGAGTTTCTCTTAGTGATTTTTCTCTGCTGCCTGCTGTGTGCGCTACTCGGGTGCGCTACTCGACTGTAGCGATCACTTTTGAATAATGTGCAGTTAATGAAACCACTAGTTAGTGAAGGAATGGACATTTTTAGCTTGTGGCCATCCATTATAATCTGAATCGATTTGAGGAAACATGAAAGGCTGACGCAAAGAGATGTCAATCATGGAGCTTTTTTCCAAACGACAACCTCGGGTAGAAGAAATATGTTTCCGTCGCATCATTTCTGCTTTCCCAAATAACGTATTAGGATTCAGGTACATCCCTAGTGTACACACATCCAAATATGTGTTTAAATACATGTTTGTCCATGTGAATGAGAAATGGAGAACTTGCAAATGTGTTGTTGGGCAAGTGTGTGTTTGTATGCATGCAAATTGAGTGTGTAAGTGCAAGTAGGTGTGTGCAACTAAAGACACAGAGCCGGGGGGGAAGTGCAGGGAAAAATCATTTCAATTCATAAGTGTGTAAAGTTGTCTGCATGCAAATTTTAGGTAGGTAGATTTGTGAAAGATATGTAAAAGAGCATATGTGTGCATGCGTGTGTGAGTGTGTGTGTGTGTGTGTGTGTGTGTGTGTGTGTGTGTGTGTGTGCGTGTGCATGCGTGTGTGAGTGTGTGTGTGTGTGTGATTCTTTGTGAGTAAGAGGTCTGTATCTGTGTGTGACCATGTGCACATGAAAATGTGCTGTCAGTGGTAGCAGCTGTAGAACCATTCTGGTACCGATCAATCCCACTGTAGTGTGTGTGTGTGTGTGTGATGGAATGTGTGTGTGTGCACATGCGTGTGTGTGTGATGGCATGTGTGTGTGTGCACACGTGTGTGTGTGAGCAAGCGTGTGTGTGAGCAAACGTGTGTGTGATGGAATGTGTGTGTGTGATGGCATGTGCTCCTGTTTGACCTGTAGTTTCCCGAATAATGCCCAACACGTTTCTACTCAGAGCTACAATCAGCAGCGGCTCTGATGCCAATTTAAAATGCTGATATGATCACTGGCTCACTTTCTTCTCTGGCCTGTTCTCTCTGTATGAGTTTGTGTGTGTGTGGGGGGGGGGAGAGAGAGAGAGAGAGAGAGAGAAAGTGTGTGTGAAAGTTAGTGAGTGAGTTAGTGTGTGTGTCTTTGGGTAAATGTGGGTACAAACAGAGTGGCGATATCTTGCCATCTTACAAAGGTGGAGGGAAAAAAAAGAAGAAAGTCAGAGAGAGGGAGAAAAAGAAAAAAGAAAAAAAGAATAATCCTTCTTGTGTGACTGTAGCTCCTAATCTGTTTGATTCGGGCGCATGTTCCTTCGCCTCCCAATCAAAAGCTCCATTTGCATTTGGTTTTAAATGGGTGACTTTTTTAATTTGCTTGTCTGTGTGGATTACCTCCGCACTGAATTGGGAGATGCTATCTCCTCTCTCTCTCTCTCCTCTCTCTGCGTCGCCTCTGCTGTTGTTGTTTGTGTGTGCTCACAGTCATCACAAATTAATATACAGGCTTTGTCTCGGCAGAGCCCGCGTACACTAAATTGCATTGTGAAGGATTAGTGTGCTATCCAAATTTAATATGCAAATCTGGCATACGGGTGCATTTCCATTGGAGATGACACGGGTGTGTGTGTGTGTGTGTTTGTGTGTGTGTGTGTGTGTGTGGGGGGGGGGGGGGGGGGGGGGGGGGGGGGTGGGGTGGGGGGGCTGGGGTTTGGCTGACAAAGCAGGGTTTGCATAACACACTTACTTTCCCAGTCTGTCTACCCGGAGTGTGTGTGTGTGTGTTTTTTTTTTTTTTAATTAGTGGAGATATTTCTGTACTGACATTTATCAGATGAGAGGTGTGTTTGGTAAGGTCTATGGGATTTTGAGTGATGCAGATGTTTGTGTGTGTGTGTGAGAGAGAGAAAGAGAGAGAGTGTGTGTGTGTGAGAGAGAGAGAGAGAGAGTGTGTGTGTGAGAGAGAGAGACAGAGCACATCTTGAGTTAATAATGTGCAGACAGATAAGTGGGAGGAGAGAACAAATGACCAATCATCTTCTAGAGGTGTGTGTGTTTGGGTGTGTGTGTGTGTGTGTGACAGTCTCCATGTCCTTCTTATTTTTCTCCAGCTTGCACATTTAACTCACCTGTTCTCTGCCTCATGAATGCATTTGACCTTTCTCTCTCTTACACACACACACACACACACACACACACACACTGCAGTATCTGAGTGGTACTTGTAACATGTCCCATTCGTATTCTACCTTTAAGACCTACTCACTCTCCTGACGACAAGGCGAAGTACTGCTGTGATTCAGTCCCACCAATTAGGCTGTACGTGTTCTACGCAACCTCAAGGCTACACTGCAATGTTGCTATGATACAACACTTGCGCAAACAAGGCTGTTTATCGGGACTGAAAATGTGACGCAACAGAGCAAATCGAGATCGATTATTTCCTCTCAACCTTAAGGTTGTTGTTGTTGTTGTTGTTGATTTAGTCATTTCTATATCGGTGCACCAGATCCTGAGTCTTATGTAATCAGTGGTAACATGAGCTTAAATGATTGATCAATAGAGAGTTAGGAACTGATCCTCTTACTGATTGACTGATTTATTGACAGAAACACATTGTCACCAGTGCATTATCCAGCGAGTGTGTGTGTGTGTGTGTGTGTGTGTGTGTGTGTGTGTGGGTGTGTGTGGGTGTGTTGCTGATAGACACACATTGTCACCGGTCATTCAGCCCTATGAGGACAAATGTGTCTTCACAGAAACAACTTTACATTCCATCCATACAACAAGCTTTTCGTGTGTGTGTGTGTGTGTGTGTGTGTGTGTGTGTGTGTGTGTGTGTGTGTGTGTGTGTGTGTGTGTCTGTACTTGAGAAAGGACACTTGAGTTTTCTAGTCAGAAGAGAACAAAACTTTGGTGATTGTAACTGTATGCTGAATGAAAGTTTGGAGATTGCATTTCTGGTGTTTGTGTGTGTGTGTGTGTGTGAGTGAGTGATGAACGTTTTGAGATTCAATCAACTTCCAAATTCATATCCGTACACCCAGAGACATGTACATCTCTACTCCATATACTCACGTACTGAGGCCTCTGTGTGCTTTACTGTGCTATGTGTGTGTTTGTGTGTGTCTGTGCTTTACTGTGCTATGTGTGTGTTTGTTGACGTCAGATGGGATCACTGTCCCATGGCAGTGCTTCATCACTGGATTACATCTCCGCAGAAACAGCCACTGTCTTCATCCTCCAGGAGTCATCCCTCATTATCAGTCAGGGGTGATTTTATCATCTCTCAATGAAACAACATGTTCCCCATGCTATCCCCCCAAATCTACCTCTAACTCTCAAGAGTCCAGTCTGTGTGTATGTCTGTCTGTCTTTGTGCGTGTGCCTGCGTGCGTGTGTGTGTGTGTGTGCCTGTGTGTGCGAGAGTGTGTTTGTGTGTTTGTGTGTGTGTGTGTGTGTGCTTGTTAGGCGTCTGAGGTCCTTGACGTCCTTCCCACACACACACACACACACACACACACACACACACACGTGTGCATGCATCAACAGTAAACAAAAGGACAGGACTCCGCCATCCTACACACACACACACAGACACGCACGCACACTCGCCAGCACTCACACATCAACAGTAACCAAGGGGATGTGAAAGTAGGCAGACTATTGCGCAGAACAGAACTAAGATCCTTGGGGTCCGCACTCTCAGCCATCCTCACACACACACACACACACACACCCACACACACACACACACACACACACACACACACACACACACACACACAGACACACAGACACACACCCACATCCACCCACACACGCACACACGCACACACACACACACACACACACACACACACACACGCATAGTCCCACGCAGAGGCCCTTACTGAGAATGCGTGACGAATCATGCATAGAGACAAAGAGGGAAATAAGTTACATCTATTGTTTGTCTTGGATGAAGTGGCATGAAGGAACGAGGGAGAAAGAAAGAGAGGGAGAAAGAAAGAGAGGGAGAAAGAGAGAGAGGGAGCGAGAGATAGAGTGGTTGAAAATGAGAAAAAAGATCACTGACTTCTGTGTCTTGTCTCTTCATGTCTACATCGCTCCCGTCTCTCATTCTTTCGCCTCCCCCCATCTTCTCTCTGTCCTCTCTCCTTCTCTCGCCTCCCCCATCTTCTCTCTGTCCTTTCTCAGCCCACACACCCTGCAGCTCTGCTAATTAAAGTGAGGAGGCCCTCCAACACTGCTCCACTCCTCCACCTCTCCCTCGACTCCCTCTACTCTCCTCCCCCTCTCCCTCTCTCCTACCCCTCTACTCCCTCTCCTCTCCTCTCCTCTTCTCCCCCTTTCCCTCTCAACTCCCCCTCTCCTCCCTCTCTCCATCCAGAGACCCTTGGAAAGGTCAGTGCACTGGCAGGCAGAGACAGTGAGGGAGGGAGGGAGAGAGAGAGAGAAAGAGGGGGAGGAAGAGAGAGAGGGAGAGAAAGAGGGGGAGGAAGAGAGAGAGGGAGAGAAAAAGGGGGAGGAAGAGAGAGAGAGAGAGAAATGGAGAGGGGGATGAAGAGAGAGGGGGGGGTGAGGGAGAGGAAGAGCATTGGCGAGAGAGAGGGAAAAAGAGGGGAAGAGAGGGAGGAAGAGAATTGGAGCCCTGTTTCTCTTCTCCTCTTTCCTTTTCTTCTCTCTTCACTTCCTCCTCATCGCTAGTTTCGCTCTCAGAAACGTAGCGGATTGTTAATTATCCGATTACAAGTTTGGGCTCTTTGAAGGCGAAAACACACACACACACGCACACACACTGCCCCGAGTTTGATTGATGCTCAGGCGAGAGAGATGGAGAAAGAGAGGAAGGGAAAGAGAGAAAATGGACTTGGGCTTTCAAGGATGAGTCAAGTTTTCTGATGACTGCCTTGAGCGAGGTGAAAGTCATCTTGCCTGAGCAACCGCAGAACAGTCCTCACAACAGTCTCCCGTCCTCCTCCTCCTCCTCCTCCTCCTCCTCCTCCTCCACTCCTCTCGCTCATGCTCTCCCTCCTTTTTTCTCTCCTTCTCTCGCCATCTCAGTTCCTCACCCTATCTGCATGTCCAGATGCTGTCGAGAGACTCCCACATTATTATTGATTATTGGCCCAACGAGTGAGTGGCAGAACTAAACTAATCCGAATGTGTCCACGAACTGATCACATTAGGTAAGGAATGTGTGTAAATGCCTTTATTAAAGAAACATCGAGCAGGGTCAGAAAAGTGCCTGTGCTCGGAGCTTTCGTCCCCTATGTTCCCTGTGTGTTGTAACGTAGTGTAGTTACCGTCGACATGGTTTGCTTTTTGTTAACGTCAGATGCCATGGAAATACCATAAACACACAGCAAGGTAAAGACATCTCTACTCCATATACCTTTATTGTTCTGTGTGCTTTGCTGTAGGGTAAAGAAATTAACTGGATCACTGGATTCCAACTCCACAGAAACAGCCACTGTCTTACAGAAACATCTGTGTGTGTGTGTGTGTGTGTGTGTGTGTGTGTGTGTGTGTGTGTGTGTGTGTGTGTGTGTGTGTGTGTGTGTGTGTGTGTGTGTGTGTGTGTGTGTGTGTGTGCACGGGCAAGAGGGGTTGTGTGTGTGTGTGTGAGAGAGAGAGAGAGAGAGAGAGAGTATTGTACAGTGAACTAGCATAGGTATTCTTTGGGTGATGTGACTTACCTACCCACTCTAAATTCTGTGTTCTCTCTCTCACCTCAACCCATCTCCTCTCTCTCCCCCCCCCCCCTCTCTCTCTCTATGTCTCTGTCTCTCTCTCTGTTTCTGTCTCACCTCCACCTATCTCCTCTTTCTCTC
>NC_045169.1:15077964-15092964 GCF_900700415.2 Clupea harengus
TGGAAAGAGAGAGGGATAGAAAGATGGAAAGAGAGAGGGATAGAAAGAGAGAGGGATGGAAAGAGAGAGGCATAGAAAGAGAGAGGGATAGAAAGAGAGAGGGGGATGGGTGAGTGGTACAAGAGAAAAAGAAAAGCCTGCAGAAGAGCAAAAGAAAGAGAGAAGGAGCGAGTGACATGAAAAAATAGGAAAAAGACAGATAGCAGGCCGCACCGTCTAATTAACATTCCAGGTGTCATCTCTCCAGTCGAGGCTGATTAGCTCGTGAGCATATCACCTGGGGAGAAAATTAAATATTGATCTATTTTTCACGCCACCTCCTTCGTTCATTCACTTATTTATTTATTTCTCTCTCTTTTTTTTTACTCTGATGGAATTTAAATTCTGACTCATCAGAGTGGGTCTGCCTCAGCTGGACAGCATAGTGTGTGTGACAGCGGCAGAGAATTAGAGGTAGCAAGATGGCCGTAAGCAACATTCTTTCCTCGTCCGTGTAAATAACTTACTTTTCTTTGGGAACTTGATGGCAATTATTCCTCTGGATCCTCGTTAGCCCACGATCGTATCTCATGCCCGTAATTTCTTTGACATTTAGGAAACAAGAACCAGTCACTGGCACCCATATTGATCAATTGACTTTTTTTTACTTTACTTACCTCTTCCTGTTCATAGACAAGCTGTAGAAGAGTGACTTACATTATTCAGTCATTTGAATGATGCCGGGAACCACAGGCCTCAGAGTCTTACAATACCCAAGTTGGCCCTGAATGTGAGGTGGGGACTCTAAGCTAGGGGTTCTCTACCGGTTTGGTGTTGGGACCCCAGTGGTTCTTGTGACGACCCAGCTAACCCCGCCCACGGGCAGATGGGAATATTGGTTTTGTCCTTGTCTCTGCTCAGGTGCGCGTGATTGGCTGGAGGATATAAAGGCTACGATTCCAACATGGCGGTCTCTCTCTCCTCCTCGCGGCGTTTGTGCTTCCGTTGTGTTTTGTTTGTTGCTCCTATACTGATCCACACCACATTTTGAGTTATTCCTCTACACTGACTTACACCACACGTATTTAATGTTCATTGCTTTACTATTCCATTATTGTTAGTCGGTGTTAAACTCCTATTATTTATTAAATTCACTTATTATTGAAATCGTGCGTGGTCTCCCCATTTATGTTGCGTACCTTGAGCCGGTACGTCACATGGGCAATTGGGCGGAGGAGGTGGAGGATGAAGGAGGCCCCGATGACAGTATTTTGTTACCACGGTTAAAAAATTCTGAGATGCTTCAAAATCTGAATGGCCTAGTAAGTCATATGCCTGATAGCCAGAGGGATGTGTTAAAGTCTTTGATTTTTTCCTTTTCTTCTTTGTTCTCCGATACTCCGACATGTACGAATCTGATTGAGCACGATATTGATGTGGGAGACGCTGCGCCCATTAAACAACGGTTTTATCGTGTTCCGTTAGTCAAGCAAAAAATCCTGGAGGGTGAGGTCCAGTACTTGCTGGACAATGGCCTGGCTAAACCATTTTATTCGAGCTGGGGTTCACCATGCTTGTTGGTGGCTAAACCAGACTCGACATTCAGATTTTGCACCGATTACCGCAAAGTAAACCAAGTGACTAAGGCCGACTCTTTTCCGCTGCCTCGAATAGAGGATTGTGTGGACCGCGTGGGGTCTGCTAGATTTGTCACAAAGTGCGACCTTCTAAAAGGTTACTATCAAATACCGTTAACGCCGTGGGCGCAAGAGATAGCTGCCTTTGTTACACCATCAGGTCTCTACTCCTATAATGTCATGTCATTTGGTTTAAGAAATGCCCCTTCCAGCTTTCAGAGGCTTATGATAGGTTATTATCGGAGTTTTTGTTTAAACTTTTCTACCGTGGTAGCGTCCCTCACCAACTTATTAAAAGGAAATTTAGTTGGACACCGGCTCCTCGGCTTGACCGTCCGTTTAAAATCCAGGTGGACGCGAGCCAGGTTGGGGCGGGTGCAGTGTTGTTGCAAGTAGATGACCAAGGACTTGACCGTCCAGTTTGTTACTTTTCAAGAAAGTTCAACAAATACCAGTTCAACTACTCAACCATTGAGAAAGAAGCGTTGGCATTGGTGTGGGCGCTTCTACATTTTGATGTGTATGTGGGGGGTGGGCACTGGCTCGCGTCCACCTGGATTTTAAACGGACGGTCATGCCGAGGAGCCGCCAGGACCGGTGCAGTGCTCAGTAACAGTTTGGCATTGTCGAATGCCTGTTGACACTCCGGTGTCCAACTAAATTGAGTCTTTCCTTTTAATAAGTTGGTGAGGGACGCTACCACGGTAGAAAAGTTTAAACAAAAACTCCGATAATAACCTATCATGCCCAGAAATCTCATCAATTCCTTTTTTGTTGAAGGACGAGGAAAACCATCAATGGCCGTCACTTTGGCTCGTACCGGCCGCACTTCTCCCTGCCCGACTACCTTCCCCAAATAGACCACTGTGGCCCGCGCAAATTCGCACTTTGCCAAATTTACTGTCAAATTGGCTTTGGCAAACCTTTCGAACAAAGCAGACAGACGCAACAAGTGACACTCCCACGTATCACTATAAATAACAACATCGTCTAGGTACACAGCGCAACCCTCAAGGCCAGATATTACATGATTCATAAGCCTCTGAAAGCTGGAAGGGGCATTTCTTAAACCAAATGACATGACATTATAGGAGTAGAGACCTGATGGTGTAACAAAGGCAGCTATCTCTTGCGCCCGCGGCGTTAACGGTATTTGATAGTAACCTTTTAGAAGGTCGCACTTTGTGACAAATCTAGCAGACCCCACGCGGTCCACACAATCCTCTATTCGAGGCAGCGGAAAAGAGTTGGCCTTAGTCACTTGGTTTACTTTGCGGTAATCAGTGCAAAATCTGAATGTCGAGTCTGGTTTAGCCACCAACAAGCATGGTGAACCCCAGCTCGAATAAGATGGTTTATCGGAGACAAGGACAAAACCAATATTCCCATCTGCCCGTGGGCGGGGTTAGCTGGGTCGTCACATTCTCTACCGGTTTGGTGCACTACTTCACTGTGCAAAAGTGAGGAGCAGGTCAGACATTGTATTGTATTGTGTAGTATGTTAGTAGTGCTAAATGGAAGTATGATTGTGATTAGATGAGCGGCGATTCTCATCTCGCCGAATTTCTTTTTCAGCGTGTGATCACATGACCAGCTGATCACATGACCACTCCATCAACTGATTCTCTTCATTGTGTGGCAACATCACACTTTTCCAAGTCAATTCTGAAGAAACTGCACGCACACACGCACACAGGCACACACACACACACACAGGCACACGCACGCACACAGGCACACACTTACAACACACAAACACATGCTCTCACGCACGCACGCACGCACATGCACACACACACTCACACACACACACACACACACACACACACACACACACACAGGGCCTTTTCCAAACTACACTCATTCATTGGGGCCTCTCCCTCCCCACTTCCACACCGTTTGTTTGGTCAAGTGGAGGGTCCGCCTCATTAAGTGCCGTCTCAAACCAGTCAGCAGGGAGTGGAAGTGGAGAATAAAACCCTCAGTGAGTCTGCATCCCTGCAGGCTTCGCCATCATGTGCAACAGTTGATTAGTGTCCGTGCACACACACACATCTAATGTAGACACACACACCCCACATAGATACACTCATACACAAACACACACACCCCATGTAGACACACACACACTTCGTCATCATGTGCAACAGTTTATTAGTGACCTTTAACTCTACCTGACAGTTGTGTTTCTGTAATTCTCAACATGGAACTGATAGCAGCAACAGTAAAACACTAAGGATCAAAAAGAAACAGACATGATACAACATTGAGGGTCTGTTCAGCTCAACACACACAGTGAAAGGAGGAGTAAAGAGGAAAGAAATCCTATATTTTCCAGCGTCTCCAGAGCGCTGGATCACACACTACTCCTTCATTAAGAGCGCCCCCTGCAGTTCAGTGGTGGAGTGGGAATGGGGGGGGTCTGGTTTGGAAAAAGGCCCATTATCTCCACTAATCGTCTCCTGGAAGCAGTCATTGTCATATAATGTGTACATGTATATGTGACCTTATGAGTGACGTCACCGGTAATGAGATCACGCGAGATACGTTAGTCTGATGTTAATGCTAAAGTGATAAGTTGGATTTACCTGCCTGTGTGTTACCTTCACGTTTGTTCAATAGAGAACTTTGCACTTATAGTTATTGAGTGGACATCAGTTCTTTACATGGTGTCAGAAGCGCCTTGACGAACACATTGCTTCGAAAGGATGGCCAAGTTTAACCCCCCGGAAAGTTTTGCTTTCGACCGACCGAATGAATGGGCAGATTGGAAGCAACGTTTCCAGAGATTTCGGATGGCGACGAAACTTACTAAAGAGAGTGGCGAAGTTCAGGTCAGTTCACTGATTTATGCCATGGGCAGTGAAGCTGAGAACATTTTCAAATCTTTCAACTTTGCGGATGCAGCGGATGAGAAAAAGTTTGACGTTGTGTTAAAGAAATATGACGAATACTTCTATCCCAAACGCAACGTGATTCACGAGCGCGCTTGTTTTCACCAGAGAGTGCAGCGGCCCGGTGAGAAAGCTGAAATGTTCATCAGAGCCCTTTATGAGATGTCAGAACACTGTGAATTTGGCGTGAACAGAGACGAGCACATCCGTGACCGGATTGTTGTGGGCATTGTCGATAAAGAACTGTCACGCAAATTGCAACTGATGGCTGAACTGACGCTTGCTCAAACCGTTCAAAACGTTCGCCAGTCTGAAGAGGTCACACTCCAAGTTCACCAGCAGGGTGAAGCACACGCTGCGGTGCAGGAGGTCCGTGGAAATGCAGCAGGCAGAGGGAAATCTAAATGGCAACCCAAAAGGAGGGAAAGTGGAGAGCAAGGAGACTCTAAGTGTGGAAAATGTGGGAAATTGAAACACACCGATCCAGCAAGGTGCCCAGCCATGAATTCAACATGCAACAGATGCAAAAAGGTGGGTCACTGGGAAAATAAATGCTATAGTAAATTAGTGAGAGAAGTAACTGAAGAGACAGTTTCACAGAGACCGTATTACCTGGGTGCAGTCACTAACACAAACAGAAATGACGAACTATGGACAATAAAGTTAACAATTGGAGCAGCACCAGTCAAATTTAAGATTGACACAGGTGCAGATGCAAACATTATGGGAGAAGAGACATTTAACAAATTAACTCCCAAGAAGAAATTAGAGCCGTCTAATATCACACTGTGTAGCCAGGTGGTCAATTGGACTGTTTAGGGAAATTTCTAGCTAGCACAAAACAAAGGGAAGCCATACACTTTTCCTGTGTACGTCATCAGTGGCAAAACTGCAAATAACTTGCTGAGCAGAGACACAGCAACATCGATGGGGCTTGTGAAGCGCATCGAAGAAGTTCACAAAGCATTCGGTGAACTTGGAACTTTGAAAACAGAACCTGTTAAAATCCTGTTAAAAGAGAACGCACAGCCATACACAGTGCACACGGCCCGTCGCGTCCCTTTGCCCATGTTGCAGCAAGTAAAAGAAGAATTGCAGCGAATGGAGGAGAATGAGGTGATAGAAGCCGTGACTGAACCTACAGACTGGTGTGCACCAATGGTGCCAGTCCCACGGAAAAATGGAAAAGTGCGTATCTGTGTGGATTTGAAGAGGTTAAATGAAGGTGTACGTAGAGAGAGATATGTCCTTCCTACCGCAGAGGAAATCACTGCAAAGCTCAGTGGCGCAACCATGTTCACATCTTTGGATGCCGCCTCTGGCTTTTGGCAAATTCCTCTCCACCCAGAAAGCACCAAATTAACCACCTTCATAACGCCCTTTGGGAGATATGCCTTCAAACGACTCCCATTTGGTATCACGAGCGCGCCTGAAATTTTTCAGCGCAAGATGACGGAGACGCTCAACGGCCTGGAAGGCGTGGCAATCTTTATGGATGATGTGCTAGTGTATGGTGACACTCCTGAGCAGCACGACCAGCGTCTCAGCAAGGTGTTGGAGAGGATTGAGTCGGCCGGACTGAAGCTGAACAAAGAAAAATGTAAATTCAGACAAGACCAGCTTCACTTCCTGGGCCAGGTAATTGACAAATCAGGCGTGAGGCCGGACCCTGATAAAGTCAAAGCAATCCGTGAGCTCCCTCCACCACAGAATGTGAATGACCTAAGGCGTGTCCTGGGTATGTTTAACTACTTAGGGAAATACATCCCAAACCTGTCAACAGTGGGCCAGCCACTATATGAACTGTTAAGATCCAAGTCAGTTTGGACGTGGGACCATTCTCAACAGGAGGCATTCCAGCGCCTGAAAGACATTCTGTCCCCTCTCCAGTCCTGAAATTCTACGATGTGAACCGACCAACTGCTGTATCAGCTGATGCCAGCAGCTATGGCATTGGCGGGGTACTGCTGCAGCTGCACGACAAGGACTGGAAACCAGTGGCATTCTGCTCGCGTCGTCTGTCGGAGGCCGAGACCAGATATGCCCAAATTGAGAAAGAATGTTTGGCTAGTGTGTGGGCGTGTGAGAGATTCGAGAAGTACCTCTGTGGCCTTGAAAACTTCAAGTTGGTCACAGACCACAAACCTTTGGTGCCACTTATGAACAAAAAGGACCTTGACAATGTGCCAATACGATGCCAAAGGCTACTCATGAGACTGATGAGGTTTAAACCAACAGCTGAATACGCACCTGGAAAAACATTGACAGTGGCAGATACACTCTCGCGAAGTCCGCTACAGTACGTAGAAAGAGAGGCTGACACTCACTCAGATGTAGCGTGTTACATAGCAGCCATTGTTGATAATATGCCAGCTACTCCACATAAACTGATGGCCATAAAGACCGCTACAGCAGCTGACTACAATCTTCAGTTAGTGTTGCAGTACGTCAGATCCGGTTGGCCTGAGTATATAGGCAATGTTCCAGCAGTGATTAAAGACTACTTTCCCATCAGAAATGAACTGTCTGAACACAACGGGATCATCATTAGAGGAAACCGCATGGTGATTCCTGATGTCATGAGAGCAGACATCCTGGATCGAATACATGACGGACATCAAGGTCTGACAAAGTGCCGAGAGCGGGCCCATGCGTCTGTGTGGTGGCCCGGTCTCATCTGAAATTAAAAACAAAGTCCAGTCTTGTCAGGTATGCCGTGAGATGAAACCCGCACAGCGAAAGGAGCCCCTGATCTCAACCCCTTTACCTGATAGACCCTGGAAGAGACTCGCCATTGACCTGTGTGACCATAACAAACACATCTACCTTGTTGTCTCGGACTACTTCTCCCGGTTCCTTGAGATACTTCACCTGCCAACAACCACTGCTTCACAGGTGATTTTAAAGCTGAAAGGAGTGTTTGGAAGATTTGGTTGTCCAGATGAGGTCGTTTCAGACAATGGGCCTCAGTTCTCTGCCAAGAGTTTCAAGAGTTTGCAAGACAGTTTGACTTTATGCACATCACTCTAGTCCACACAACCCCCAAGGGAACGGACATGCTGAGAGAGGAGTACAAACCGCAAAGAGAATCCTACAGCAGAAAGATCCTCTGCTCGCCCTTATGTGCTATGTGCGGTCAACGCCTTGCGCCACCACAGGCGTGAGCCCAGCAGAACTGCTTATGGGCCGGAAGATCAAAACAACTCTTTCGACTCTGGAGGCTAATCTTCAGCCTCGATGGCCTGATCTGGAATTAGTCAGGAATAAGGATGCAATGGAAAAACAGAAACAAGCATTCTACTTTAATCAGCGCCATGGAGCCAGACCCCTACCATCACTAAAACCAGGTGATCCGGTCCTCATGAAATTGGACCATCAGAAGTCCTGGAAAACACCCGCCATTGTCACTGGAGAAGGCATCACACCTCGCTCCTTTGTCATTGAAACACCCCAGGGTGCAACACTGCGACGCAACCGCCGTCACTTGCAACATGTTCCTGAAACAGCTGGAGCTGCACACCCTTTAGCTCCAGATGGACTACAGCAGGGAGCTGCTGGACAGCAGCCCGACCCTCCAGTTACGACTGACACTACCTCACCAACAGCCAGTGTCAAACCACCAGACCCACAGAATGGACTGTTTCATACCCGGTCTGGCAGACAGAGTAAACCTGGGGAAAGACTGAATCTGTGAAAAAAAAAAAAAAAAAAAGAATGTCACATGTTCACTGTGCTGTATGTTGCTATTTTGTTCAGTAATTAAGCTATGGACTGTGGGGAGGGGAAAGAAAAGAAAGAGAAAAAAATAAGGTTGTTGATTCTGTGAATTGAAAAGTTTACTGAAGCTGTGAAATGAGCTAATGTTCTAATGATCTAATTGATAAAATGCTCAGATTTTGATTTTGATAATTAGTGTTTGATAAGCTAAGTAATGTCAGTGTCTTGCTGATTTAATGAAAGCAGTATCTTCTGAATGTTTTAGTCAGGAAATGTAATTGTCTAGTTTTTGTTCTGAGAGAAAGAAACAAGCTGAAAAGGGGAGATGTCATATTAATGTGTACATGTATATGTGACCTTATGAGTGACGTCACCGGTAATGAGATCACGCGAGATACGTTAGTCTGAATGTTAATGCTAAGTGATAAGTTGGATTTACCTGCCTGTGTGTTACCTTCACGTTTGTTCAATAGAGAACTTTGCACTTATAGTTATTGAGTGGACATCAGTTCTTTACAGTCATGGAACCACGTGTTGCAGTTTAGTGGGATGTGCTGTGATGACACGCCTGGACGGTGTGTGTGTGTGTGTGTGTGTGTGTGTGTGTGTGTGTGTGTGTGTGTGCAGGGGCAGACTGGGGGAAAAAAGTGGCCCGGGAGTTACTGTCAGACCGGCCCACTCAATACACGGCGCGCGGCCCACTCAGTACACGGCGCGCTGCCCACTCAATACACTGCGCGTTGCCCATTCAATGCATCGCACGTATAGACCAGTCAGTGGTCTACTTGGAAAAATACCCATACACTTAACATTATTTTGGATGATTACAAAGAAATTACATCATATATGTTTTTTTTTAATAACATTTGGATCCACCAATTTGCCTGGGTGGACACTATGGAATAAAATGATACTGGCTATTGTAACACTCCAAGGTAGGTATAGGTTGCTAGATGAATAGGCTTAACTCTGGCTATATCAGATGGTTATACGTATAACTACAGAACATTAAGGAATGAATATCACACAATAAAAGAAACTGGAATCAGAGGGTAGAATTAGTATGAACTATATTGTAGAAATGAACAGAATAGAACATACGATGGGGTATGAACATCAGTGGTATTAGTAGTATTGCAATGCTGGGTGTGTGATTGTGTGTGTGTGTAGGGGTGTTGAAGGTGCATAACAAAAACAATAAGTTAAGTAACAGAACCTAAACTAACTCTGCTGGCCCGGGCGCATTATAGTCACATGATAATAAAAAACAATATCATTATACTCATGTGTTAGTATGACCTCACTATTGAAGGGACCAGCATAGGTCATAAGAATATGCCATAGTCAATAAGTCAATGATATTATACCTAGTCATAATTGTTACTTTTATTTGGATTTAATTAGCCATGAGTGGACTTTGGTTGGTGAATATTCTTTGTCTCTGGCCTGGGTAAGTGAGGTGCGACATTGGTCTCACCTCCCCCCCAGGTCGAGACAAAGAACCCTGCATGCATGGCCCATTTGAATAGACGGTGACACCCCTTAATGTCAGTGTATTTAACCGACTGTTCCCCAAGGAACAAGTCAGATGAGCCTGAGGTGAAACTATGAGTGGACGTTCAGGCTTTTGTCTCCCTTGGTTGGCCACCACTGTATAAGAATAAACCTGAATCCTGACTGATCAAACCTAAGACTGAATCTTCAATATATGGTATAAAAACTAATTACCATCAGATGGAGGTCCTCACCGAAAGATACGCTCTTGTATTTGCTGATTCGAGTTTGCTGTAAGATGCCTTTTCACCCCGGTTTGACACAACACTTTGGTAAGTAAGTTTACCTAATCTTGGGAAAATTTAGGCCATAGATTTTAGTCATTTCCAACAGGCAACCCCCTGTGTGGAGATAGACAAATTCGAGCTTCCTTGAAGCTCCATATTCGAGTGTTCTGCCAGAAATTGGAGTAATTCTCCCCTGTTCTGAAAGACACTCCACGGACTTACTAAAAGTTCCATTCAGACTCTAAAAAAAAGTCTTCACGGGCATCTGGTGCAACACAGTCTGAGCTGGGGTTGTACATTTGTTCCACAAATCTAGTTTTGCCGCTATTATTCCCAAGAGAATAGAAGTGTTTTGTGGTCATAACGGGTGTTTGGAAAAAGGATCTACAGTGGTTTATTTGAATTTAGAAATTATTCTAAGTTAATTTGTACATTGTTTACATTAAATTGTGGAGATGCAGTTCTTGGATTTGACCAGTCATGATTCAAGACATAAGATTCCTTTAAGTCCAGATTTCACAATGCTTTTGATAAAGTCAGATGTTAGACTGCTAAAATGTTAGACTGTGTCTGTTCACACAATAGTTACAGACAGCTTTCACACATACCACTTAATTCACACTTCAGGCACAGCCGCGCCTGTGACCTTGATGGCCCATTAAGCTGAAGTGAACCACACCAAAGCCACATAGCAAGACAGACTTTAAGCATTTGTTTTGCCTACACAATGATTTTCTTAACCCATGTTAAAATCATTATATGAAGTGTTACAATTATGAATAATTGTAAGCATATTTTTAACAAAGTGCATCCTTAGTGTATGGGTTTAAGGTCGGAAACCGTACGTGATCTCACAGCAGCAGACGACTGCTGTTAGATCAAAAGGGGGAGGTGTTGAGCTTCAGAGAGAATTGACCTTAATAAGATGATAACTGCAAAATGTGTTTTTTCTCAAAACAGGTTTAGCTGCTGAATTTCTGACTTCATCAAATGATCCAGGAGCAATTAATGAATTAAGGAATGCCTTAAATGGTTTGGCATTCAAGTGCCATTGGAATCTGGATAAAAATGGATTTTATGAGATACTTTTGTAACTAACTAACTAACTAACTGTAACTCTGTTAACAGATTGATTCCTTTCTCTTAGGGATGGACACACCTGTCTCCTGAACAAGCGAATGAATGTGTGTGTATGCCTGTAGGCTGGCCAGCCGTCGTATGAATGAATGAATGAATGAACTTACAGGACTGTTTAACCTACATTTGACCACTGACTTTGTCTTTAAGTGAAATTGTTTGAATTGAAGGAGATTTAAAAACGTTTTCTTTGTTTCAATCATTCCATTTCTTTCAAACATTCAACTTCTTTCAAAATCCCCACTCTCAGTTCTTTATTTGATTAGTATGGGTCTGTGGTTTTTAAATGCCCAAACCTTGCAGATAACAGGATGATGTGATGTCTCTTGTGAGATTTAAGCAAACCTGCTTTTGTCTGAGATTAAGCTGTCTGCCGTCTTTCACACCCAATACCAAATGTCTATTGTCTGATGTGTTGAGTATGCTAACAGGCTTCCTGCCTCATGGAGATGCGATCCAGTATTATCTTTGTCTGAGATCTTGTTACAGTCAGTTTTTTTTAGGAATTTGGAGAATAGCAGATGAAGGACATCAGCCCCATGCAGCATCTCGCCAAGATGTCGAAAGGGGGAGGAGCACGACCATTGGAAACTCCACGGAACCCTCAGCCATTAACCCAGATCAACACCTCTGGAACCCGCAGGACTGTTTGAACAAAACATCACACCTTCAACCATCATAGACGATCAACTCCAAGGAAGCACGGCAACACCTGAAACAATAGCCCACCCCCACCCAAGAACTTTGACGAAACAGCATATCAGGAAATTGCCGAAGGTGGAATGACCCCATATGGAGGGGAACAACTGAGACAAGCCAAGCGTCACAGACACACACACACACACACACACACACACACACTAACACGCACAAACACACACACACGTCCTACCCCCTCCCAAGGAAAGTCAACCCTTGCTTTAAAACAAAGGCAAGACACAAGACAACAGAGAAGACCATAGGAGGCAAACAACTGAGACAAGTGTCAACACACACACACACATACACACACGAACACACACACACAGAGACACACACTTAACCGTATTACCGTCAACCCACATTACAATAAAGTAATGCTCCATGTCATGTACCCTCAGTAACCAGAAAGGAAATGTTTTAAAATGTTGTGACACTATAATGTATCTCCCATAATCCGTTATCTTCTGTACTATTGTTTAATCCTAACCTTTCATTTTAGCTTAGTTTACCTTAGAGTTAACATGTGTAATTAAGTTTGTTCTGTGTTCTCACCGCTTGTAAACTGCATTTTCCGAATGGGTACCATGTACATATATGTATTACTTCTGTTATATTCCCTCGTGAGAGAATGCCACATTTGTGAGACAAAGACTGAACAAAGCCACTCACTCAAGAAAAAGAAAATAGTTAAATGATCTGATGTTTAAGACATACAGTCTTAAAAAGGGGGAATGAAGGGACCAGCATAGGTCATAAGAATATGCCATAGTCAATAAGTCAATGATATTATACCTAGTCATAATTGTTACTTTTATTTGGATTTAATTAGCCATGAGTGGACTTTGGTTGGTGAATATTCTTTGTCTCTGGCCTGGGTAAGTGAGGTGCGACATTGGTCTCACCTCCCCCCCAGGTCGAGACAAAGAACCCTGCATGCATGGCCCATTTGAATAGACGGTGACACCCCTTAATGTCAGTGTATTTAACCGACTGTTCCCCAAGGAACAAGTCAGATGAGCCTGAGGTGAAACTATGAGTGGACGTTCAGGCTTTGTCTCCCTTGGTTGGCCACCACTGTATAAGAATAAACCTGAATCCTGACTGATCAAACCTAAGACTGAATCTTCAATATATGGTATAAAACTAATTACCATCACTATCTAATCTAGATAACATATTAACATTGTTTATGTTAGTGTTGTGTGTAACACAGTGATTTTAGCATAACAAGCTAGCTGGTTAGAAATTATAAGATTGCCCTCTTTACAACTTCCACCATGGATAGCTTGCTCATCGATTGTAAACAAGTGACAACGGCTAACATGTTAAAGTAGATCATCTCGATGATGACAACAGCACCAGCTTGCTTATTTTACCAGATCATAACGGTCTCAATTTTGGACATGTATCTACCTAACGTTAGCTAGGCTAGTTGGTAGTGAACGTTACCTCATCTGTGAAAAGCAAGCTAACATTGGCCAAGTCAACGCCACAATTTACCTTGTATCACTGTCACTGTCACGCGAAATAACAGTCGTAAATGGCCCAGAGTTTTCCTAAATGCAATTCCTCAAAACTACCAGATGCCCCACGGGCCGCTCCGTGTTAAGAAGGGCTGACGGCACACGTCACTACGGTTGCGTGCCCTGGCGGGTCGTATATGCAAATCCAGGTGCGTTTAATTTAAGAATCCTCGTCCTCAATCCGCACAGCTGAGAACACTTCGGCTGTGTAAGAACCCATTTTCAGGTGTTCATTAATAAGGTGGAGATCGTTTCTTACGTTGAATTTCTGAAGTCCGTAGGAACACATTTCAGAAGACACTTCAGAAAATTTTCGAAAAATAGGCACCATGAGTGTGAATACAGATCGCGAGGAGGAGTATAAAAATCAGTCAGTGATTTTAATGTTATAGTTAATAGAGGAACTTATACGTGTTCTGAGAAGTATGGAAATTAGTTGAAAGTGCCGGCGGTGTAAGTGGGACGGCCGGTTGATTATAGACGTGGGTCGGTATTTTGGACCATCCCAACCTCGTCGGCCCACCGGGGATTCCCCCGGTATCCCCGATGGCCAGTCCGCCCGTGTGTGTGTGTTCTTCAGGGCCTGCGGTGTCCAGCTGCTGTGTTTCATGACAGGCATTGGGAAACACGTCAAGCCTACCTTTGGATATTTTATTTTCCGACTGTGTCTTGTTAAATGCAGCATCTTTCTCTGACTGCAAGGGAAGGGACACAATATTTTTTTTAACAAAGATGCATTTAATGTGTTTTTAGGTACTCGAACACATCAGCAAGATAAGCATCTTGTGCGAGCCAGATGTCGTTTGTCAAACAGCTCAGCTTAAAGTGCATTACTAAAGAGCGATGCTGCTAGTTTTGTTTGATGCAGCACTTGTAAGAGCTCAGAGCCCAGCTCTCTACGCACCTGTAAGAGCTCAGAGCCCAGGTCTCTATGCACCGTCAGCTGTTCTTGGCGAGTTGTGATCTGTTGTGTTATGTTATCTGACATCTCTGTAACGCTTTATTAAGATAGTCCGTCAACATAGACTTCTCAGATGATTTGATTAAATCCAAGTTCAGTCTTTCTAATTGTTCACTGGATCACCTTAACCAAACCCAACCCCTAACCTTAACCTTAGCCTTAGCCATAAATTGTAGTTAACAGAGTTTAACAGAAACCGTTTGTTTATAATCTGAGAATTTGTAGATAGCGGACCATCCAAATAAAGTGTGACGGGTGGGACAGGAGTGTTATTGTGGGAGTGGGACAGGAGTGTTATTGTGGGAGTGGGAGTGAGACAGGAGTGTTATTGTGGGAGTAGGAGTGAGACAGGAGTGTTACTGTGGGAGTAGAAGTGAGACAGGAGTGTTATTGTGGGAGTGAGACAGGAGTGTTATTGTGGGAGTGAGACAGGAGTGTTATTGTGGGAGTGGGAGTGAGACAGAAGTGTTACTGTGGGAGTAGGAGTGAGACAGGAGTGTTATTGTGGGAGTAAGACAGGAGTGTTATTGTGGGAGTGAGACAGGAGTGTTATTGTGGGAGTGAGACAGGAGTGTTATTGTGGGAGTGGGACAGGAGTGTTATTGTGGGGGTGGGAGTGAGACAAGAGTGTTATTGTGGGAGTGGGAGTGAGACAGGAGTGTTATTGTG
>NC_045169.1:15102964-15105464 GCF_900700415.2 Clupea harengus
TGCTTTACGCATAGGTGTTGTTTGGGGTCAATTTGACCCCAGGCTGTTTTAATTGTATAAAATATATAAGAAATATAAACTTTTTTCATCACATTGTTACTATTCTTGATAACAGAAATAGTTTTCTATTCCATATGTTATAGATAACAACAATATGTACTTAGAAATAATATGGAGCCATAAAACACCAGAAGGATATCTCTTTCCAATTTTAAGTCAATCAGTGAGATTTGATGGTGATCTGCATATTTCTCCATAGTAGCATAACATGTATTCTGGATGTATAAGGGGGGTGGGTGGGGGTATTGTTTTATTTTTAAGGGCTATTTAGGTAGTCAACAAACAAACCTAAGGTACCTGACACATAAACTTGGGTAAAAAAAAATATTATAATCATTTTTTGGAGGTTTAAATTGCTGGGGTCAAATTGACCCCAAGCATAATAGATGTGAGTAAAATTTGAACATAATAGGAGGGATAAACTTCTGAATTTAGATCAACTCACACACCCAGCTAAAGTTTAAACGTTCATCATCAACGTCTGGATCAACTCACACACCCAGCTAAAGTTTAAACGTTCATCATCAACGTCTGGATCAACACAAACACACAGCAAAAGTTAAAAAGTTCATCTTCAACTTGCGAGTGGGGACCCAGCTCTCAGCTCTAAGGGTGTGGCCCCCAATGAAGACACACATCTTTTTCACTACTTTAGTGAATATGTAACAATCAGTGATGTAAATATTGATTATTACCAATAAACAATTAAATTAGATTATCTGTAAGACATTGATGTTTCTTTTCAGCTGTGTTCGGATTAGCTTTGTAAATAAGAGAGAACCAAAATAAAGGCCCGTCACACCATGACGTTCTGGTCAACGTTCTATGATGTTAGAGGAAACGTTGGTAATCGTCCATGGTCGCTGGTATTGCGCCAGAAGAGCTTTGTGTGAAAGCTGGTGAACGCTGTAATCGTCGGTGATCGGAGGAGAACGCTGGTCCAAAAAAAAAGTTTTGAACATGCACAAAAGTTCTCATGGAGATCAGCGTTCATCAACGTTTAATTTAAACGCTGGAGAACTTTCGTGGAACGTTTTATTAACTTTGCACGCGTTTGGCTATCGTAGTCAGTCGTTGGGTAGGGTAGACTGAGTACCTACAGTTGATGCACCCGAAATAACTTATGTGCGCAGCAATCCTGAGACGTGATTTTTAGTTTGGACATGCCTACTAACGTCCTCTTTGATCGAGGGAAATTTGAGCACCTAACCCATCTCTCGTAGGAAGATATTGGCGAAAGTTTTTTCACCAAGGGAAGATCTTACATACAATTAATATGTTATTAACCATACGTGATCAACAAACGCAACTTACATCATTGCAAACGTTATTCTGTGCACTATACATCTACATATCCAATGCTATCATGTCATGCAAGGTCATTGCATAATCTAGCGAAAAGCGGAGTGGAGGGTATTTGCTTGCTTGAGCCAGCATGAAGTAGATGTACTGAACTTGAACATAGCTGAGCACTGTTATAGCTGGTGCTGTTCCATGGCAGATGGATATGATATGAAGACTCTTGTGACATGGACAATGTGTGTGGATGTGTTGATGTTTTCTAATAATAAACATTGAGAAACACAAATTCAGTGTCAAATTTAAATCATTTATTTTAATAACATAAAACCCCAGGAATAACGCCCGTTATTTCGTAAATCACAGTAATAATAACAGTAAATCTTCGTCCGAAGACATTGCTAGTGAAAGAGGCTTTGTATTCTTCTTACTTTCAGCAGCGCTAGTAGCAGAAGCCCCCCTCACACCTTTTCGTGGTCTTGGAGGCATGATGTTCACTGTTCAGATCAACTGAATCCACTATGATTTTCCAGCGTTTTATACCCGTTTGACCATAAAACCCACACGCCGCAAAACGCTTTTCTGTCATTATTCACACGTTAATTACACCTTTAACACGCTCTTCTAATGTTGACTTATCGTTTGTCGCGCTGGAGTGACACGTCAGCACACGTTTGTCACGGACCAGTGACACGTCACTTGGTCGGTGTTACACACTCCTCATGCGTCAGTCCCACGCTAGTCATGTGTCAGTCCTACGCTATTCTTTTGTTAGTAACACGCCAGATGTGTCCACATCGCCCTAGAACGCTCGAAATTGAACGATTAGAAAGTTCAGAGAACGTTGACCAGAACGTCATGGTGTGACGGGGCCTTTAATCAATGGGAATAGCATTTTCAAGATCTATTTTCACCAAAATAAATCAATGGGAATAGTATTTTCAAGATCTATTTCCACCAAGATAAAGCAATAGGAATAGCATTTTCAAGATCTATTTCCACCAAGACAAAGCAATAGGAATAGCATTTTCAAGATCTATTTTCACCAAGATAAAGCAATGGGAATAGCATTTTCAAGATCTATTTTCACCAAGATAAAGCAATGGGAATAGCATTTTCAAGATCTATTTTCTATCAAACC
>NC_045169.1:15110464-15122964 GCF_900700415.2 Clupea harengus
ACACACACACGTGCGCCGACACACACACACACACACACACGCACACCTGCCCACACACTCACACACACACACGCGTGCCTTTCACCTTTCACCTTTCTCTTCATCCCCAACTCTTTTCAAGCACTGAAGTGGACTCACTGGACTACTTACAACAGCTGACTCTCTGATATGGATCTGATCAGAGTCCAGTACACATGTGCATGAATTTCAGGATAAGGGATGGAGCAGTAGATTACAGCAGTAGATTAGATCTGAATAAAGGATGGCGCTGTAGATTAGATCTGAATAAAGGATGGAACAGTAGATTAGAGCAGTAGATCATATCTGAATAAGGGATGGAGCATTAGATTAGATCCGAATAAAGGATGGAGCAGTAGATTAGATCTGAATAAGGATGGAGCATTAGATTAGATCTGAATAAAGGATGGAGCAGTAGATTAGATCTGAATAAGGATGGAGCGGTAGATTAGATCTGAATAAAGGATGGATCAAGGTGAATGTGAATGTAATAGGCTAGGAGAGGAACAGAGAGAGACCTGAGTGTGTTTCTTGATTTCCAGGCCATCCGATCCTTGAGACTAAACTCAGACACCAACTGGTGGCTCACATGTGGGTCCGGTTCTGGCTCTTAAAATGGATCTGGTTCTGGCCCAGCACAGAGTCCAGCAATGAGAGGCGATATCTGGGGAAATTCCATCTTTGGAGATGGGAGGGGTATAATTTGATTGGCCGTTGAGCTCATATCTCAGCAACCATTTGTGAAACTGAATTGCAGACTGCATCTTTAACGAGGCACTCTGCAGGACTTCCCCTTGTGATTTCATGTCATTCTTCGGTCTAAATGAGAGCTGTACGATGACAGTTTAATGCATCCGTCAAATATTATTATTTGAATTTATGTGTGGATTTCAGGGTTCTGCATGAAATGGATGACATGGAAAGTGTTTCAGTAATCTCAGTGCCGTGTTGTGCACCCTTTTTATTTTTCTCTCTCTCTCTCTCCATCTCTTTTTGTCACTGTCTCTCTCTCTCACTCCACCTCTTTCTCTCACTGTCTCTCTCTCCACCTCTTTCTCTCACTGTCTCTCTCTCTCTCTCTCCATCTCTTTCTGTCACTGTCTCTCTCTCTCCATCTCTTTCTCTCACTGTCTCACTCTCTCTCTCTCCATCTCTTTCTCTCACTCTCACTCTCCATCTCTTTCTCTCACTGTCTCTTTCTCTATCTCTTTCTCTCACTGTCTCTCTCTCTCCATCTCCATCTCTTTCTGTCACTGTCTCTCTCTCTCTCCATCTCTTTCTCTCTCTCCATCTCTTTCTGTCTCTGTTTCTCTCTCTCTCATCTCTTTATCTCACTGTCTCTCTCTCCATCTCTTTCTCTCTCTCTCTCCATCTCTTTCTCTCACTGTTTCTCTCTCTGCCTCGCTTTCATTTCCCCGCTCTATCCCTCCCTCTCTCTAGCCCTTCCTCTTTCTCCCTCCTACTGCATTTCTTTTTCCATTTCCATCTCTCTTTCTCCCTACCAACCTTCCCCTCTCTCTCTCTCTCTCTCTCTCTCTCTTTCTCGCTCCCTCTCTCTCTCTTTCTGTTTCTCTCTGTGCGTCTCTCAGTCACTGCATTTCTCCTTCTCCCTGTCAGTCTTATAAGTGCAGGGCTTAGCAAGCAGAATCTATTCTCTCTCTCTCTCTCTCTCTCTCTCTCTCTCTCTCTCTCTCTCTCTCATTCTCTCTCTCTCTCTCTCTCCCTCTCTCTCTCTTTCTGTTTCTTTCTGTGTCTCTTATAAGTGCAGGGTTTAGCAAGCAGAATCTGTTTGAAAAGATATGACATTAAATTACAGTTAAAAGTGAACAAAACAATAACTTTTCTTCCACTTTCTGTGAACGAAAATTCCTCTGTACCACACAGTGCAGTTTTGGGGAGGGGTGTTTGTGTTTTGGTGTGTATGTGTGAAAAAATTGTGTTTTCTTGTGTGTGTGTGTGTGCAGTGGGTTGTTCAGTTGCCTTGCATAGGCATGTAAGTGTGTGTGTGTGTGAGTGTGTGTGTGTGTGTGTGTGTTTGTGTGTGTGTGTGTCTGTGTGAAGATGTATCTGTATATTTAGTTAATTGTGTACACACTCACACACACACACACACACACACACACATATATATATTCTTCTCACAGTAAATGTAAATATATTCTGGTATACAGTATCAGTAAGCACTGTGAAGATCATATTTCACTGATATAACGGTGCGAAGCGACTCCTCCTCATCCATGAAGAGTAATCCGTCTGTTATGATCTGCCTCCCCTCTCCTCTCTTCCAGTGACACCGTTACCATCTGACACAAAAACCATAACTGTAGTGGTTTCGTGAGCTTGGATGTTTCTCCGTTCTGGGAATATTATATCAATCTACAAATGTTTGTGCGTGTGTGCAGTGCATTGTTCAGTTGCCTTGCTTAGGTGTGTGTGTGTGTGTGTGTGTGTGTGTGTGTGTGTGTGTGTGTGTGTATGTGTGCATGTGTTTTGGAATGTGTTTGTGCGTGTGTGCAGTGGGTTGTGTGTGCGTTGTATGTGTGAGCGTTTGTCTACGGTGTGTGTGTGTGTGTGTGTGTGTGTGTGTCTACGGTGTGTGTGTGTGTGTGTGTGTGTGTCCAGGGTGATGTTCTACTCATTGGTCCTGTCAGCCATGCTGCACTGTGGCTGCTCATCGCAGCCTTGCTCCCAGGCAACTCTGTCGCCTGGCAACACTCATAGGAGGCATCAGCGAGACAGAAGGAGACGTCAACACCTTACAGATCTCTCTCTCTCTCTCTCTCTCTCTCCCCCTCTCCCTCTCTCCCTCTCTGTTTCTCACCCTCTCCTTGTCTCATTGCCTCTCCCTGTCTCTTTAGGTTTCTCTCTCTCTCTGTCTCCACATTTCTTAGTCGGTCTCACTGGGGTATTGCGACCCCTACCCTGGGGGATTGGGTTTGGCTGTGGTGAGGCATTTTGCCGCTCTCGTCTAAGCTAACAGCTAAGCTAACAGCAACAGGAGCAGTTAAGCAGAGAACAACACAACACCTCAAAATAACCCCACCTCACTCTGCATCAGCCACACACACACACTAACACACGCACACACACACACACACACACACACACACACACACGCTCTCACATAAACACACACACACACACGCACGCGCGCACACATAAACACAATGGGCCAAATTTTCGAAGGGTGTTTTCCTCTTAGACACATCTAACTTGGCTAAGCACAGGATGATCAGGTGTTCAAAATGAATCACCAAATTACAAAAGTAGACAATTAAAACATGTAGACAGCCTTGGGGGCTTGTTTAACAGATGTCTGGGCAGTTGGCAAAATGGATGCAATATTCAAGAGGAGATAGAAGAACATTGGTAGAGTATTCAGCGATAGGAGCAATCAGCTTGAACAGTTTAGTTATACGAATTTCATAATGATATATCACTAGGTTTTGAACCTTATAAAATGTGTAAAAGTTTAACATTTATAAATTATAAAATTAAGACATTTTCACTTTGTTTCTTTTCAGTCATGTTGACAACGTCTAACCTGCAGTCTAGGCTTCAGACCCTATATATTCAGCCTGTGCGTTAAAAGCTCGTAACGTAGCTTACAGGTCTGGCTCGTCCAATAGAATGAGGGCATGCAGCAGGTTATTCATTTTGAACACGATGATTAGTTAGATGAGGACGGGTAATGATCATCATTCGTAAATTCCACTCATCATCACTGTTTAAAGCTGAGATGTTGACCAGAAAAACGCAAGCTAAACACACACACACAGACACACACACAGACAGACACACACACACACACACACACACACAAAACGCTAAACACCCTTCGTAAATTCGGCCCACTTTTTTCCTGTGTGTTGTTTTTTTCCAAAGTGCAGCAGTTTCAGCAATTAAACTTCAAATATGTGAGGTGTGTGTGTGTGTGTGTGTGTGTGTGCGCGTGTGTGTGCACTTCTTGTGTATGTGTGTGTGTGTTTGTTTCTGTAAGAGGGGGTGTTCTTATGTGAAAAGTGAAAAGGAGCTGAGGTAATGAAATGACAGTCAGGTGTGTGTGTGTGTGTGTTTGCGCCTGTGTGTGTGCGCCTGTGTGTGTGCGCGTGTGCGTGTGAATGTGAGTGTGAGCGTGTGTGTGTGTGTGTGTGTGTGTGTGTGTGCGTGCGTGCATGCGTGCATGGCTCCATTTCAAAGCTGTTACGCACTGTGGCTGCAATTACCCAGTGAAGCCTGCTTACTGCTAAGCAATCAGCAAGCCATTAGCTGCCTCTCTCCTCTCCTCTCCTCTCTGACGGTCAGAGCAGCCTGCCATTTTCAGCTTCAGCCCCATCTCTCTATCCCTCTCTCTCTGTCTCTCTCTTGCATTGTCTGTTTCTCCATACCACTCTTTCCCTTTCTCTCTGTCTCTCTCTTTCTCTCTTTCCTTGTCTGTTTCTCCATATCTCTGTCCCTCTCTCTCTGTCTCTCTCTTTCTTTCTTTCCCTCTCTGTGTCACCATCTCACTCTCTCCCTCTCTCTCTGTCTCTCTCTTTCTCTCTTTCCTTGTCTGTTTCTCCATATCTCTCTCTCCCTCTCTCTCTGTCTCTCTCTTTCTCTCTTTCCTTGTCTGTTTCTCCATATCTCTCTCTCCCTCTCTCTCTGTCTCTGTCTTTCTCTCTTTCCTTGTCTGTTTCTCCATATCTCTCTCTCCCTCTCTCTCTGTCTCTCTCTGTCTCTCTCTTTCCTTCTCTGTTTCTCTGTATCTCTCTGTCCCTCCTTCTCTCTCCTCAGTGGCCTGTGCTCTGCCTCTTTCTTTCTCTTCTTTTATTTCTCGTGTTGTCGTTTCTTCTTGCATGTCTCTTTTTGAGTTGAATCTTCCTTTCATTCTTTCTTTCTTTTCATTCCGCTAGTCTGGCTGCTTCATTGTTGCTATTTTCCCTCTCTTTTTTGTGTTTAGTATTGTAGCCTTGATGATGTCTTCTCTTCCCTCCTATCAAAATGTTTCAGTTTAAATCGTCAAGGAAACGAGAGCCGAGCGTTCCATCAGTGATCTAATCTACTTCCCACATTTGGTGTTGTTTTTTTGATCTCCTGTGTGTAGTTAATTACACTGTTGCACTGTGTGCGTGATGCCCCATTTTGGGTTCACAGACTCCTTGAGCGGCAGGTGTATGATGGGAAGGCATGCAGCACACTAAGTGTTTCTTTCAGACTGACGATATTGTAGAATATGAAATAATTAGCTGAGGTGACATTTGATTTAATTAGCCGCCTGCACCTTGTGCTGTACTGGAAGGACTGTGTGTGAAAGTAACTAGATATAAACATGAGATTTAGGAAGGTGCTGATTTTAAAGAGAGAACAACTAGTTTAATTACAGTGTGTTAAGATTTATTGGAACATTTCCAACGTGTTTTGAATTGAATGATGCCAATTATCTCACACTGAACACAATAAGAATTGGATAGGAGATATTATGGTCACGTATTGTTTTCATACATCACTGCACCTAAAGTTAATTTGTCTCTGTTGTGTTCTATCTAATTTTCTCCTTCCTTTCTCAAAGTATGGTTGGTTGGAAACCCAAACAAAAGTCTTGGATGAACTGAGATCGTTGTGCTTAGCTCAGTTATCAGACTAATGGAGAGTGAAGGATGCCATGTCCTCAGAGGTCCCTCCTTCCTGCACTTCAACTGCGAGAGAAAGGCAATGCCAACAAGGGTCAAAAAGTCAAAGGGTTGACCCCCAAGGGGAACACATTGATCTGTGCTTTGCTTATGTGCATCTGGACTTTACTGGAAATCACTTTGAAGAAAAGCTGCTAAATAAAAAAAAAAATGTAAATGTTATTGACGGAGGTGTAGAGTACCCAGTGGAACCCTACAGATTTTTATAGTGTTTTTTCGAAGTACATTTTTTGTTTACTTTTTACAACCCACAGGCCACTTTTCTTCACAAACCTTTAAAGGGACTTTTACAGACATAAGGCTCTGTGTAGTGCATTCAGCTCTAAAGAGCCTTAAAACGTAAACTTCTTCTTTTCAGAGGTACTATTTCAGAGTGAAAGTGAGTTTCATACCCACAACTCGGGCCGTTTCTCTCCTTAATAGCAGAGATAAAGAACCTTAAAACAGAACCTTAGTTTTATAGGGAGAAAGAGGGCACTAGGACCACAGCATGAATCGTGGGCACGAAGGAAGTCACTCTTTGTTTGTGAAAGCAGCAAAACGGATTTCTGTTCCAAAATTAGCTAACTACCTAAAAGGAATACAAAAAAACGTTGCAAACACCACCAACAGCCCAGCTGACACTGATAGAACCTTGCCAACACACTAACTGGTGTCTTTTGGTAGTATAGCTGGCAATGTCATGCGTGTGAAAGCTTTTCTTGCATTTTTCTTGCATGCGAGTGTTTCAGCCCGGTACACAGAACTACACAGGGCATATCCTTGATGGCTAGTGGGGAAAACACAGGTGTTTCTCTGTCCTTCACATGACCATATGTTATCAAAATGAATTTGAGGATGGTACCAAAACTAGTTGCCTATAAAACCATACCTCAAAAAGTGTCAAATTGTTGCATAGTGTTACTTTAATGGCAGGGGCCATGTTGTCTTATGTAACACAATCAGAGACAGGATGCCTCCACTGGAGAAGGGCAAACCAATTCAAGAGGGGCAAAAAGAGGTGCTAAGAGCTAACTGAAGGTCACAGACATCACACTAGAGTACACTAGGGAGCAATTTAGTTGGGTTACATACACACACACACACACACACACACACACACACACACACACGTACTACACATACACACTCAAATACATTCACTCACACAAATACACTCACACACACACAAATATACACACAAACATACACAGACACACACACACAAACATGTACTACACATACACACACAAATACACTCACTCACACAAATACACTCACACACACACAAATATACACACAAATATGCACAGACACACACACAAACGCGTACTACACATACACACACAAATACACTCACTCACACAAATACACTCACTCACACACAAATATACACACACGCACACACACACAAACACACACATACTACACATACGCACACAAATACACTCACTCACACAAATACACTCACACACACACACATACTACACATACGCACACAAATACACTCACTCACAAAAGTATACTCACACGCGCACACACACACACACACACACACACACACAGCTACCCTAGTGTGTCTCTTGCTTGTCTCTGTTGCCTATCGTTGGTGCTCCCCTACAGGACACCATGGCTGCCACTGTGAACCAGAGGGCAGATGTGCTCAGATGTGCTTTTTCCACCTAGCTGGGGTTGAGCCCTAAGACTCCCCTGGCTCTTTAAAGTGCTCCCTTACCAAAGCACCTCTTTTAATTGTTACTGTGGTGATGCCTAAGCTAATGGCTTTGTGTCATTTCATTTAGGGTGCGGTCCACTACGCTACTTCCACCTGTGCCATTTTGCTGAACACCTCCTTCTGCCAACAGTCCTAATAGCGCTTACTTTGGGCAGAGTTTGACTGACTTTTCTTTTACCTCGGAGATTGGATCTTTTCCTGTGCTCCACGGGAAGTCAATACATTGCTTGTTAATCGTAAATCTTTTGATGCTCAGGGAGCGAGTCTCGTACAGCAGTGAGAAGTAATGGAAGTCAAGGACCTGGTTTCTTTGTAATGTTGTAATCGTCGTCATGAATAATTAAGAGTGGCCTTAACAAGACTGATCAGCTGGGTTGAGCTGAGATGCGCCAGTAGGTTCAGATGCACGGATAATAGTCTCTCTTTCTCTCCCTCTCTCTTTCACTCTCTCTCTGTCTCTCTCCCTCTCTCTTTCACTCTCTCTCTCTCCCTCTCATTCTCTCCCCTACCCCTCTTATTCCGCTCCTCTCTCCTTCTGTGACCCTTTGGCATCTCTATCCCCTACTTCTCTCTTGTGTGTGTTTCTTACTCTTTCAATCGCTCTCTGCCTCTCAGTACTTTTCTCTGTCTCTCGCTCTCTCTCTCCCTCTCTCTTGGGTTTCTTCTTTCTTTCTCTTTCTCACCCTTTGCTTCTTTACGTCTCTCTCTCTCTCTCTCTCTCTCCTTCCTCTCTGCAGTAATCTCACCCCGAGGAGCTCTGCTTCACAGACGAATAAAAGGGTGAGATTAGAGAGCGGTTGAAATCCCGGTGCCATTTGAGCTCTCCTCACATCAGATGACCCTCCACCCTCCACCAACAATGGGACCGCTTGAGAAAGTTTCCCAAACGAAACACCGGCCCTGGTGTCATCACGGTGGCTGGCTCTGAAAACAGATGCAAAGAGATGGACGGGTGGGGTGGAAGAGGGGGATAGAGAGACAGAAAGAAACGACGAAGAGGAAGAAGGAGAACTGTGAGAAGGAAGGAAGAAATTAGTGTGGAATGGTGGCCATATTCTTCTGTAATCCTCCTGTGCTGCAGTTGATTGTAATGCATGACTTTGATAGTAAGGAGGCCAATACAGACCTGGAGAGAGCTGAAGAAGTACCACCCCCATTCTGATGCTATACTTCATTAATTTCAATGGCCGATGCTCTGCTAACTACTTCATTCATTTCAATGGCCGATGCTCTGCTAACTACTTCATTAATTTCAATGGCCGATGCTATGCTAGCTACTTCATATATTTCAATGGCCGATGCTATGCTAGCTACTTCATTCATGTCTAATCGGCTTTTCATAACTACACGGGTGGAGGTGAGCACCCATGGGACGGACAGCGGTTAGTTGGGATGTTAGCTGGCTGAAGCTAACCCCCCCATACCCTGAGCCCCTGGGCTGAAGTGTGAGGAAGAGATTAGTGTGGAACGGTTGCCAGATTCCTCTGTAATCCTCCTGTGCAGCCGTAGAGCTAATAATGCCCGACTCTTTGACAGTAGGAGAGAGAGGGCGACCCAGACTGGGAACAACATGGGTTTATCATGGCCCGTTAACCCTAAATACAGTCTCGTTAATGATCTGTGTTTTAGATAGCGTTTGCCTAATTCAATTCAGTTGATCTACACAAGGTTTGCTGGCAAATATGCTTCGAAGTAAGCCTCCAAATCCGTACCATGTCAATACATGTCAATAATTATTGCCCTGAATAGCCTCTTCTTCCCTATAACCTCCCTTCAGCATAGAGCCTCTTTAATGACCACATTGATTGGCCGCTCCGTGGCAATAATTGATCTCCCATGTGGCCAGCAGGTTCCGGTTGAAGTTGCCACATCAAATAAGCAAGACTAAGAATGGGACTACCTACCTCTGCTTTGATTGCCTGGCTTCTGGTGGATTAAGAGCAGCTGTAAGCCCGGTCTGTGAAGAGGGACGGCTACCTATCAGCTCCTTCCTCTCAGAAAACACACACACACACACAGATACGCAAGAAGGCTGTAAACACATTCTTGGAAGAGGGACTGCTACCTATTAGGCCGCCTTGTCTCACACACGTACACACGTGTGCACACACACACACACACACACAAACACACACACACATACACACACACACACACACACACACAATAGGGGCTTTAAACACAATTTGTGGACAGGGACTGTTGACCATCTGACTGTGAGAGGGAGACGCAGCAGGCTTTTATTTTGAAGCCCCACATTTCTCACCTAACTCTCATTTATGTTTCCAGCCTCTCAGGCTCTGGCTTTTAAAGCCCACATTTCTCACAGAAGGCTCAAGTATGTCTCCAGCCTCCCCGCACAGGCCGAGAGCATGATGGAGCCAGAGGGACGACTCTAAGCTCCAGGCTGAATGAGACACACACACACACACACACACACACACACACACTACCTCTGCTCATTTCCTCTTTATTTTAGTTTCCTCCTGGTCTGTCTCTTTCAGGGGCACCTTGGGTTAGAGTGTGTGTGGTGCAGCCCTTTAGAGCGACAAGGTGTGTGTGTGTGTGTGTGTGTGTGTGTGTGTGTGTGTGTGTGTGTGTGTGTGTAGGCTGGTTCAGGCCTTTTAAGTGTGTGTGTTTAATTGGCAGCTCGGTGGACAGGAGGAATGAGTCCAGGGCTTCTGGGGTTAGCTGGTTATTGTGTGTATGTGTGTGTGTGTGTGTGTGTGTGCGTCCGTGCGTGTGTGTGTGTGGGGGTTAGCTTGTTCATCTTCCCCATGTCAGTCTGCATCACAGGGGGCTACTGGTCCAGCATCCCAAGAGAAGTTCACAAACAGCAGCACCTTAGCACCGTAAACACACACACCACACACACACACACACTGATGCGCACACAAACACACACACTGATGCGCACACACACGTACACACTGATGAGCACATACACACAAACACACATACACACACATTCTGTCTTTCTCTCTCACTCGCACAAACAAAAATACACACATACACACACATTCTCTCTCACTCACTCACTCACTCACACACACACACACACACACACACACACACACACACACACACACACACACACACACACACACACACACACACACACACACACACACACACACACACACACACACACACACACACACACACAGACACACACACACACACACACCCACACACACACACCCACACAACCACATTATCTCTTTCTCTCTCTCTCACGCAGCCACACTTACACACACACTTACACTCATAATAATTGTGTAATGCAGACAAGGTAGCTTACTTACAAACACACACACACACACACACACACAGACAGCAGTGCTGTTTTTTTCTCTGCCAGTTAGGATCAGTGGGGGGGAGAGAAGTAATGCTCTCAGACACACACACACACTCACACACACACACACACACACACACACACAGACACACACACACACACACACACACACACACACACACATGTGTTTCTTCCCTGCAGTTGGGAGCAGTGTGGGTAAGTGCAGTGATGCTCCTAGACAGAGAGCACTGTTAAGACTGCTGCCCCCTCCACCTGGGTGCTGTCAATACAATTACACCCAGCACTGAGGGCTCAGGAGAGGGTGTGTGCCACCACAGAAACACACACACACACACACACACACACACACACACACACACACCAAGCACAGAGGATCACTACTGCCAGTGCCACCACACACACACACACACACACACACACACACACACACACACACACACCAAGCACCGAGGGCTCAGGAGAGGAGGATCACTACTGCCAACACACACACACACACATAAAATACATAAATACACACACACGCACACACTCAAATAAATAACTAAAGACAAAGACACACACACACACATAAAGACAAGATAGGGCCATAGGTTACTACTACTTACTGTCACCCTACACACTCTCTCTCTCTATCACACACACACACACACACACACACACACACCGATTCCCATGTCTGATCTTGTCTGCTATGTCTAGACTGCTCACTGAAGCCCTCAGAAATACAGAAATAACCATTGATGGGGATGTCAGGATCTCCCAGCCTCTTTTTTGTGGCTTTCTGTAACGCTCCCTTTCCCTCCCTCTCTGCCTCTCTCTCTCCCTCCTCCTCCTCCCTCTCTCTCTCTCTCCCCCTATCTCTCCCTCTCTTCTCAAGGCCGCTCTGTGTTGGAAACACAAAGTGACACATCAAAGCAGTCTCACTGTGGCGTCTGATTTAGCTCACTTCTTGTCTTCTCTCTCTCTTTCTCTGTATCCCTCTCTCTCTCTTCTTGTCTTCTCTCTCTCTTTCTCTGTATCCCTTGCCTGTCTCTCATCTCACTTTCTCCCTCTCTCTCCTTCTCTTTCCCTTTTAAAAATAGTACTTCTTCCCCCCTCCCCTCCTCTCTCTCTCTCTCTCTCTCTCTCTCTCTCTCTCTGTCTATCTCTCTATGTGTCTGTCTCTCTTCCTGTCTATCTCTCTATGGGTCTGTCTCTCTTCCTCTCTCTCTCTCTGTCTATCTCTCTATGGGTCTGTCTCTCTTCCTCTCTCTCTCTGTCTATCTCTCTATGTGTCTACCTCTTTATATGTCTATCTCTCTTCCTCTATCTCTCTATGTGTCTGTCTCTCTTCCTGTCTATCTCTCTATGGCTCTTCTTCTCTTCCTCCCTCCTTTTACTCTAATCCCCCTCCATCTCTTTTACCTTTCATTTGTCATTCCCCAGCATTTAGTGCCACACTCGTCAATATTTTGAGGCTGATGTCTCCTTTATGAGTTTCGTGTGTGTGTGTGTGTGGATTTGATGCTGTTGTGGCGCTTCTCTCCAAGTCCCAATCAGCTCACACACAGATGCTCTTCGAAATCTGTCTGTTGTCTGATTTAGCAGAGCTGAACACATGTGTGTGTGTGTGTGTGTGTGTGTGTGATTATGGTTGTGTGTGTGTGTGATTATGGTTGTGTGTGTGTGGTTGTGTGTGTGTGTGTGTGTGTGTGTGTGTGGTTGTGTGTGTGTGTGTGTGATTATGGTTGTGTGTGTGAGATTATGGTTGTGTGTGTGTGTGTGTGTGTGTGTGAAA